>NC_136512.1:88029404-88186904 GCF_053919585.1 Euprymna scolopes
GTTTTTTTTATTAGTTTGCACCTTATTTGTTTGTCTTATATAAAATACTAGCCTGGGTACCCAGCATTGCCCGGGTGTTTGGAGATGTGTGTTGAGCAAAAAAAAAAAAACAAGTGGTAGGCAGGCAGGCTTGAACCTGTACCGTGAAGGAGAAAGAGAACATAAAAAAACAAATGTGGCGTCTTTGCTGTTGCACCCATCATAATCTCTTTCTTTCTCTTTTCCTGTTTTCTCTCCTCCCATCTTGCTCGGCCTTCCTTTTCTTACTTATAACAGCTTTCTGTGAAAACTGAAAATGTTGATTTTTTTCTCATAAAGGCTAATATTTAAATCAATTCATGATGGGGGTAGGGGAGTTTGATGACTTTTGTTTCTTCAAAGAATGGCTTCCTGTTTCATCCAGCCCAACCCCCCTCGAACTCGGTGTTTTTCTCTTAATTTTGATTTTCTTACTTGGAGCTTTGTTTAGGACCCCCTTCCCCCAGAAAAATCAAGCCCTCCCCCATTTAAGAAAACCTTAAAAATCTATATATTAATACGATAGCATGTGTGTTATTTTATGTGTCAAGCTTACACATTTTTTCTCCCGAGTGACTGTTTAATTGTTATGACCTTTCATTCCTTGTAAGAAATAATTTTATAAAAAATTCTTCATAAGTTTTGATTTCGGTTTCAATTATAGCTGATGGCATTCAAGTCATCTATTTTTTTTATAAATAATTTTACCAAGAATTCTTCATAAGTTTTGGTTTCGGCTTTGATTGTAGCTAAAGGAACTATAGACATACACTTTTTCTTCATAAGTTTTGGTTTCAGTTTCGATTCGAGCTGATGCACCCAATGCAAGTCATATGGATATGTGTTTTTATAACATATAAAAATCAATAGAAAATTGATTCTTATAGTAACATATACGAAATCTGCATACATTAAAATACCATATTTAAGCATATTTTACGACCGGGCTATGCCGGACGTCCCTGCTAGCTTAGATACATAGTTTTGCAGTTTTAACAAAAAAGCTACAATAACATCAGAGTGTCTCCATTTACACTGAACATCTACAGAATGCCAACATCAATATATTACATATGAATGAGTCCCCTGTGAAATTTCCACAGGTCAAGTTAGTTAACCTGATTAGATAATTTGTAAAAATTTTGTGTTTACCAATACTAATATTTCACTAATTAAACATTAGAGAGGTTGCTCGTCTTTTTCTGCTCTATCGTTATTTTTATGGTAGGTACTTAAGTGAGCTCCAATCTATGATTCCCTCTGTAAAACATTCACAACAAGAACTCTTCTAATTACAACAACTGTAAATTATTTTTCAATTCCTACAAACTCAGCTCGACTATACACTGCACTTTCTAATGATTTTACTTCAAATAACAGCGTTTAGCTGGATACTCCACCAGACAAGGTGAATTCTTGTCCTAGAATCCGGTACGATCAAGAGACAACAAGAATGATATAGTATGTATGTATGTATGGCAACCTTCTGTCTCGGGAGACAATGGCATTCTGCACCTAGTATGATGATTAACAGCAACTTTAGATTTACAGCTTCGTTGACAGTTGCTGCAGGTGTAGTCAGTGATAGGGATTCAAGGGTGGACTGTATGCTCTCTCGCCTGGGAGTTCTTTTTTATTCCCTTTCTCTCTTCTTTTGCCAGGCTGTGCAATCAGATATTTCTGACTCAAGATCTTGCGGTTAAATGCCACAAGTCTTCAGATCTCTGTTGCAGGTGTCCTTGTAACGCAAAGTTTGTTGTCCAATTGGCCGTGTTCCAAAGACGAGCTCGCCGTATAGTATGTCCTATGGGATGCAACCGTATTTCATCCTGCATACAGGGCTAGTGCAGGCGTATCTGAATGAAAATGGCAAATATGCTTGGCATGCTAGCCTGGGACAAGACATCTATTCTTTTGCTTGTATCTGCTTACATCTGCCCTGTCGGTGGGGCATTAGAATACGCCGACTGCCCCCCCCCCCTGCAGTGGGTAAAAGTCCCTCAATGGGGGTCCTGGATATGACCTTAAACTATATCCAGTGGTGAGACCCCAGCTTGTGGGCTTTGGGGAGTGTGGAGCCACCCTTTAATTACCATTGCTCCAGGGTCCCAACTATGGGTTAAATAGAAACCGACGTGAAAACAAATATATTCTATTAAAAAAATTTTTCTTCAAAATCTTTGGATTCGGCATTAAATAACCCAAAAAGGGTTGATATGCCGTAAAACAAAAACAACCAACCAACCTGCTTACATCTGTCTCGACCTGTTCTCGTGTCTCCATGCGAAAACTCATATAACAGAAATTAAAAATGAGACGGTGACTCAGCCTGAAACAGGGAAGGAGTTAGCTCCCCTTGATCGTAGTTCTATCGTTCTAACAAACATGGTTGTTTTCAACTCCAATATAAAAAAATTCTTGTTGAGTTGTCTTTAAATAATCAATTTCTGCCCAATTTTCACCATTAACAATCATCACGGTTTTGTCTCACCAGGTGTCTGATACTTGTTAACCCTTATCCTCCAGTGGCTTTTGTTCCTTGATAAGTGGTGACTCCCTAATGAACAAAAAAAAAGGGTTTATTGTATAAAGTTAACTATGTTTTCTTTTATTTTAGGTGTATCTATTGCTTTGCTGATCGTCCTGCAGATCCTTCTGCAACATTCTGCAATGTCTGTGGCAAACCAGTGCCACCTTTACCACAAAATCGCTTACCTCCTCCGGAACCAGGACAGGTAAACACAAACATTCGTTTTTAAACTCTGCTCATATATAAAAGCTGCATAGAAATATCAATTTCTATTTTGATGAGTTTTTCTTTTTTGATTTAATAATGTGTGTTGATCAAAAAAAAAAAAGTGGTAGTAGGCAGGCAGGCTTGAATCCGTATTGCAAAGGGGGAAAAGAACGTGAAAAAAAAAATGACGTCTTTGCTGTTGCGCCCATCGCCAAACCGGAAGTAACATAGGTTTAAATTAAGGCTAGACAATCGAAAAGAGGCAATGACTTTTGAAAATATCGACGAGAAAAGCGACCCCTCCCTGTAGAAAAGTGCCCAGTTGAGGGTGAAGGAATTAATGTTTTTGGTCAATTTTTTTATATTTGTTGTCCAAAAACCGTCGCCTCTGTCGAAAGTTTTAAGCATACATACATACCTACATACATACAAACATACATACATATATTTAAACAGACAGGTGAGATTTATATTATAAATGGATGTATAGGAATTTGGTCTATATATATATATATAAAATATATATGGCGATTAAGCTACACTGAATATTCCACGTTTCATCCACTCTAGGATTCTTCAGGCTTATGCACGAATTTTGTGTTTGTCTGTCGTTTTTATATACACACCTTCTATTGAGATTTTAGTTAGCCAATCAGCTTTCTAGTATCCACCGTGCACTTCTTATCAGCCAATGAACATGCACTTACAGGACAAAGGCCTATTTGACCTCTGGTTGACCTGATTCTTTGTGTGTGTTCTATTTAGCCTGGATATCTAGTGTCTTGATCTGTTTTAAATCTAGGTTAGGTTTTTTTTTATGTTAGTTTATATATATATATATATATGTATATATATATATATATTTATATATATACATATATATGTATGATAGTTTATGTATGTTCATGTTTATTTATTTTATTTATTTATTTTCTATTGCTTTTGTTAGTTTCTGTTCGCCGGTAGTCGAATGGAAAATAGTAAGACAAGCAAACACCTGTAGAGACCTAGACGACCCATGTAGATTATGCCTTCATGAAAAATTTGGCTATCCTATACTTTAAAGAACCTCAACATCTATTAAACTGTAGGAGAGAAATAGTGAACAACTGTGTTCACAGGATAAAATTTACTCTAGGATAGAGAAACAAAATAACTTTAAAATTAACAAAAACAATAGAAAATAAACAAATAAATAAATAAAATAAATAAACATGCATATACATAAACTATCATACATATATATATATATATATATATATATATATATATATATATATATATATATATATATATATATATATATAAACTAACATAAAAAAAACAAAACCTAACCTAGATTTAAAACAGGTCAAGACACGGAATATTCAGTGTAGCTTAATCGCCATATATATTTTATAAATTACTAACTAGCTCTACCTATGTATTGAGCACTGTTGAAGTAAATACTTAAAGTTTACGCATAAATTTATACTTTCGTATATTAATTTTATGTGAGTAAATGAAGTAGTTATATATAAAATGTATCTCCCAAAATAGACATAAAAACACTACATACATTGGACATGTAACAACGCTGTCCTGCCAAATCACTATACATTTAAACAATACCAGTGCTATATACCAACATTTAATAAAAGAACATAACTGGTTCCTCTCCAATCTTAGAAAAATCCTCGTCGATAACACAAAAATTGTACAACATGAAAATAATTTTCCCCACTCTTTATCTGTGCCTAAATCCAAATGTAGATCCCGTGAGCAAAGCTTCTTTCTTAGAACTGCACGCCAGTAGAACTCTCTGCCGCTTGCCTGTTTCCCACCTGACTACAACTTGGACGTGTTCAAGTTCAACATAAACAAACTCCTGACAAACCGCCCCCTTAAGTAAGACACTCTATCAAAACCCTCAATACTAATGATTACTATAATACTATCTCATTGATTACTGTACATGCAATAACCCTTATCCCTGAGTGGCCTTTGGGCCTTGATAAGTGGGGACCCCCATGTAAAAAAAAAAAGTTAAAAATTCTTGAAGCATTCTACATCAGAACTCAGCACCACTACTATAAATAATATTGCATTCGAGAAGAGCAACAACCACGAATTTACTTTTTTAATCGACCTAAATTTTAATCGACTTTCCATCAACAGTTTTATATATTTTTTAACTTTCCATCACTTGATAAATCTAATGGATATTTTACTTTTCACTTTTAAATTTCCATCTTTCGCTCCTACTCACTTTCACCTCATCAACACCTGAACTCGTGGTCGAATCGAAAGCAAGAGCGACAAATATGGAACTTTCATCAATATTTCCGATTTTAATGTAAAAAAACGTTATACAGAAAATCGAAAAAATAAAAAAGAAGAATCATAAAGCAAGGTATCTCCGTAGCATTTAATAAGGTTTGCTTGAATGAAAAAATTCTACCTAAATATACCAATATTTATATAGATATATAATTATTACTATAATTATTTTTAATACCGACAGACACTAGTGTTTCATCCGTCAGTATAGGAAGTTACGATTACTGTTGGTCGAGGAATTAGAACCCAGCCACGAAACCATCTCTGATTCCATTAGCAAGGAACAAACCCCTCGGGCAGCATTAACCATGGCGAGAATTTAGTTGAAATTAACATTTATAAAGCGTGTCATTCAAGTAGTTCGAGAGTGATCAAATGATTTTAATATCACTATTGTTTATGTTGTTTAATTTAAAGAAATTCAACCTAATCTTTTTTTTATATAAATCTGTTGCCAAGGTTGCTGGAAAAATGGTGGGATCTTTCTATCGATCCAGTAGATATCTCACTGCTGATGCAATTCTCTATCTATATAAGAGCCAGGTACGTCCAAGGATGGAATACTGTTGCCACATCTGGGCAGGAGCTGCTAGAAAGGACTTGTCCTGCCTTGATAGAGTTCAAAATAGACTTCGTAGCCTCGTAGGAGATGTCCTTTTCTCTTCCCTGCAACCTCTATCTCACAGAAGAGATGTTGCGAGTTTGTCTCTGATGTATCATTATTTTCATGGAAAGTGTTCAACTGAGCTTCCGTCTATGGTCCCCCCTCGCCAAACTTTCACAAGAAACACTCGTCTAGTTGTAAACACTATCAATAATTCCCCTCACTCTTTATCTGTGCCTAAACCTAAATGTAGATTCCATGAACAAAGCTTCTTTCTTAGAACTGCACGCCTGTGGAATTGTCTTTCGTTTTCCTGCTTTCCGGCTGACTACAATATGGTTGTCTTCAAGTCTCACGTAAACAAGTTCTTGGTGAGCCGTTCCATATAAGTTAACAAATTTACCGAATTAATTACTGTATTGTCCAATTTCTACTGTACACGCTTTAACCCTTATCCTTGAGTGGCCTCTTGGCCTTGATAATGTGGTAATGCCTGTGTAAAAAAAAAAAAAAAATTGGAATTATATTTCTGACTTTTTTTTAGATAATTCAGATTATTTGGATTACTGTTCTCACCTTGGATATTATACTCACAATGTTCACAAAATTCAGGTATAAGTGACACTCTTCTAGAGGTTGAAGGTTCAATCCTCAGTGCGGGCGATACTAAGAATACAGTTGCAAATTACATAAAATTTCTATCACAGCTGATGAAACAGGAGCATGCTACTCTTGTGGATTACATAAAAGCTTCCGCTCAAAATTCTATGCAAATTTCCGAGTAGTTCCACAAATTTCCGGATTATTAATTGAAATCTTCTGTCGTGATTTGCTAGCAATTTTGGACAGAGTGTGGGTGGTAGAATATGAGGAATGTGGAGTAGGAGAAAGATAGTTTTGTTAGGAGAAAGTGCTGTGGATAGTTAGGTGGTGGTGGGAATTTGAGGTGGCTGCAGTAGTAAGGGATTGGAAATGTAAAAATAGTTAGGAAAATAGAGGGTTGGAGAGTTTGGAGAAAAAGGTAGAGGTAGATAATATATATACATTAAGATATGAAAAAGAGGTACTTATGCTGAGAAGATACCGCACTGGAATAAGAATGTTATTATTTAGAAATCCATTCTTAACATGGGGAAGGAGAGAGTGTTTTGTAACTGTTCTGTACTTTCACCTAACAATTTAATAAACAAAGGATACCGTAAAACATGAAGTTAACTTGAAAATACTTAAAAAAAAAAAAAAAAATTTTTTTAAAAGCACAGTACCTTTTCCACATAAATACTTAAAAATTTGTAAAAAATGTTGATTCCAAAGACTGTAATTGTAACCGGAAACTTTGTTGAGGTATACCCTCAAGTGTAAAACATAATGCCATTGATTTTTTTCCAATATGTTTAGAAATTTGAATGTCTGCGCATGCACACACATGCACTTTGCAACAATTTGACAACTATTTTGTGGAATTGGTAACTATCTTTTTAATTTCTCTCTTTCTTTGCAGATGGGTCTCTGTTTATACTGCAACTCTATGGTGCCATTAAACACGGACTCATGTGTTGTGTGTGAGGGTCCCATCCCTGTACAAAACCAGCCGCAGGCCAGAATCAAATTATCTGACCGACTGGTGTGCCCCGTCTGCAGCACGGCCAATTCCTCCGACCTCTCCATCTGCGTCCTGTGCGATTCGAAACTCTCAAAAGAAACAAATCTGCAGGTAAAATTCAAACCAAAGTCGATTTTTCTAACCAAATTCTTCAAAAATATTTTTTTTTTTTTTTCAAAATGTAGAATCTTTTTTTTTTCTTTTCTTAATCAAATTTTTTAATCATCATAATATTTTGGATTATTAATTCTCGAGCCTGATGTTTTATTTCTACATATTTCTTTGGGGGGGGGTACTACTACTACTACTACATTATCATCAACATCATCATCGTCATCATTATCATCATCTTTTTCCTCTGTCTTACCTGCTGGCATGTACTGGACAGTAAGTAGAATTTGACTCCCAAAGTAACATATCTCTGACCAGGTATTTATTTATCCCTCTTTCTCTCAAGTCCATGCTTATAACTTCCTCCAATGTTTTCCTTGATTTTCTCCTATCAGCTGGCCCTGCTACCTCAACTGTTCTCCGTTTACTAATCCAAGCACTCTCATCATTCATTCTTTCAACATCATATTCTGTTTGTCTGGTTTACATGTTAGCATATGTTGGACGGCTTCTAGAAACTGATTTCCACACTTACCTTTCTCTGGCTAGGTCTTTATTTATCCTCCTTACAAACCCACCCTGTACCAATACCGAACTGTACCCTAGGCAGGAGGGAGTTTCATGGGAGTATGAAATTTATAAACGGCTTCCAGTCGCATGTATATCCCCGTTAGATGAGCTTACAACTTTAGGTTTTTGCAACTCTTGCAGGGAGGTATCGATATCCTCCTACATACAGCGCCTGGTATTCCCAAATGATCACCCATCTGATACTGACTAAGCCCAACGTTGCTTAAACGAAAGGGTGATCTGTTTTACATTTACAAACACAAGAACTCTTATTCATTCTTTCAATCTAGCCAGTATATTCTTCTGCACATGCGGATATATATATATATATATATATATAGATATAGCAGAACTGGTATATAGTAAAACTTGAAGAAGGTGCTCAATACTACTGCAGAGCAAATATATATTTTTTTTTATTTTATTACCGTTTTATCTGTTTAGTTCACTACCGAATCGTATCAACGATCCAGTAACTTCGTCAGACTTGGACAGAAGTGGTTATTACCTGTAATAACCACTTCTGTCCAACAAACGCTAATAAAATAAAAACAAATATATATTTGCTCTGCAGTAGTATTGAGCACCTTCTTCAAATTTTACTATTTACCAGTTCTGCTATAACTTCGTCAGACTTGGACAGAAGTGGTTATTACCTGTTCAAGTCTGACGAAGTTACTGGATTGTTTATACGATTCATTAGCAGAAACATGTGTAACTAAACAGATAAAACGGTAATAAATTAAAAAAGTATATATATATATATATATATATATATATATGCAAGGTGTCTTCAATAAATTTTCAGACATTTTCAGATGGACAGCTTTATTGATAGTACACACATGAAATTCTAGTCCTCTTCAAAGTAATCTCCTCCGGCTGCAATGCATTTGTTGTACCGTTTCAACAACTTATGGAAGGCCCCATGGAATTCCTCTTGTTTTAGCGTGTCAATAACTCTCATCACAGCCTTTTTCATCTCCTCAATAGTCTCATAACAACGGCCTCTAAGGTTTTCCTTGAGCTTAAGGAATAACCAAAAGTCACAGGGAGCAAGGTCTGGACAATAGGGAGGGTGAGGAACTGTCTTGATGCCCATCTTGGTCAAATAGTGTGTGACAAGGATGGAGCACCTTTGAGACAAACTTTGTGTAAATCTTCCACATCTTTGGTTCCTTCACGAATAATCGTGTGTACAGTTTCCACACTGACATCAAACTATACACTCATTGTCTGTATAGACACACAACGGTCCTGCGGATCATGACTGGTTTGATTCTTTGGCTGGAAAAACATCTAGATTTAAACCACCATTTTTTTTTTTTTTGTTATTGTTGCTTGACACCACACTTTTCTATTTCAAGAATGGCTCTAAACTCAAGATAATTCATCTATATAAGTGAGAATATGTGTATGTGTGTGTGAGAGGACACGTCTCAATCAAGTGCAATCGTCTTCTCGTATCAAGATATAAAGTTATCACTGAAGAATTCAAATAAGTTCAATATATTTTATAAATCGATTTTTATCACCCATGGTTATATCTATAATATAAAGCTGAACGTCTGTGTGTGTGTTTGGTCACGAATAGGCTCCTATATGGTTGACTATTATAGAAAGCTGATCACATATAATGATAGAAGATGTATCGAGACACCGGAATGGGTATGTTTGATCTGGCATACTGATGATTCATTAAAATTGTGTGGTTTGCGTACATGCCTGGTCCACAAAGTATGGAAATAAAAAATTAAAAAATTAAAAAAAACGTTTACAAGTGTTTTTGATATAGATGTACATAATAATACTTTAATAAGTATGTTTTAACTTAAATAGGGATGGTATAATAAAATTGTGGGGTCTGCGTTCGCGCCTGGCCTCCATAGAATGGAAATAGGCACAAACTTTAATAAAGACTTTTCATATCTATCTGCGTAAGTATACTTTGATAATTATGTTTCAGTTTGAAGAAATATGGTATAATAAAATTATGGGGTGTTCGTTCGTGCCTGACCTCCATAGAATGGAAATATGTCACAAAGTTTAACAAGGTTTTTTAATATAGATCCACAGAATATTGTTATAAGTGTTTCAGTGTGAACAAGTATGATATAATAAATTATGGGGTTTATCTATTTTATTTTTACTTTCATCATATTTTGCTTTGGTCTTGATACCCCCAAATTCGAAGCTATCTCTTTACAACGTTCCTTTTCATAACCTATCATACTTTCATAAATCAGAGTCCATTTTCTGTAGGCTGTTTTTGAACCCAGTCAACGACGGTTACTTTTTGCTAGCATATATATATATATATATATATATATAGTTTAATGTAAAAGGAAAAGAGAAAGATCAATTCCACAAAAGGAAACTTATCCGGATAATGCCAAGCTCAACAAAATTCTTATATATCATACTATATATAATAAGCTTCTCCTTATTTATTTAGAATTCAATAAAGCTTCTCCCAACATTCTATAATTCCTCTTAATCTTTTTCATCCCTAATGAACCTTATGCTAGACGCCACATCTTCCCCATGCTACCTAGCACCTTCTCTACTCTTCTGATGAGAAGCATTAGGCTTCGAAATGCCCTGGCATAAAGAGTCCCTTCTATCCCCCAAATTTTGCCTGTATTCCATTATTCAATAAATGATCCATTCTATATCTACCAATATATAGTTTTGTGTCTTCATTTCATACTCTTGTTGTCCTATTATATATATATATATATATATATATATATATATATATATATATATATATATATATATATATATATATATATATATAATCATTAAAATCTCTGCGATCAAAGTATGGAAAAAACATTTTCACAGATTATTTCCAATTCATTGCTTTCATTTTTTCTTTCAGAAATTTCCGGCTCGTCCAGAAAATTTGTTTCCTTCGGAAACGAATAAAAACCCAAAATTTCTTAAATGTTCAAAATGTCATCGAATCAACAACATTGATGCTCGATTTTGTGATTGGTGCGGCAATCAGGTAAATTATTTCAAACAGTTGTAGTACCACCCCTGCCTAGAGAAAGTGTGTTTTGGTGATAGTAATGTTTTTGAAAAGTGCCAAGAACATCTCTAACAATTAATATCCACCCATCCATAGCCTTGAGACCCTGGTGAGGCATAGGCCATTTACAACTTTGTAGATGCTTTTGTAGCGAGGAGTTCTTTTTTTCAGGGTAAGGGTGCTGGCCCCACGCCCAACCTTCCCAGAAGGTACATACAGCGCCTAGCTTTCCCAAATGGTCACTCATCTGATACTGGCCAAGCTCAACGTTGCTAACCAGTGTACCAACATGATTGTGTCGTACAACAATAAATATACACATAGTTAAATTGGCGAATGAAAAAGAAGAATAAAAACGTGAATGTTATGAATGGGTCACCAGTTAGCAAGTGCTACCTTAACAATGAGATTTTTGGAATGAAAGCGAGAAAACATGAATTAACAAACAAAATATATTTATATCAATAATTTTACAGAGATGTAAAATATACTTTGAAAGACCAAAGTTTGTTGAGAAGTTTTAAAGTTCTTGAATAAGAAGTAGATTAAAGTGTTAGAAAGTTTGTTTGAAAGTTCCATTGTGTGTGTGTGTGTGTGTGTGTGTGTGTGTGTGTGTGTGTGTGTGTGTGTGTGTGTGTGTGTGTGTGTGTGTGTGTGAGTTTACCTTCTGCGTGACTGCGTTCATTGGCTATATAGCAACAGGCTTAAAGGAATTTTAGCGTGAGACATTCCAGTCTTCTAGGATGAGCATTGTTGATGTTGAGAACTGAGGCACATCGCAGATTCCACATGAAAGAACTCTGAAATTCAGTTCACCGAGCGACTGTTTTATAGAAGTTTGTAAGTTTGCATCGACTTGTCAGTCTGACATAGATTTGCTATTTTTTAAGTTTGAAACGATTTTTATTGGTTGAAAATATATATATTTTTTTAATTACATTTTCACCCCAAACAAGACACATTGCCACTTTGATGTAGAGGGCTACTATTAAGGACACAGGCTACAGGGGTACTAGGTGGGAAGTTGGGCAGCAAGATGTCAGTTCACGTTACACTTGAACTTCTGCATGTCAGTACAGTTCGGAAAGCAGGAACCCGGAAGGGAATTACAAGATCTAGCGGTTCTGGGGAAGAAACTACTGGAGTAGAAGGCTCTCTTACATCTAGGGATCTCAACTGTGAAGGGGTGGGATTTTGCTGCTTGTCGGGTTTGTCGGGGGTATTTATGTAGAGAGGGCTTGCAGTTCGTCGGAACATTCACCGTTAAAGTACTTGTAGAACAGGAAGAGGGATACTACATTTCGTCGATGGGATAGAGGCTGAAGCTTAGATGACAGTTCAGTACCTATTAGGTTGGCGACTCTCTTTTGAACCTTGTATAGGAGTGAGAGACTAGTAGCAGATGCACCAGCCCAAATATGACAACAATACTCCATACATTTTGAGTTAACATGTTCCTGTGAAAACTGACTTGCTTTTGAAGTGATGGAGAAAATGAATCTCAACGAAGCAGAGAAAGAAAAAGGGGTAGCAATTAAAGTCATTTGCTTTTTAGCATTCATTCAAAACTACACGTCAATGTAAAAATCTAATGAAAGAAGTGTAAAGGAAACGGGGCGGGCGGGGGGGGGGGAGTAAGCTGAACAAAGAAAGGTAACTTTCCAATCACATATCTGCCTTATTTCTTCCATTTGATAAAAAATGATGGACTGTGTTAGCTTTAATATTTTTTGTTTTTTCAAGTGAAACAATTTTGCTGTGAAACAAAAGAAGGTCTACTTGTTATGTTAAAGAGGAGGATAGTGTAGTATATGTTCATATATATATTGGATGTTGCTCAAACAATGTACAGAAATGCTCAAAGGTGTGAGAATTAACAGCACATATAGTGACAGCTTTAATGTTAAAATAGGATTGCAGCAGCAGTTGCACAATTTCCACCGATTAACGCTTTTACAAGATCCACACTTGCACTGTTAAAAACTGTCAAAAACTGTTAAAAACTGACAAAAACTGTTAAAAACTGTCAAAAACTGTTAAAAACTGTCAAAAACTAAAAATGTGGCTAAAAACATTTTACTCCAATAGTTTCTTCCCCAGAACTGCAAGTCTTTGGAACTCCCTTTCGGGATTCTGCTTTCCCAACTGTACTGATATGCAGAAGTTCAAGTGTAATGTGAACAAACATCTTTCTATTCATCTCCCTTTATAATGCCTGTGCAAATTATGTCCCCGATAGTAGCCCCCTATTGCTTGGGGTGAAAATTGAATTTTAAAAAAAAAAAAAAAAAAAGAAAAATCAAGAAAACATCACATGTAGATCAGCAGTTTTTACATCAGTGATAAATCTATAGTATACATCTCACCTGTCTGTTTAAATGTATGTATATATGTTTGTTTGTATGTCTGCCTAAAACTTTTGACAGAAGCGACAGATTTTCGCGAGATCAGTATTGCTTTGAAGCTCGACCCTTCGGACAACAAATATCGAAAAATTGACTAAAAACATTGATTCCTTCACCCTCAACTAGGCACTTTTCTACGAGGAGGAGTCGCCTTTTTCACCAATATTTTTGAAAGTCATCCCCGGGCACACAAGCTAGTTATTGATAAAACACATATGCAGATTTAGATGATGAATTTGTCAAATTCAATTGAATATTGATCCTTCAATTCTAAAAGTTGTACATCATCTACAAGACAAACATTATATATATATAAGCCTGGATGAAATGCGGAATATTCAGTGTAGCTTAATCGCCATATATATTTTATAACTAACACTAACTATATATATATATATATATATATATATATATATATATATATATATATATAAGTGAAAGTGTTTGTCTGTGTGTGTACATTTCTATACGCAATAACTCTGTCAATTTTAAGTCTACAGACTCGAAATTTGATATACAGGGGACTGAGATTTGGGAAAATCAACGTGATTGGTTTTTGGCCAGAGATTTGGCGATTAAGGGGTCAAAGTTCAACGATTTGTCCTTTGAGAACTCTACCAAACTCCTCCGACAATTTTCTGTCTTAACACTTGAAATTTTAGATATAAGTTCATTGGACATGGATCTAACTTAATAATTTAATTTGAGCCCAAAACAATAAATTTTAAGGGGTCATAATAGGGGTCAAAGTTAAAAAAAATTGACCACTTTTTTTAAATTTTTTTTTTTCTCAACATACATCTCCAAATATCCGGGCAACTCCGGGCGTCCATGCTAGTATATATATAATATATAGCAAAAATGATAATTAGTAAAAACCTGAAGAAAGTGCTCAATACTATTGCAGAACAAATATATGTCTTTTTTTTATTACCGATTTATCTGCTTAGTTACACATGTTTCGGTTACCAAATCGTATTAACGATCCAGTAACTTCATAATGGAAATAGTATTATGATGAGATAGAGAGATAAAAAAAGGAACAAACCAAGTTATGTGTTCATCAATGTTTCATCTTTATTGTAAGACTTCTTCTGGATGAATGAAATTAAGAAAATAAAATACCAATGCAAAAGAAAATGTAGATATTCAAATATTGCACTGGTATTTTATTTTCTTAATTTCATTCATCCAGAAGAAGTCTTACAATAAAGATGAAACGTTGATGGTTTGTTCCTTTTTATCTCTCTCTCTCTCTCTCTCTCTCTCTCTGTATATATATATATATATATATATATATATATATATATATATATATATATTATTTATTTATTCGAAGGTAAACATTTGGTCGCTACAAACAACTATCTGTTTTAGTCAATGGTTCTGGTTCAGGGTCGCCTGACAAAGTCTCATTGACTGAAACAGCTAGCTGTTTGTTGCGACCAATATATATATATATATTGCTTTTGTTATCTATCTAACAACTTTTATTTTGTTAGTTCCTACTTTTGAATATCTCAAACCTGGATATATATATATATATATATATGTAATGTAGATTTTGTATCTGTCTGGAGACAAAACCATTGCTATCTTTTAATTCTCAATTCTGAAGAGGAAAGTAGTGTAGGTGGTTCAGTGTACAGAAATGTTTAAAGTTGTGTTAGAATTGACAGCACACATAGTGACGACAGCTTTAATGTTAAAGTAGTAATACATAAGTATCCTGCGGTGAGACCATTGCTTTGCGTTTGTTCTAGAAGCATTCTCGATGGGAGTTTTGTACAGCTTGTCTGGAACAGATGTTGTATATGTGAATGATTTAGTGCGTGCCTGTAAAATAATGGAAAATCCATTTGTTAAGTTAAAGATTTGCAGGAATGTTATGGAAAATAAAAGTCTGAGATCAAATATCACCAAGACCAAAGCAATGATCTGTGGTTGTAGTGTTGGAAAACCTACAGAAAGGGGGTACAACTCAAATTCTTGTCATAAATACACAGAAAAAAGACAAACAAACAAATGAACACAATATAATTAAATAATTAAAATAGAATATTAACACTAAGTCTACATTATTAAGCTTAAAGAATAACAATAGATTTCAAAATAAATTAAAATTAATTCCAAGTATATTTCAATTACTATGAAACTACTGAAGAAGGGAAATTTTCCTGAAATATCATATGATACAAAACTTCCATCAGACCACACGTCTTTGTACCCTTTTCTCACTGAACCCAATCCTCCCCTGACTTGAACCTGCTGAACTACTTTGGTCATACGTCGAGAACATTACCAACATGACCTCCCACAACACCAAAGCCAGCCTGATCACCACCATGCACCAAGTATTCACCGAGCTCCCACCGGCGCTTGTGGAAAAGGGATATTCCCAGTTTCAAACCCATATCAAGGTGGTGATTGAGGCTGAAGGTGGCTACATTGAATAGATGTTAGCTCTACTACATTATCAAGTTACCTGAATTGATTTTTTTTAATAAAAAAGTTTTGAAATAAAGCTGTAGTGTTGTTTTCTTTAGGGCGACAAACTTATGATTCCACCCTGAACTATTATACAATATGAAGAAATAAAGGTCAGATAAGACTTGGGCCCATCCTTACATTGTCAGGCAGAAAGATGCAGTCTCACTACTGATTGATGTTCTTTTTTTAATCTATTTATTATTATTTTCTTTGCATGTGACTAATTTCTGGTTAACTTGTTTTGTTATTGTTGTTTTGTGTCCAGCCATTAATTATTCTTGTTGTTTTGTGTCCAGCCATTAATTATTATTGTTGTTTTGTTTCCAGCCATTAATTATTATTGTTGCTTTGTGTCCAGCCATTAATTATTCTTGTTGTTTTGTGTCCAGCCATTAATTATTCTTGTTGTTTTGTGTCCAGCCATTAATTATTCTTGTTGTTTTGTGTCCAGCCATTAATTATTATTGTTGTTTTGTGTCCAGCCATTAATTATTATTGTTGCTTTGTGTCCAGCCATTAATTATTCTTGTTGTTTTGTGTCCAGCCATTAATTATTCTTGTTGTTTTGTGTCCAGCCATTAATTATTCTTGTTGTTTTGTGTCCAGCCATTAATTATTCTTGTTGTTTTGTGTCCAGCCATTAATTATTCTTGTTGTTTTGTGTCCAGCCATTAATTATTATTGTTGTTTTGTGTCCATCCATTAATTATTCTTGTTGTTTTGTGTCCAGCCATTAATTATTATTGTTGTTTTGTGTCCAGCCATTAATTATTCTTGTTGTTTTGTGTCCAGCCATTAATTATTATTGTTGTTTTGTGTCCAGCCATTAATTATTCTTGTGGTTTTGTGTCCAGCCATTAATTATTCTTGTTGTTTTGTGTCCAGCCATTAATTATTCTTGTTGTTTTGTGTCCAGCCATTAATTATTCTTGTTGTTTTGTGTCCAGCCATTAATTATTCTTGTGGTTTTGTGTCCAGCCATTAATTATTCTTGTTGTTTTGTGTCCAGCCATTAATTATTATTGTTGTTTTGTGTCCAGCCATTAATTATTCTTGTTGTTTTGTGTCCAGCCATTAATTATTATTGTTGTTTTGTGTCCAGCCATTAATTATTCTTGTGGTTTTGTGTCCAGCCATTAATTATTCTTGTTGTTTTGTGTCCAGCCATTAATTATTCTTGTTTTGTGTCCAGCCATTAATTATTCTTGTTGTTTTGTGTCCAGCCATTAATTATTCTTGTTGTTTTGTGTCCAGCCATTAATTATTCTTGTTGTTTTGTGTCCAGCCATTAATTATTCTTGTTGTTTTGTGTCCAGCCATTAATTATTATTGTTGTTTTGTGTCCAGCCATTAATTATTCTTGTTGTTTTGTGTCCAGCCATTAATTATTCTTGTTGTTTTGTGTCCAGCCATTAATTATTCTTGTTGTTTTGTGTCCAGCCATTAATTATTATTGTTGTTTTGTGTCCAGCCATTAATTATTCTTGTTGTTTTGTGTCCAGCCATTAATTATTCTTGTTGTTTTGTGTCCAGCCATTAATTATTCTTGTTGTTTTGTGTCCAGCCATTAATTATTATTGTTGTTTTGTGTCCAGCCATTAATTATTATTGTTGTTTTGTGTCCAGCCATTAATTATTCTTGTTGTTTTGTGTCCAGCCATTAATTATTATTGTTGTTTTGTGTCCAGCCATTAATTATTCTTGTTGTTTTGTGTCCAGCCATTAATTATTATTGTTGTTTTGTGTCCAGCCATTAATTATTCTTGTTGTTTTGTGTCCAGCCATTAATTATTCTTGTTGTTTTGTGTCCAGCCATTAATTATTCTTGTTGTTTTGTGTCCAGCCATTAATTATTCTTGTTGTTTTGTGTCCAGCCATTAATTATTCTTGTTGTTTTGTGTCCAGCCATTAATTATTCTTGTTGTTTTGTGTCCAGCCATTAATTATTCTTGTTGTTTTGTGTCCAGCCATGAATTATTCTTGTTGTTTTGTGTCCAGCCATTTATTATTCTTGTTGTTTTGTGTCCAGCCATTTATTATTCTTGTTGTTTTGTGTCCAGCCATTAATTATTCTTGTTGTTTTGTGTCCAGCCATTAATTATTCTTGTTGTTTTGTGTCCAGCCATTAATTATTATTGTTGTTTTGTGTCCAGCCATTAATTATTATTGTTGTTTTGTGTCCAGCCATTAATTATTCTTGTTGTTTTGTGTCCAGCCATTAATTATTCTTGTTGTTTTGTGTCCAGCCATTAATTATTCTTGTTGTTTTGTGTTCAGCCATTAATTATTCTTGTTGTTTAGTGTCCAGCCATTAATTATTCTTGTTGTTTTGTGTCCAGTCATTAATTATTATTGTTGTTTTGTGTCCAGCCATTAATTATTCTTGTTGTTTTGTGTCCAGCCATTAATTATTATTGTTGTTTTGTGTCCAGCCATTAATTATTCTTGTTGTTTTGTGTCCAGCCATTAATTATTCTTGTTGTTTTGTGTCCAGCCATTAATTATTCTTGTTGTTTTGTGTCCAGCCATTAATTATTCTTGTTGTTTTGTGTCCAGCCATTAATTATTATTGTTGTTTTGTGTCCAGCCATTAATTATTCTTGTTGTTTTGTGTCCAGCCATTAATTATTCTTGTTGTTTTGTGTCCAGCCATTAATTATTCTTGTTGTTTTGTGTCCAGCCATTAATTATTCTTGTTGTTTTGTGTCCAGCCATTAATTATTCTTGTTGTTTTGTGTCCAGCCATTAATTATTCTTGTTGTTTTGTGTCCAGCCATTAATTATTCTTGTTGTTTTGTGTCCAGCCATTAATTATTCTTGTTGTTTTGTGTCCAGCCATTAATTATTCTTGTTGTTTTGTGTTCAGCCATCGCAATCCAGTTGCATCCAATGTTCCAGTTGTCGTGCCAATAATCATCTCATGGCCACTTACTGCGGCACGTGTGGAATGGTCATTACTCCACCAGACAGAAACTTGGAACCTGACATGACAAGGTAACAACGCAAAAAGTAAAATAGACTTCTGTAGATGCCGGAAAGCTTTCTACTCGATTAGCTTCTTGCCTCGAACCACTTAACTTTGGTTGGTTGTTTTTGTTTTACGGCATATCAACCTTTTTCGGGTTATTTAATGCCGAATCTAGTTATTTTGAGGAACGATTTTTAATGGAGTATATATTTTTTTTTTTAAGTCAGATTCTATTTAACCCATAGTTGGGACCCTAACAGGTACTACCACTCCGGGTTAGAGTGGACCTGGGAGCAATGGCAATTAAAGGGTGGCTCCACACTCCCCAAGGCCTGCAAGGTGGGGCCTCACCATCGGATATAGTTTTAGGTCATATCCAGGACCACTTGCCTTTGGATTTCACTCCTTGCTCACCCAAAATTTCAATGTAATCGTAAACACCATCTGACTGCATAGGTTGCACATTACAGGTTTTTAAGCAAATGGTCCGTTATAGCAGAACCATGCGTATTACTCAAAACATCTGTTGGTCAGTAGATTTCATTCTTGATTTTACTGGGTACATGTTGTTGGACGTGACCATGTAACCTAAGGCTTGTTCTAAACATTAGATTATATGATCATGTCCAACAACATGTACCAAACAAAATCAGGAATAGAATCTACCAACCATGTATATATATGTGTATGTGTGTGTTTGTATATGTGTGTTCATGTGTATATATGAAAGCTCGATAAAACCAAATAGGAAATATAGCTTATAATATGAGCAAACAGTTAATAAATAAATTCTTAATAATAAATTCTTTTAACTTTCTTGAAGTTTTACATTTGGATTTTACCATCACTGGATTTTTTATCTTCCACCAGACTATCCATTCATGTGTAATCACCTTTTTCTTCACCATATTCCCTCTGCTTCACTTTTTTTGTTTTCAAGTAAGATCTTTGACTTACTTGTTGTTTCATCAAATACTTCTGCATGCAAAATCCGATCCCGCATTTTGCTAATTCCTACCCTCTGATGAGAAGGAAAGTATTTCTTCGAAACTCCGCGGATTAAGGACTATCTACTTATCTAGTGTTTCCTTTTCAGATTAAATATGTTTTTAACTCATTTCAAAGTGTTTTTTAACATGTTTTATTAACTGCTTGCTCATATATATATATATATATATATATATATATATATATATATATATATATATATACACACAATCATGATCAAAAAATTTAAGACCACTTGAAAATCTTTAAAAAGAAACCTTTTTTTAAGTATGGATTACGGCTACCAATACTACAACCTAAAAGGTTATTGTAAAAAAGTTACGTTCCAAACATTTAATTCAGAAATTTACATTTTTATAAAATGAGGCATTTTACACTTGATCAAAATTATAAGACCAGTGGTATTTTTTTTTTTTTTTTTTTTCTTTTTTTTTTTTTTTACTTGTTCTCTAAAATTCCTATGATTAACTCGATTTTATTTTATTTTCCTCAGCAATAAATATGGAACTTCATCATCTGGGGATGTAAGTATTTCTGCAAAATTTTTATGTATGAATTTACGCTTAATGCTTCCAAATAAACATGATTAATATCTGTTTCTTTGTTTTTTTTTTTTTCTTTTACTGAGAATTTTAGCAGTATTTTGTGGGAGATGGTGAAGGTAAGTTCGTGGAGGTGACTACCATATATATATTCCATCAGTGTTGTCATACTCATCTATATTCTATATAAAGAGTTTTTTCTCGCTCTGACATTGATATTAAAAGCCTACTTTTTCTATATTTTTTTAATTGGAATTCATTATTGATATGCTTATTATTTTATTAATTTATTTATTGCAGACTGTTATCCTCATCTTTATTAGTTGTTCACAACGTTTCGGCCAACTATTCCTCTGGCCTTCATCAGGTAGTAATCGCGACGGGATAGGAACTCCGAATCTCCTAACTGCATTCTCAGCAAATCCATAGTTGTTGTCATCTCACCACGTTTTAGCCAAGTAAGCCTCTGGCCGGCTTTGGGTAGGATTGAAACCGCCATCTTCAGACAATTCTCACCTGGAACTGTAGCGATTCAACGTCTCTATCCACTGCGCTACGGGCTTCTTAGGAACTTCTATCATTACTAACCAGCACTACATTACAACTGTCGACCAAAGGAAACATCTATTAGACATCCATACATAGTGTGATGATGTATGGAAGTGAAACTTTGCTAAGGAGAGTTGAGGACATGTGCTGCATGGGGAGAAATTATATGAGAATAAATTTGTAATGGAAGTATTAAAGACCAGCTTTGTTCTGATGATTTCAGAAGATTAAATTCAGACAGTATAGGGAGGTGTGTGCAGAACAGGAGATTTTGATGGTATGGCCATGTTGAAAGAATGGATGACAGTTCTTGGGTTAGTAGATGTAGAACAGTTGAGGTAGTAGGTTCAGTTTATATGGGAAAACCAATAAAACATGAAAGGAAATGATAAAAAATGCATCTGAGGGATAAATAAAGACTTGGCCAGAGGTATCTTACTTTGGAAGTCAGTCTCTTAAAGCTGTAAAACACATGTTAACATGTAAAAAGATGTCAAACCAACAACGACAATGATGATGATGATTTTTTTAAAATTTATATTTTGAAAAAAAAAAAAGCTAAGCAAAAATAAAAGTAAAAAAACTCCCGGATAGCACTAGATAATTTACAGCTATAAATTTATAGGAAGAGAGTTACTTCCCTTTATAGTCTGAATTATCTCCCTTTGTTTAATATTAGAAACAGTGGGTAAGTCTTATAGGTAGATATGTAAAGAATAACAAGTTATCCAAAATGGTCGTCCATTTGGGCCATATTGAATAACTTTAGGTAATGTTTACATATTTAAAGTGGGTATTTCTCAATACAAAATGTGTATTCCTAAATAGATCTTAACTCGAAATGATTCCTCATGCAATACTATTTAACAAAAACAAAAAGTTTTAATCCCTACACAGAATTTATTTTTCTTGCCTCTATTTAGTGACTTTGCCGTTCTGTAATCTATCTCTTCATATGCGCAGGTTGACAGATTTAATTGTTAACTAAACGTTGCACTATTTTCCTTCTCTCACTGGCACCATAATAGGAGCGAGGCAGTCACACATTGGTGGCAGGTCGCAATCACTCTGCACACCAAATGACAGGAGGAAAAATATTTGAGTAACGGAAATCGGAAGATTATGATGGGTCATGTCAGCAACCCCTGACAAATATTCCTTTTTTTTCTCCCTCCCACAGACGCAGTGGCTACCAATGTCTCGAGGTCACGTTCCAATGTCAAGGTCGATGCATTCTGTTGCAACACAGACAGTCGGTATTTTCTATCCATCCCAGAGAGAAATGCAGAAAAGGGAAGAAGAAGCAGCCGAGAAAGCTGCGTTTGAGAAACAAATGCGCGACAGACAGCCTTTGATGACGGCTATTAGTCCGGGTCGAGGTGAGATATGAGTTTTTCTTTTCTTCTTTTATCATTTTCCTCATTACTGTTTTTTTTAGGGGGGGGAAATCGCTCTAGACAAGGCATGAAGCCACTTAATGTAAGTAGATTAAAAAAAAATAATAACACTTCAAGATCAAAAAATAGCCAATGATAAACGTTATATGAATAGATTCCAACTCAGAAAACAGCATTTTTTCCCCCTTTTGTCTCTCTCGTTACCAAAAGCCAAATTAATTTTCCATGAACGAAATTTCCCGAGTAAAAATGGCAAAATTATTTCTGATGTGTTGTAAATCACTATTTACTTGCCTCCCCATATGTAGGGGAAATTTAGCTCAGCAAAAGGGGCACTCTGGTTTAGGTAAAAAAAAATATATATATATATATATATATATATAGATTGTTTTGGTCGGGAAAAAATTCTTTTTGACTGATTGAGGACAGAAAAGCTGAAGTGTATTATCACAACAGATACTGCACTGTTAATCATTTGCCAAAGGGAGACAATTTTTTTAATGAAATATTGTTTCTTTTTTTTTTTTTTTTTTTTTTTTTGTAGGTTATTGGCGTAAGCAAATTGAACACATCTGCCAGCATCTTAAGGTACACGCCCAAAACTGTGCTGACTTCCGAGCACTCATTGCAGAACCAAAGATGGGAAAGGTGAGACCAATATTTTATTTATAACTTTTATATATTTATCTATTATATATATATATATATATATATATATATATATATATATATATATATATATATATATATATATATATATATGTATATATAATGAATAAATGACAAAAACCTATATTCCAAAATTCATCTTATAATTTATTCCTTTAATTCAGTTGACATTTACAATTCTTGACAGTATCTGTTCTGTAACGCAAAATCAATCACTTAATTATTATATTAATCTATGAATCTATTTTGCCCTTAACTCATCAGAAGAAATAGCAACAATCAATCCGTCAAAAGGAAATGAAGTGTGATTTGACATGATTAAAATCCGAAAATTGGAAGAGAAGCTGCAAATAACTTTAATATGTCTCCATTACGCCATTTTGAATTTTAAAAATAAAGACACTAAACCCAACTATTCGTACTAACATTCCCTATTAATTTATGAATATTCTATCAAAATGTTGTATTTAATAATTAGTAAATTTATTAATTCTAATTTGTGTATACATACTCATGAAAATAACATCAATAATTATAAACTATTATACATGTTTGCATATATGAAACTAAACGTAATGTTTAGAAATGTTAAAAATGTTCAGTTTGCTAAGTAAGTTAGTTTATGGATCAGAAAAATAAATTTGTAATAATCATAATATTACAAATGGATTTATAGTAATCAGATTCCAAATATTGATCTAAAAATAAACTGTATATGTTGAAACGAGTGATCATTATTAGATTGATAAGTGGTCTTATATATATATATATATATATATATATATATATATATATATATATATATATATATATATATATATTAAGAAATATAAATTGATATATATATTTAAGAAGAAGAATATTAGAAAATACCATTGTAAGTAAAACTATTTACCAATGAAGGAAATGAATTCACTTACTGACAAAATAATTTTCCAACGAAGGACATATATATATATATATATATATATATATATATATATATATATATATATATATACTACAAAAAAATCTGACGTTGCCCAGGATCGAATGATGATCAACGATCGTTTCACACACCCATATTTTTATTGTCATCAAAATCGATGAAATTGACCATTTTTCAATCAAATCGATTGATTGCCTGCTCTAGTTGGAGACCCATCGCAGTGCACTGGGAGGAAGCTTCACATGTCTCTCCACAGTGACTTAGTTCACAATACATTGTAATCTACCTTGCACTGTAGAGAACCTACTGTTAATTTTATGAAATTATTTTATATAATGGCTTGAATTAAAGTTTAAAATGCAAAAGTCAAATATCATGGTTCAGTTGTGCTCTAAAGAGAAACATTGATTTTGAACGCACTTCTGTCATATCAAAGAACCTACTGTTGATTTTATATGCCGAGCCTTTCTGCTTGTGTGGTAATAAAACTTCTCAAATGCACTTGTGATGTTAGGTTGTGTAAACGTGTTAACTTTAGTCAAAATCGTCTGTTCCTTCTTTCATCAGATTTTTTCAATTATTTATTATCGATACTTATCAAAGACATTCTAATACAAAATCTGCTTAAGAACATTGACAGATGCATGAAGAACATTTGTGTGAAATTTCATAAAAATCGGCCATGCTGTTTCGGAGTTCATAGGGAACAAACACATATGCACGCAGATAAGGCTCCTTTTATAAAATAGTAGATATGTATACCTAGTATATATGTGCATAATTACATATGCAATCTAATGTCAGTATATTCATACAGATGGCACGATTTTCAAACAATATTCATTTCATTTTGTGTTTAAATGTCACTCGTTTCCTCTATTATGTCGTGTGTCAATCAAATGCTCGGTCAGATCGATCGCAGAGCCTCCCACATGAACTATTGACATTAGCATACAAGTGTATGCACATCCACATACACAAATAAATACACATTCCCACATACATAGGAATATATAAGAATTTCTAAGCACAATTAATCTTATTTTATCTTTCAAACATGTCTATAGTCTATGTAGGGAAAATATATGCACATACACTAGAAACCAATCTTATGCATACATATATATAAGTTTAATTTTTTGTTTACATTTAATTCAGAAAAATATCTATTTTCAGAGTAGAAATTTATTGTTTGAATAAAGAATACAGATCAGATTATCTTATATAATACTAGCCTGGGTGCTCGGCATTGCCCGGGTGGTTGGAGGTATGTGTTGAACAGCAAAAAAAAAAAAAATATGGTAGTTCCAGGCAGGCTCAAACCTGTATCGTGAAGGAGGAAAAGAACGTGAAAAAAAAAATGTGATGTCTTTGCCGTTGCCCCCATCGCCAAACTGGAAGTGACGAAAGTTTAAATTAAGGCTAGTCAATCAAAAAGAGAGGATGTCTTTCGAAAATGTCAGCGAAAAAAGTGACCCCTCCCTGTAGAAAAGTGCCCAGTTGAGGGTGAAGGAATTAATGTTTTTAGCCAATTTTTCGATATTTGTCATCCGAAAGGTGGAGCTTCAAAACGATACCGATCTCGTGAAAATCCGTCACTTCTATCAAAAGTTTTAGGTAGAAATACAAACATACATACATCCAAACATTTAAACAGACAGGTGAGATTTATATTATAGATTATCTCAAAAAAATATTCTGTAAGACTCAATACCACATGATTAATTAATTAGTGTTCCTATTCATCTCAGAATTCTGATACATATATACATACACACACTAGCAGGGCGCCCAGAGTTGCCCAATCACAAAATATGCTTAAATACGATATTTTAATTTATGTAGATTTTGTATTTATTATTATAGAACCAATTCTCTATTAATTATTATATTGTACCCAATATATAGGAGTGATTTTGAAAGTAAAAAAAAAAATCACTTGGGTACTATCACCTAGAATCGAAATCAAAACCTGTAGCTCTCCAGCCTTATTTGTTGCCTTCTGATCTGAGTCCATACACATCTAAAAATTTTAAAACACAATGTTGTTAAAAAATATAAATGTATATTTGTGCATGCATGTAAATAATACATTTAATCGATTTACGCCTACCAATTTTCAATTTTTGTCAATTTTGACTCCTTAGCAACAATTGTTACTGGCTAAAAACCAAATATGATTTGTTCCACAGGTCCAAATCTCCTATATATCAAGTTTTAAGTGTTTAGACCAAAAACTAACAGAGTAGTATAATAGAGACTGTTCCTCATACTTATAGACAGATAGACAAGGTCACTTTTATATATAGATCATTATATATATGGTTACTTAATTTAATCACATAAATTAATATACGAAAGTATAAATTTATGTGTAAACTTGAAGTATTTACTTCAACAGTGCTCAATACGTAGGTAGAGATAGGTAGTAAGTTATAAAATATATATGGCAATTAAGCTTAATTGCCATAAATATTTTATAACTTACTACCTAGCTCTACCTACGTATTGAGCACTGATGAATCCTAGCGTGGATGAAACGCGGAATATTCTGTGTAGCTTAATTGCCATATATATTTTATAACTTTATATATATACTAGCGAGGGGTACCCGGCGTTGTCCGGGCGTTTGTAGATGTGTGTGGTGTTAAATAAAAAAGAAAACGGGGAGAGGGGGGGGGTAGGATCGAAGTCAAAGCCCTGAGGCGAAGTTTGAAAATAAAATCGGCCAGCCAGAATGAAGCATTGTTATAAGCGAATAAGTGAAAGATGTTTGAAAGTCGCCGAGCGTTACGACGACGATGACGATGTAAGCATTTTTATAAGTGAAGTAAGAAAAGAAAACAACGTTTTAATTAAGCGGGGGGGGGGGGTAATCAAAACATCGAAAAAAAAAAAAAAAAAACTAACGTAAGGCAAATGAACGATGAAAACAGAAAAACGAACACGTGAAAAATGGCTTAAATAAGCCTGTTTCGATATTAAAATTTAAAAAATCAGTGGGTACCCGGGTGTTTTTGGGTGTCGCTAAGAATAAGCGAAGTAAAAAAACAAAAACAGGCAAACGAACGTTATGTGAAAAATGGCTTGAATAATACAGGGTTCAATATTTAAATTTAAAAAATCGAAAAAAAAAAACATCTCACACTACGATTCGAACCCAAAATGTTTAGATAATGAACCAAGGCCTTAACTACCTGATCTAAAGCGCCATATATAAAATTTGTTCGGTTTTTCAACTATTTAAAGTAAATCAGGTCACGACGTTATAACGTCATCTGACGCATGTGTTGTTGACCACCCCCCTCCCCCCGTCGAAAATTGTCGATTTCGGTGTGAAAAAGTTAACGTTTTTCTTTCTATCTCTCTCTATCTCTCTGTTTGCGTCTCTCTCTCTCTCTCTCTCTCTCTGTTTGCCTCTCTCTCTCTCTCTCTCACTTCGTCTTCCTTACTGTTACTAAAAAAGAAAATGGTGTCTGGCTGGGTTTTTTTTTGTAAAAACTTCGATCTTTAATATTTTTTGTAAGCGTGTTTTTTTTTACTTCACATTTTTGGTTTGTTATTTTTCGTTTAACTATCGTATCTAACTATTTTGAATGTGCTAATAACTTTGGTAACGTTGCCATAGTGTAGAAGTTCATAGTTTAGCTTGTGTAAGAGTTAAATTTTTTTCTACCGATAATAACGTGTTTTTTTTTATTCAGGCTGCCATTAGAGCTTGCTGACGTCAAGATCACGTGACATGACTCAGCGGGTTTTAAATACAAGTTGACCCAAAATAAACGGTCCCGTGTATACTTTATGTAGAAGAGTTGGCGCCCATATTTTTTGGGGCAGTTATAAATCGATTTAAAAATATGTAATGTTTAACATTAAAATGTCACTTTTTTGCCCCCCCCCCTGCAGAAAATCGATCAGTTGATGCACTTCTGATGGTCCTTTTGGGCTAATTTTTCGATATTTGTCGTCCGGAGGGTGGGGCTTTAATATGATACCAAGTTTTTAAATTTTTGTTTGGTCGGTCAAAATTTTTGAGCAGACACACAAACATACATACATACATACATTTTCGCTTTTATATATATAGATGTATATAAAGATAGCATGAAAAATTGGAAAAATATATTACATCCCCCACTAGGCTACAAAATCTATTTTAAACTCTAGCAGTTCCTGCCCAGATGTGGCAACAAATCTCCATCCTTGGGTGTACTTGATGCTTATATAGGTAGAGAAGTGCATCAGCAGTGAGATATCTACTGGAGCGGTCGAGCAATCCCAGGAGTAAAGGTCAGACCCAGAAGCTTTTCAAAACATGGAGCCTCCAAAAGACAAGAGCCATTCATTTCAATTGGTGCTAGATGGGGATCAGAACGTTGATGATGTAAAGATAGAAACTTGGTTTTAGATGTAGCCACCGCTTTTCCCATTGCACCACATGTTCAAGATCAGAGGAGAGAGAATTAGAGAGAACTTAGACATTTATGCTCTTTGAAGTGTTGCCATAGATGGTTGTGTCGTGATCATTAATGTCTACAAATGATATTAAGATGTGATTTGGGAGGTTTTGGTTTGAGTATTTTTACTTTTTTTTTTTTTGCTTACAAGAAATGAACAGTTTTGAAAAAAACAATACTTGCATGCACATGTCTCAGTTTTTGTATAAATTAAAATATTTTTGCATATTTTATGATCAGGCAATGCCGGGCAGCCTGCTATTCTTTTAAAAAAGTGTGCAGTTCAACCAATTTTTGTCTAAACTAATGACGTGCGTGTCTTCCGTTTGTTCTGTTTCCAGTTGGTGTCCGGAACTGTGCACGAGGATGCTTATGAACTCAGCCTGACCTTGAACTTTGCCCTCAGCAAGTTGCACACGACCATGGCAAATGGTAACTTGATTGTCAGTCCAGAAAGAGAAGATTACATGTCGCCGTATCCGGACAGAAATATCTTGGAGAGTTTTCGCAGTGAATCTAGCCAAGGTTTGACACATTATAGTTCCTTCGCTACATGATTCGATAAATAAATTCATAAATCGAAGTTGTGTGTCGTACTGTGAGTTAATATTAGTATCCATGCAAAGAAAAGCTAGGATAATTTGAAACATGCTTGAACAAATTGAGGCAGTAATAAAAAAAGAAACTTTCACACTTCCAATTTGAAACTTTACTGAATGGAAAAAAATTGATACCAAATGTAAAAATGTTTTCGCAGTTATCCCAAGTCTTATTTATTTGTGGACTGTTGTCCTCATCTTCATAGTTTGGTGTTTCACAATATTTTGGCCAACTATTCCTATAGCCTTCGTCAGGTGGTTAACCACAACAAGGTAGGAATTCTCAATCTCTCTACTTGGTTCAATCAAATCCATGGTTTGCAAAATTTCAGTAAAATCCATGGCTCACAAAAACAACGATCTCATATCGCATGATGTCCTCTTGGGGAGTTGCATACTTCTAATTCGAGCTGCACCAAGTTCATAATTTTGTCTCCATTCAAAGTAAAATATTTTCCCATTTCTCTCTGTGACTTTCACGAGTTAATAACTCGTGTCATCTTGATTCAGAAACCAGAAAATTCAACTATCCATAACTTCATCCAGACAAGTAATTCAATTCAAAACGCCCATGTTATGTTTTTCACTTTTGCCTTTTCCTGTCTGCCAAACATTACACGTTTTGACGCAATTCATTTCCGCTGCTTTCTTTACCCTTGGCGAGGGTACTCCTTTTCATGTTTGCTGTTGCTTCAGAAGTAATTTCTCTAACATGTGTTGGATCTCAGTATTAAACGAAAAGGGTTAATTTGATTGGCCAAATTTGATCGCCTGATTTATACTTTCTACTGGCTCTATCTGCCCGAAACTAAGACAATGGTGGCATCTGCAGCAAGGTGATCTATTGTTGCTCAGCATGAGGAATATCACAACATAAATGAACAAATGTTCAAATACATAAAAAAAAAAACATAACTATGTTATTAAACGAATACAGATTCACGTACGTACATACATATTAAAATATAAAACCAATTTATAATAAAAGAGACACTTTTCAAAATTATAATGGACCGTATATTTATAATGTCTGTAATTAATCAATGTCTCTTGTTTTTGTATTTATGAATCTATTTCTATCTTTAAATTTAATCATAAATACTTTTTTATTTAGGCATAGAAAACAGGGAGAATCTCAGGATTGACAAGTTTGTTTTTAATTTTCCATTTAATGATTGGTGTAAGTTTATTCTTTATTAGTTCCTGGTAATATAAAGAAAGTAAAGTTTTATGGTTGTAATCTGGATCTAAAAAGGAGCATTTATGACTTGTATATATTTCTTTGAATTTTTTTTTTTTTTTTTTTTTACAAGGTCACCACTTATCAAGGCCCGGAAGCCACTCAGGGATAAGGGTTATTGTAAATGCAGTATGTTAGTGTGGATATTTAAAGTGTCTACTTAAGGAGGCGGTTCATCAGGAATTTGTTTACGTTGGACTTGAAGACATCCAAGTTGTAGTCAGGAGGGAAGCAGGCAGATGGAACAGAGTTCCACAGGCGTGCAGTTCTAAGAAAGAAGCTTTGTTTATTTATAGTATATATTTCTTCAAATTTATTTTTTGTCAGATCAATATATTATTTATTGATAGTAGGATCTTCATATTATTACATTCAAACGTGTAACAATTAAAAATATGGACGATATGAAATATGGTTTTAGGAAAATTATTTTCCTTTATTTTCAGCAATAACAAAATAAACAAAAAGATTTGTACACAAATATTTACAACAATAACAAAACAAACGAAAAGGGTCGGTTAACAAAAGATACAGTTGGTTAGAATTATTATTATCAAATACAAAAGAAATGATGGCTTGGTGAAACTCGGATTGAAAACCAGGACGAGGGAGTGGAGGGTTATGAGGGAAAAGGAAGGTAGTCAAAATTAAGAACTGCTAACAGGCCAGACTTCGAGTGACTATTCACTCTATTAACAACGAAATTCAATGACAATAAAATTTCTTTTTGTTTTTCTTTTAAAAGTTTGGTCAATGAGAAAATTTCCAAATTGTATTTACCACTTGTCCAGAAAACAGTTCCTGCAAACTTGCCGTGGGTTGAGGGGATGTATTTTCCTTTTTGTGTTCTGGATTCTTTTGGCTGGACTTACCCATGAATCAGAGACCGGAGTTACCTTAACGGGTACAAGCTGATAACTGATCTGTTTCCCCCTCTCCACCTTTATTATATGGCACCATAACCCATTCTTTGGTTTTCATACATAAAGTAAATTTCAAAGTGTATAAGGATTATTTGATACTGGAGATATTCATAATCATACTCTATTTCCAAAAGATTTTACATATGATAAATATTTGGAATCACGTTTTGCTTTGCTGTTATTTCAGACCATTTGAAACTAGAGCAGCAAATTTAGTCTCCCCTCCATCAAGACCAGAGGTTTTGGGGAAATATATAGTTATTATTCAAGCACGTCTGATTGAACACGAATGAGTTCTTTTTTCCGATCTTGTTGGATAACTTTTCAATTCGCCGAGCGGTCTTTTTTATTTCGGCTGGCATGTTGTATACTATGGCGCCCAATAGTTGTTGTTCGAACATATTCTACTCAAGCGCTTTCAATCGGTGCATCTGATCGTCGTCAGGACTGATTGTTGCTGTTGTCATTTTCTTTGAGGCTTGGTGTATTTATAGTTAGTATTAATTTTTTTTTTATTGGTTATAAAGGTGGGTGCAGGATGGGTAGGGGCGAATTATTTTTAATTTTGATTTTATATTTTATTTATTTAGTTATTTATTTATTATTATTTATTAAATACTGTTCGTATATTTGTCTTAATATTAAATCAGATCCAGTTAATAAGGGTCTGTAGTTATTTTAATTAATATGGCTTTTAGTTTTTGTGTGCAATTGTTAATGTATCGAACTTTTGAATTGTTAGTTAAGATATTTCGAATGTCGGACGACTATAGGTTTTTATCATGGAATGATAGGTTAGTCGTCGGGAGAATAGTGTTGTTGTGTGGCTTCTGTATGCGTTGTATGAGTTTTTAGAGTGGGTTTGGAGACATTCTTTGAAGGGGCAAATAAATTCATACACTACATTAGTTTGGTTTAGTGTGGTGTTAGTGTTATTATTGCTTTTAATTATTAGATTGGAGGTTTTGAATTTAGTATATTATATTATTAGTAGGATCTTTTTGTTTTAAATTTAGTATAATATTTTTTTAATTTTTTTTTTACGAGGTAGTCACCACTTATCAAGGCCCGGAAGGGTTATTGCATGTACAGTAATCAATGGGATAATATCGTAGTAATCGTTAGTATTGGAGATTTGATGAAGTGTTTTACTTAAGGGGGCGGTTTATCAGGAATTTGTTTAAATCTTTTTGTTGTGGTTGGTGGGTATGGTGTATCTTTTAATTAGGTTTGTTATTTTTTTCGTCTTCTTGCAGTTAATTTTTATAGTATACTTTGATGATTTCATTTTTGTTAGTATTAGGGTTATGTTAGTATCTTATGTTTTTATTGTGGGTTGAGTTTAAATAAGCTTTTATGTGCTCATCACCAACAACAATCGCTCCTGACAACGATTGGATGCACTGATTGAAAGCGTTTGAGAAAAATATGGCCGAACAACAACTATTGGGCGCCATAATATACAACATGCCAACCAAAATAAAAAAAGGCCGCTCGGCGAATTGAAAAGTTATCCAACAAAATCGGACAAAAAAAGAACTCTGTCGTGTTCAATCAGTCGTGCTTGGATACATCTATCTATTCTCCTATGCAGACCGTCTCTCTGTCGATAGAAGAAGTTCGTTATGTCATTGGACTTATTTGGAGATTTATTTTAACTCTCCCGCTTTGCCGCATGTACATATATTTTATATGATTGTAAATATCTTATTTTATTCGTATTCTCACCCATCTTCCCCCCCCCTCCATCAGTAAAATTTACATGTACATCCATTAAGTCTGTTCTTACGAGATATTTCATTTATTTATTTGATAATCAACGATTAACTCCTGATGAGTCTGTTGATGAAAGGGGCCCGTCGGGTTTTGCCAGCTATTTTGTTTAAAGCAATCTATAAGTTTGGTACCATCAAACAGTTATATATATATATATATATATATATATATATATATATATATTAAGTAATGTGATTTATAATTTAAAAGTTTTAAAATTATTAAAATTTAAAAATCAAAATTTAATTAAATTAAAAATCAGTTTCATAAGAAGGAACAACAACAAAGTCAATTATCTGTACGATCGTTTTGGAAATCCGTGCTTTTTATTTGTGGTATACATGAAGTCACGTAGAATAATTATATATAGTTTTTTTGGTAAGCACGGTCTCCTCATCAGCAAATTTAGGAGGATTTCTATTGAATTGAAAAGACACCAAAAATAAACCTAGCATTAAAAGTAAGGCAGATGAATCTGAAAAATTGGAGTAAAAGGTTTGGATATAAAATTTATAAGAAAATTAATAAGAAAATTGGTATAGGTTAGAGATAGAAATGAGTAGAAAAAATATATATATTTTTGAATTTACATAATAAATTTGATTTAAAAATATATAGATATATAATTACCTTTTGGTTTTTCTTTTTTTGAAATCAGGAACTGTATTTAAAGTAGTCATTTAGATGTTTGCTATAGCTTTTTATTTTATTGAATGATGAATTTTAAAAGGGCGACGCTCGTGCAGTAAATTGTTTCCGTTAGCGTATTTTGATTTAGAGACACTACAGTTAATATCTATAGAGAGAGAGTTTTTTTTTTTTTTTTTTTGATAGTTTTTAAGGGGAGATAATTGTCATGGCTTTATTTATTATTTGATTTACGAGTCTAAGGGCGGTAATTGGTTTAACTTAATTTATTAAAAAAAAAAAAAAAAAAAAAATCTATTTTTACTAATGAGTAATTTTTAATGATTTAAGGTGGTTTATATTTATTAAATTTAAACCAACGTTTATGATTACACGATAGAAGCTCGTGTCTTGAATTTACTAGTTTGGTTGTGCTTTTTATATCTTCATATTTTAAAATTTTTAGGGTTTCTTTTGTACATAATGTACAAAATTTATCTCCTGGTTTATATGATTTGCAAGTCTCAATTATTTGCCATTTTAAGTTGAAAGAAATATTGCTATTTTTTAATTGCCAAATATAGTTGGATAGAGTAGTTTGGTTTGATAGAGAGTTATTTTTAAAAGAATGTTTGTGCGTTGAAATTCTATGTTTTATTGGGCCAGATGTGGAACCAATATATATTATTACCTCTAATAATAAGAGGTAATAATATATATTGGTTCCACATCTGGCCCAATAAAACATAGAATTTCAACGTACAAACATTCTTTTAAAAATAACTCTCTATCAAACCAAACTACTCTATCCAACTATATTTGGCAATTAAAAAATAGCAATATTTCTTTCAACTTAAAATGGCAAATAATTGAGACTTGCAAATCATATAAACCAGGAGATAAATTTTGTACATTATGTACAAAAGAAACCCTAAAAATTTTAAAATATGAAGATATAAAAAGCACAACCAAACTAGTAAATTCAAGACACGAGCTTCTATCGTGTAATCATAAACGTTGGTTTAAATTTAATAAATATAAACCACCTTAAATCATTAAAAATTACTCATTAGTAAAAATAGATTTTTTTTTTTTTTTTTTTTTTTTTTTTAATAAATTAAGTTAAACCAATTACCGCCCTTAGACTCGTAAATCAAATAATAAATAAAGCCATGACAATTATCTCCCCTTAAAAACTATCAAAAAAAAAAAAAAAAAAACTCTCTCTCTATAGATATTAACTGTAGCGTCTCTAAATCAAAATACGCTAACGGAAACAATTTACTGCACGAGCGTCGCCCTTTTAAAATTCATCATTCAATAAAATAAAAAGCTATAGCAAACATCTAAATGACTACTTTAAATACAGTTCCTGATTTCAAAAAAAGAAAAACCAAAAGGTAATTATATATCTATATATTTTTAAATCAAATTTATTATGTAAATTCAAAAATATATATATTTTTTCTACTCATTTCTATCTCTAACCTATACCAATTTTCTTATTAATTTTCTTATAAATTTTATATCCAAACCTTTTACTCCAATTTTTCAGATTCATCTGCCTTACTTTTAATGCTAGGTTTATTTTTGGTGTCTTTTCAATTCAATAGAAATCCTCCTAAATTTGCTGATGAGGAGACTGTGCTTACCAAAAAAACTATGTATAATTATTCTACGTGACTTCATGTATACCACAAATAAAAAGCACGGATTTCCGAAACGATCGTACAGATAATTGACTTTGTTGTTGTTCCTTCTTATGAAACTGATTTTTAATTTAATTAAATTTTGATTTTTAAATTTTAATAATTTTAAAACTTTTAAATTATAAATCACATTACTTAATATTGAATTAGCTCTAGGACATTTAACTATCGAGCTTATTATATATCTAAATTACAACGAGCATTTCCTGTATTTTAATTAAACTAGTAATTTCACTATTACATTAAAATACACTTAGCTCTTTAGACTATTATTCTAATCTCCTTTAAATTATATATATATATATATATATATATATATATATATACTAGCAAAAGTACCCATCTAGTATATATACTAGCAAAAGTACCCATCTTTGACTGAGTTCAAAAACAGCCTACAGAAAATGGACTCTGATTTATGAAAGTATGATAGATTATGAAAAGGAAGGATTGTAAAGAGATAGCTTCGAATTTGGGGATATCAAAACCAAAGCAAAATATGATGAAAGTAAAAATAAAATAGATAAACCCCATAATTTATTATACCATACCTGTTCACACTGAAACACTTACCACAATATTCTGTGGATCTATATTAAAAAACCTTGTTAAACTTTGTGAAATATTTCCATTCTATGAAGGTCAGGCGCAAATGAACACCCAATAATTTTATTATACCATATTTCTTCAAACTGAAACATAATTATCAAAGTATACTTACGCAAATAGATATGAAAAGTCTTTATTAAAGTTTGTGCCATATTTCCATGGAGTACAGGCGCGAACGCAGACCCCACAATTGTATTATACCATCCCTATTTAAGTTAAAACATACTTGTCAAAGTATTATTATGTACATCTATATCAAAATACTTGTAAACGTTTTTTTTTTTTAATTTTTAAATTTTTTATTTCCATACTTTGTGGACCAGGTGCGTACGCAGACCCCACAATTTTAATGAATCATCATTATGCCAGATCAAACATACCCATTCCTGTGTCTCGATACATCTTCTATCATTATATGTGATCAGTTTTCTATAATAGTCAACAATATAGGAGCCTATTCGTGACCAGACAAACACACAGACGTTCAGCTTTATATTATAGATGTGTGTGTGTGTGCGCAGATACAATACATGATATATCATAAAATAAAATGTCATGGAGACAGCATGTATAAAAAACAAAGGGAAAATAATTAAACACAGGAATAAATAATAAAAAAAAACAGGCAAACAAACAGGAAATCTGATCGGATTCGTTTTCTAAAAAGATTTGTCTTCTAAAAAAATCTTTCTTGTTTTCACTTTTTTCATTTGATGCCTCCATTCAGTCTCGAAAGCCAAAGGATACCCCCTATAGGGGCAGCTGCATGTGTAATTGTTTGGCAAGGGTTACTTAATCCCCAACAACACCTCTCCTGAATTGGCACTGCTTGAGTCCAGTGGCAAGGAGAAGTTTAGGACTGGAAACAATGCCGAGATAAGCAGAGAGCACATACAGCACCTGAAAGTCTCAAATGGTCACACATTTAGTACTGACCAAGTTCAATGTTGCTTAACTTCGGTGATCTGACAGGAACCGGTGTGTCAACGTGATTATGCCGTATTTTTCTGAAGTTATTCATTGATAAAAAAAAAAAGTCAAATTTCTGAGTTTTTTTTTTTTTTATTTAATTTTTCCTGTGTTTAACTGTTTTTCCTTTCTGTCTTCAATACACTCACATATATTTATAAATATTCACAGACTCGTCACTTTATTTAAAGATAAGCAAATTTTTTGGTCAAAAGTATTTAATGGTAGAATTAAGTATTGATAAGAACGAAGAGTTACTTCCCTTTGTGTCTATTGTCTCTTGCAGTCCTCAATATTCTTGAAGAATTGACGCGAGTCATTTGAAGTGTCGGCATCTGGAGATTTATCGTGATTTAATCGGTTCGTTATGAAAACAAGTGAAAGGAATAAGAAATGAAAAATAAAGTATAAAAAAAAAAAATTCTTCATCCAAATTTCTTTGTTAATAAATACTTTTTCTTAAAAAAAAAAAGCTGTTTTTTTTGTCGTCACTCTTTGAATCTACATTACTTTATTTCACAATGTCTTACATATGTATTCTATTAATAAATATGTATTTTATTAATAAATATGTATTTTATTCATAAATATGTATTTTATTCATAAATATGTATTTTATTAATAAATATGTATTTTATTAATAAATATGTTTTTTATTAATAAATATGTATTCTATTAATAAATATGTATTTTATTAATAAATATGTATTCTATTAATAAATATGTATTTTATTAATAAATATGTATTCTATTAATAAATATGTATTTTATTAATAAATATGTATTCTATTAATAAATATGTATTTTATTAATAAATATGTTTTTTATTAATAAATATGTATTTTATTAATAAATATATATTTTATTAATAAATATGTATTTTATTCATAAATATGTATTTTATTAATAAATATATTCTATTCTGTCGCTTTTATCTTTTCTCTGAACAATATCTTTTGTCTTTCTTTCCCCACTTCTTCTTAAAGTGTCCGAGACAACGGAAGATTCAACAACGGAACACAGCAAAAAGACCAAAAAGACTCGAAGAACCAAGAAGTCAAAAAAAAGCCCCGATAACAGATTGGCGGTGAGTTCTGAGAAATCTACCATATTTGAACAATAGAACAGAAGTCTGATTGTTTTGCTAAACGTGTTCGTATTAAGGTAAATCTGCATCTGGCAAGAATACTCACTGCGTAAGCAAATTGTGAGTTTGTAAAGATATACAATGCTCTCTAGTGATTTTCTAGAAATTGCGTATGATCTACCGAAACATCTCTTCTTTATAACAAAAGTTAGCTGTTTATTACAGCCGAAAGTACTTCTTTCAAACACCTCGGCTTAACGTTCACAGGGAACATGAGTTGGAACAGATGCAATGAGAGCATTGTCGTGGCTGCTGCGAGGAAGGTGGGCTCTCTCTACCATGCTAGAAAGTATCCTGTCTCTCACTCCTAAACAATCTGATAGGTCCTGAACCGTCATCGACGAAATGTTGCATCCCTCGGCCTGTTTTACAAGTATTTCAATAGTGGATGCTCCAATGAACTACAAATCCTAGTACCTCGATGTAAATACCCCTGACAAACCCAACAAGCAGCAAAATCCCACCCCTACACAGTAAAGATCCCTAGATGTAAGAAAGCCTTTTACTCTAATAGTTTCTTCCCCAGAACTGCTAGACTTTGGAATTCCCTTCCGGTTTCCTGCTTCCCCAACTGTACTGGCATGCAGAAGTTCAAGTGTAATGTGAATAGGCCTCTTGCTGCTCGACTCCCTACATAGTATCCCTGCAACTTATGTCTCTGATAGTAGCCTCCTACATCAAAATGGAACTGTGCCTTGTTTGGGGGGGCGAAAATGGAATAATAAAAAAAATGTAGTGCGGAGAAATGCAATATTTACAACTGGTGATCATTTTCATCTGCCTGTGTGCATATTGCTGTAGAACTGTGCTGCCTCCTCAATAATTGCCATTTTGTTATCTTGGCGATTGCATGCGCTAACAAGTATATAAAAAAAACAAAAACAGTGCAGACTCACTAGAAAGAAACTCTGATACATTGTGCATGAAGCAAATGAACTTTGGAGTGTGATGCCAATCAGCACAGAAAAAGAACCCCCAAATGTTGTCTGTTGAGCCATCTTTGTTGCTCGGTTGATCAGCTCATCTGATAAAGCTCTGCCTGATCTGCTCTAAGCTGAAAACTGCCATAAACTAACTCTGACTCATAAATATATTGACTTAAAATCCTAAGCATCTCGTTTTTACCTAAGTGGAAAATAACTCACCCTCTAAACCACTCCCAGCTGACTACCTATCCTATCTCCAACTGCCTTTGTGCGCTTTTGTGAATCATTTCCTCTCATTATCTAGGGTCCTTGCTGTGCAGAGGGAGAACAGTTTATAGTATCACGGAGGTGGTGGTGAAATCTGTGGGTGTAGAAGGAGGGAGTAGTTAGCACATGTGTGTTTGTACATAACAGTCTCTTCGATGAATAATATATTTTTTCTCTTTTCCAGCCGATTGACCGGAAACTACTGAAGGAGGTTGGCCCCAAGGGAGAAGGTGATGTTTCCCAAGTCCAGCAATTTCTTGATGAGGTTAGTCACATCAGAGATTATTTTTGGCCTATGTGTCTTTTTCTTTTTTTCCACACTCTTTCTAACAAGGAAACTTGAGAACAGGGATTTTAAGCAGTAGAAATTTTTTAGTGCGGCATAATTTTAGCTGTCCCCTCCTCAATCGTTTTTATTTACTAGGAGCAAGAGATCACAGAAAAAAAAAGTAGGAAATCTTTAGTCTACCTAAGAGATGGGAAACACAAGACCAGCCTTCCTCAACAAATCGCATGACTCACAAGTGACGGGTTGAGCAGGTGCAGTTCGTATTCGTGCTTGATAACAAATCTTTGAAACATTGGTTTGCCTACGAATTAATTTTTTTTTTCCCAGAAAACAGATTGAGCAATTTCATGGACTACCCACACAATGAGTTGTCTGAAGTTGTTATGGCTTGTTTAGAAACATTCACAGTTATTGATGAAGCTGATTACATTGATTAGTACGAAATATGTCGCAGAATCAATAAAAAAACCGCACACAGGCTTGTATTGTCAGTTTTCCATCTCTTAGGTAGACTGTCAACCAGGACTGTAGAGCTTCTACTTGTCCATGAAGTGATTTATTTAAATCATATAAATAAGCCTGTGCACATATATCTTACAAATAAACAAAAAATAAAGAAAGAATTCGAAAACTAGAAACAAATGAATGGATAAAAAAGAAGTCCCTATTTGCACGCTACAATGATTGGTTTGATAGCATATCTCTTAACACCCCGGATATCTTAGCACTAAGTGAGACTAACCTACACTCCTCCATCCCCTCTAACTACTTTAACATGCCTGGATATCTCCGACTCTGCCATAAGGACTCTGACAGGCACATGCACGGATTTGGAGTTTACATTCGTAATACCCTTTCCTTGACTAGAGAAACAAATTTAGAATCGGATGATCAAGCCTTTATGTGCTTTAGACTAAACATGCAACACAACATTAGCTACTTTTATTTTCTCTAACCGCTCTCCCTCGATTCAGGACTGCACCATAATAAACAAAGTCTCTGACAGCATAGACACGGCACTCTCCCTCGACACTAGCGCACAAGTACATGTATTTGGAGACTTTAATGTCTACCACAAAAACTGGCTTGGATTCTCTACTTACACAGATGCAGCGGGTAGCACAACTCATAGCTTCACTATATCTCACTCCCTATCACAATTACGTTTCCAACCTGTTTCACTGACCCAAAAAAAAAAAAATAAATATATATCTTCGATTGAAACATTGGTTTGCCTACTATTTTTTTTTTTTTTTTTTACAGAAAACAGATTGAGCAAATTCATGGATTACTCACACAATGAGTTTTTTGTATAGAACCATTCACATTTATTGACGTAATTAATTGGTGAAAAATGTGCCACAAAATCAATGAACAACTGCACACACAGGCTTGTATTGTCAGAGTTTTCTTAGTTAGACTGTCAACCAGGACTGAAAAGCTTGTACCTACCCATGAAATGAGTTACTGTACGCTAGACACGAACCGGGTAATTTTTCACTTCAAGTGTGTATATACAAGGTGGAATGATAAAAATGTCGTCCTAAAGAAAACAACACTACAGCTTTATTTTAAAACTTTTATTAAAAAAATTAATTCAGGTTAGTTGATTATGTAGTAGGTCTGACATCTAATTAATGTAACCACCTTCAGCCTCAATTTCCGCCTCATTACAGGTCAGGAAATGGGAGCATGCCTTTTCCACAAGCTCTGGCAGGAGCTTGGTGAATACTCTGTGGATGCCAGTGAACATTCTGGATTTGTTGTTGAGGTCATGTTGGTGATGTTCTCGACGTATAACCAAACGAAGTAGTCCAGTCATACTTTATTTATTTAAAATTTTTCCATAAAGTCAAAAGTATTTAATATCATTAAAGTTATACTTTTGAATTAAGATTATTTAGTTTTGAATACTACTGATATTTCACTTTAATCTTTCAAATGTTCATTAATTAATTTGTATATTTTATTCAATTTTAATTTAGTTTTTTTAATTTATTTCTATTATTATTTAAAAAAAGGAATTGTTATTTTAATTATATATTTATAACCTTATTTGCTTAATATTGTATTTTAGTTTAATATTTTATTTTAGGTTTTTACTTTATTCATATTATTATTTAAAAAAAATGAATTTTTAATTTTTATTTTAATTTGAGCTATTATATATTTATAACCTTATTTGTTTAATATTTTATTTTAGTTTTTTAATTTATATATATATTTATATATATTTTAATTTATATATATATTAATTTTTCTATTATTATTTAAAAAAGGAATCGTTATTTTAATTATGTATTTATAACCTTATTTGTTTAATATTTTATCTTAGTTTTTTAATTTATATATATATTTATATATATTTTAATTTATATATATATTAATTTTTCTATTATTATTTAAAAAAGGAATTGTTATTTTAATTATATATTTATAACCTTATTTGCTTAATATTGTATTTTAGTTTAATATTTTATTTTAGGTTTTTACTTTATTCATATTATTATTTTAAAAAAATGAATTTTTAATTTTTATTTTAATTTGAGCTATTATATATTTATAACCTTATTTGTTTAATATTTTATTTTATTAATTACTACCATTTTTAAAAAATTTTTATTCATTATTTCGAAAGTTTTACTCTAAAAACTTATTTTCAATAATTGTAATTATCATATAAAAATATTCTTCAAACGCAATTACAAACAATAATTATTACAAACAATAATTATTTCCTAAGTAATTAAATTGCTTAGTACTTCACCTAAATAAATCATATTTCCACTTGTATTTATTTTTAAATACACTAATCATATAATAATTTCTTATTTTAATAAATTAAATGAGTATATATGATGTGAATGCCCCCAACAATTCATTTCCCTCATCTGCTTCAAGCCACATCGTGCATTCAGTCATGTCTAACTTGCAACTGTTATCAACTGTCGCAAACCTAAGACGGTTTGCAAACCGTCCACAACTGTCATGAACCATTGCAAAAATCATAGCTACTTCCCAAAATGGCTGTAAACTAACTCTAAATATATCAACATCCATTGTTTGATCATTTTGTTACCGCTACTGCCACACCTTGATCAACAATCCCACCTCAGCTTCCTTTTGTGTGCCTTGGTGAACAACTTCCTATTAATTGTCTTTCCACCAACCCCATTTTCTATATCTTTGCTCGCCTGATAAACTTATTTCCTCTTGTCTTTTGTCATATTTCTTTTTCTCTTTCCTCCCCTCACTCCCCAACAGTCAAGGGTGGTGGAAAATCATAGGACATACTTTATGTATGTCTCTTCACCAGTGGTGTGCCGAAGTCTTGTGGTAACAGGGGCTTGATTATATACACCGAAGACTCAAAAGTATTGAGACATTATGAAAAACGAAATTGGATTGAATATGATTGATTCTTCCTCCTTAGGATGTCCCTCTACCTGCTACACATTACTTTATTCACATTTTTTTATGGAAATCGCTTCAGACAAAGCATGAAGCCACTTGATATAAGGAGCTAAAAAATACCACTTCAAGGTACAAAATCGACCAAGGATTAGTTTCAGAGGGAAATATTCTGACTCAGAAAACAGTAATTTTTACCCCATTTGTCAGAAACATTACTAATTGAGTGTGAGGACTACAGGACAGAAAAAAGAAGTGAAAGTTATGATATAAAATAACGTCTTAATCAGTGAAGTAAAAAAATTAAGAAAACGTCTCTACCTGGAAAGTTGACAGTTAGAAAAAAGAAAGAAAAAACATCAGTCATTATAGAAAGAAGAAAATAAAACAAATGAAAATTATGGAAATGTTTGCATTAGTATTCATATAGTAGCATAAAGAGGTCCGATGATGCTCAGAGCAAACTTCTTGATTGCATGTCCCAGAAATTACAAGGCCTAGGACTGAGAAATGTTACGAGGAAAAGAGATTTGAATGTCTGCTGTGTATGCCACTACTGTCCATCAAGTTCTTTACACAAAAGACCCCACAGGTTTCTTATTAGATCATTCTGGAAACCAGCAGTCGACAGATCTACAGAATGTCAATAATGATGGCCCCCTCATGCCTCCATCTCTATTTTGTAGGGTGCTGATCCAAACTGCACAAACAAAGATGGCATGCCAGTGTTGATTGTAGCCGTGAAGAACAAACACAATGATTGCATTCCCGTCATCGTCCAAGCCGGCGCTTCCATTAACCAAAAGGGTCCCGCCTCATGGTAAGTCATTTTCAGCTCTTCTCATATCTACAACGGAAAACTTCCTTCAACCCACTTCTTCCGATGAATAAATGTACACAACTTCATCACCATCATCACCATCAATATAATAGTTCATTACATTACAATTCCGAATTTTTGAGATAAGGTATGAATTTCTGTATTGTTTAGATTAAGCGGACAATTGTTCTCATCTTGAGTGCTATCTGCACAACGTTTCAGTCGATGCAACCTCTGACCTTTGTCAGACGTAAAAGTCGCCATGTTTTGTCAGGAAAAAAATTATATTTTAGATGTTTTCCTGCACTGTTGATTGAATCGTCAACCTCTAATAGAATGTAACTTACAAGTAATTTCATCAAGTACTTTATCCATTATGCCATAGATCCTTGTGGGTAACGTTACATCAAACAAAACATGTAAATCACACTCAAGATGAGAACAGTAGTCCAAAGAATCAAAATAGGAATAATAAATCCTCATCTCAAAAATTCAGAAACGTAATATCCAATTCTATATAAAAGCCAAGTACGTCCAAGGATGGGGTACTGCTGCCACATCTAGGCAGGAGCTGCTAAAAACAGCCTATCCTGTCTTAACAGAGTACAAAATAGACTTCGTGGCTTAGTGGGGATGCCCTTTTCGCTTCCCTGCAACCTCTCTCCAACAGAAGGGATGTTGCGAGCCTATCTTTGTTTTATCATTATTTCCATGGCAAGTGCTCATCTGAGCTCCAATCTCTGGTCCCCCCTCGCCAATCTTTCATGAAAAACACCCGTCTAGCTGAAACCACTGTCAATAATTTCCCCCACTCTATATCTGTGCCTAAATCAAAACGTAGATTCCATGAACAAAGCTTCTCTCTTAGAAGTGCACGCCAGTGGAACTCTGTTCCGTTTGCATGTTTGCCACCTGACTACAACTTGGATGTCTTCAAGTCCAACATAAACAAAATTCTGATAAACCGCCCCCTTAAGTAAGACACATTATCAAATCTCCAATACTAACGATTACTACGATATTATCCCATTGATTACTGTACACGTAATAACCCTTATCCCCGAGTGGCGTCCGGGCCTTGATAAGTGGTGACTACCATGTAAAAAAAAAAAAAAAAAGCTGATTTTGTTTTCATTACAAAACTGTTTCTTTTTTTAATTTTTTTATTTTAACAGTCAGGGTAACACGGCTCTCCATGAAGCAGTGAATTTAGGCGTCGCAGGTGCAGAAATCCTAGAGATTCTACTTGGGTAAGTTGGATTTGTTTCTGTCACATGACCTTTAATAGTAAGTTGATAGATTGCCGTACTAATGGATAGCCACCGCACTCCCATAAGTAGTGCTGCAATGAAGCCCACACAACTTATAAGGACTAGCCTAGGTGTCCGGCATTGCCCAGGTGTTTGAAGGTGAGTGTTGAGATAAAAATAAAAAAAGTGGTAGTAGGCAGGTAGGCTCGAACGCATACGGTGAAAGAGAAAAAGAACATGAAAAAAAAAACGTGACATCTTTGCTGTTGCGTCCATCACGGAACCGGAAGTGACGAAGGTTGAAATTAAGGCTAAGTGATCGAAATAAGAGGATGACTTTCGAAAATATTGGCAAAAAAAGCGACCTCTCCTTGTAGAAAAGTGCCCAGGTAAGAGTGAAGGAATTAATGTTTATAGCCAATTTTTTATATTTATCATCCGAAGAGCCGAGCTTCAAAACGACACCAATCTCGTGGAAATCTGTCACCTCTATCTAAAGTTTTAAGCAGACAAACATACATACATACATACATTTTAACAGACAGGTGAGATTTATATAATAGACTAACCTGGGTGCCTGGCATTGCCCGCGTGTTTGGAAGTGTGTGTTGAGAGAAAAAAACATGTAGTAGGCAGGCTCGAACCCATACCGCAAAAAAGGAAAAGAATGTGAAAAAAAAAAAAAATGTGACATCTTTGCCGTTGCGTCCATCACCGAACTGGAAGTGGCGAAGGTTTAAATTAAGGCTAGAGGATGACTTTCGAAAATATCAGCAAGAAAAGCGACCTCTCCTTGTAGAAAAGTGCCCAGTTGAGGGTGCAGAATTAATGTTTTTAGCCAATTTTTCGATATTTGTTGTCCAAAGGGTCGAGCTTCAAAATGATACTGATCTCGTGAAAATCTGCCACCTCTGTCGAAAGTTTTAGGCAGATATACATACATTTAAACAGACAAGTGAGATTTATATCATAGATGATGGAATTTCAAGTCATTCCTTACAGCCAAACAAATACGAAAGTATTATGCTATGATGAATCAGCACTATTCATAAGCGTATAAAAAGTTAAGGAAATAAAATGTTTAAACCTAGAAAAACCTAATTTTTGGGGGGGAAAGAAAATTAATTAAAAAAAACTTTATCATATTCAAAAATAAATTTCATCTGTATATAGTGATTATATATACTTGGCGTTGCCCGGTCAAAACATATTGCCGAGCAAGAGGATTGGTCACATATTATTTGATACACCAAATATTTTAACTTGTTACGAAAAGTGATCACATGTTGGATTTAGAGACGCATAAAACATATTTTGGTCTATGAAAGTCAAAGGCAAAGTAACTTTCATAGTTTAAAAGGGGAAATAACTCTCATGGCTTAAATAAATAAGCTTTTAAATGCAGCTGTTGTCAACTATTAACAATTAAAATATTAGATTAAATTAAAATTAAATTAATCAACTTAAAAAATATTTCTAAACAGAACAATTAAAACGATTCTATTACAACAAACAATAACATTGAGCTGATTATTAAAATAGATTTTCTTTAATGCAATATGTAAATGAGGGTGTTTATTTAATGTAAATTTCTTTTAAACTTTTGAATAGAGTGTGTGTATATATATATATATATATATATATATATATTGAATAGAGTGTGTGTATATATATATATATATATATATATATATATTGAATAGAGTGTGTGTATATATATATATATATATATATATATTGAATAGAGTGTGTGTATATATATATATATATATATATATATATATATTGAATAGAGTGTGTGTATATATATATATATATATATATATATATATATATATATATATATATATATATATATTGAATAGAGTGTGTGTATATATATATATATATATATATATATATATATACATACATAGTGTTGGGACACTTAATCGGGATCAATAAAATCGGAACTTTTTAAGATGTCAGAATCAGAGAAATTGTGCCTACTTTCCTATGCCATTGTAATTATTTATTATTTTGTTTGTTTTTGTTTTTTTGCAGTGATAGTTACATTAGGAGCAAAATAATTGTGCAGTGAGAGGTAAAATATTGAAACTGTTGGGGGGGGGAGGGACTAAAGTGATCTCTGTGATACAGGAAGAATATAGCTTTAGTTCTCCCATTCCCTCCCCAAACAGTTTCAATATTTTATCTCTCACTGCACAATTGTTTCGCTCCTAAGGTAGCTATCGCTATTATGTTACCAAGCATCTTCTCTCCTCATCTGATGAGAAGCATTAGGCTTCGAAATACCATGGTATAAAAAGTTTTTACTTATCCTAAGCCCCTAATTGATGTATCATTCTTATTGAATAAATGAATTAATCCAGTATTTATATATATTGTTGTTTTATTTTATTGATACCTATATATATACTCGGGTTTTTTTATTCAAAAGTAATGGACTAATGAATTCAACGAGGTTGTTAGATAGTGCTCAATAAAAAGAGCTGATAATACTTGTTTATTGTTATATAAACATGGTCACATCCTGCTGTTACAAATAGCCACTTGTTTCAATCAAACAACAGATATCATCAGGCAGCGACTTGACTATTCAAAAGTTCAATGAATAAGTGGCTATTTGTAGCAGCAGGATGTGACCATGTTTATATAACAATAAACAAGTATATATATATATATGAATCACACTGGAATGAACGTGTATATAAGTCTGTTTTTAGTATGAAAGTTAATTTATGAAACAGTGTTCCGTTTGTGCATATTAATTAAATTTAATTAAATTGTGAACAAACAGGAAGGAATACAACTTCATTATAATAGATATATAAGATTCCAACAAGCAAGCAAGGATGCTTAGACGGTCCACAGAGTTTTCTATGTAGTCTTAAAAGTTTTCAACCATTAAAACTATATATATATAAACTTTTTAAAACACTGTTTCAGAGATTTAAAAAGATAACAGTATATTAAATCATGGTTCCCTAGCAGTGTAAATTAAACACCACCTCCCTTGAAAAAACAAGAACAAAATGTTCCAGATATCAGATCTGGTCTATTGCTTCATAATTAATTGGAACTGGGAAAACTTAGAGATGAAAATTAAATCACAAAAAATTCAATATTAATGAATGGAAGCAATAAAAAAAGAAAATAAAATTAATAAAAATGCAACCAACAGAATAACAAAAAAAAAAATAAAAATATAATCATTAGAAATAGTAATAGTTCTATGGTCTTCTTCAAGTCCAATGTAAACAAGTTCTTGATGAGGCATCCCTTTCATTAATCCAATTGACCAAATTTCCACTACTAACAATTACTACGTTCCCTTTGACCACTGTACACACATTGACCCTTATCCTCGAGTAGCCTCAAGGCCTTGATAAGTGGTGACGCTTTTGTAAAAAAAAAAAAAATAATAATAATTAAATTACAAAATAAAATGATAATTAATGGGAGCAATAAAAAAAAAAGAAAATTATTAAAAAGGTGACCAATAAAATAAAAAAAAAATATAATTATTAGAAATAGAGATAGTGATGACCCAAATCTTTATCGAAATAAAAATATTAGCAATAAGAAAAAAAAATGGCAACTGTAGAACAAATGCATAATCAAAAGCATCGTTTTCCCAATATTTGCCAAGAGAAAACCCGAATAACAAAAAATATTACGTAGGAATGACCTCCCTAAATTTTATAAAAACAAAAAAACACTGAATAAAAACATCATGAGCAAACCACTAGTGGGAGCTCAAGGAAAGGGGACGATTGCTAATAGAGTAGAAAATAGTGTGGCAAGCCAGCACATGTAGAAATTTAGATGACTCATATAGATTATGTTTGAATGAGAAGTTAGCTATCATCAACTTTAAAGAATCCTAAAATTTATTAAACTGCAGAAGTGAAATAGCAAATGTATGTATAGACAATTAAACTTTACTTTACCAACACACACACACATAAAAAACATGAATAATAGTAACAACAAAAATGCTGATGATCATCATAAATAATAATAAAGAAATAAATAAAATAAAATGTAAGTGAAAAACATAGAGATTAAAACTAGTTCCCAACATAAAGAAAAGTGAACCCCAATCCCTGCCAAAAAGGACAAATAAACAGGTGAGTTAGAGGTCAAATTATCCTAGCCTGTTAAACAAGCACCCATTGGCTACAATAAATATATATATATATATATATATATATATATGAGCAATGTGTATTTCTTTGTAAGTGGAGAATTAAAATACTCAACATCAAATGCAGTCACCTGAAGACCACTCTCAAATTTAATTTTAACAAATTTAAAATAAAAAAATTTGTATCTAAATTTTCAGTATTGATTTTAAACTTTAAAATAATTCTGTGTTTTTTTTTTGTTTTGTTTTTTAAAAGATGTGGAGCCGATATGAAAAAGAAAAATGATCGTGGTGAAACAGCTTATGACTTGGCTGTAAAATCAGGCCATGAGATGTTAAGTAAGAAACTTATGGCAAGTCTTGGGCAGTCACAACTGGATAAACTTTTGAAGGGTAAGCAGACCCCACTTGAATGAACCAACTGGCACCAACTCCTCATTTCAATTTGAAGTCTTTTATGAAAATCTTATTCAACATACCAGATAAACAAAAAAAAATCATTTTTGGATCAAACTTTTATAATGGATTTATTCAGTGTAGAATCCTTGAAAGTCACAATTTGTTGAAAACTCAAATAACCAGACTTGCATGCATTTTTGGTCCCCTGACAAACGGAGGGTAGACCTGTAAATTCACCCTTGTTCGTTCGTCCGTCCACACTTTTCTTAATAACTACGCCTTGAAATTTTAAAATATTTTGCACAAACATTAAACATGATATGAGTAAAAAAAGTAACAGAACATATTTTCCGGGAAAACTCCGGTTGCCCCCTAGAGGTGTCTTTTGGATTAAAATGGCTAATTGTGTTTATTAAAAAAAATTGATGCCTTGGACTTTTATAAAACTTTTTGAAAAGTTGTAACTAACTGATTTCTATATAAGTTTGTTTGTCTATACTTCGCTCTAACTCTTGGGTGCCCCCCAGGGGTTCTTTTAGGGCTAATAAAAATACTCCATTTTGGGGACTATTTTGCCCAAAATTTTCTGTGCATGTCTATTTAGCAGTTTTGCATGGTGCTGAACTCAAATTTAAATATGTTAAGGGCTTTGGGGACTTTTGGGGCTAAATAGGGGGTGGTGGCAAATGATGGACTTAGTCATTTCTTTTTTTTCATGGTGCAGAATTCAAATTTACATTTGTTAAGGCCTAAAACTGCACCGTTTGTTCATTTTCACCAGAATTTGATGGCTCCTGGGAATTTTTGGGGCTAAATGGGGGGGGGGGGCAATGCTGAATTTAGTCATTTTTTTTTTATGCCTCGTTCAATGTGCACTCACGACGGACCATGCATGCTTCATCTGTTTTGTTAAAATTTTGAAACGTCTTTTTTTTATTTTTAAATTGATTTTAATTTTACAACTCATCACAATTCGATCAGTTTATAAATAAATTCCACATTTTGAATTCATGACGAATTATTTTAAAGTCAAATAATCTCAGATTTCACACCGCAGTTGCATCTAATCGTGTATCCATCATTACGCTGCTGTTGGGGGGGGGGGAACTGAGAGCATTTGACTCCTAAAATTTTAAAAGATCCGACTGCAACTCCTCCGTACTCCTAAAATTTTTAAAGATTCAACTGCCTGCTAAAGCAATGAATGCAACTCCTCCGTACTCCTAAAATTTTTAAATATTCAACTGCCTGCTAAAGCAATGAATGCAACTCCTCCGTACTTCTAAAATTTTTAAAGATTCAACTGCCTGCTAAAGCAATGAATGCAACTCCTCCGTACTTCTAAAATTTTTAAAGATTCAACTGCCTGCTAAAGCAATGAATGCAACTCCTCCGTACTCCCACAGTCTTGCTTTTGCCAGCTGTCACACACCGGTATGAAATTCCTGTATACATCCACCTTGATTAGACTGGATAGTTTAAAATGCGATCTATATAATACGAAGTGTACGAAAATATCTACGGAGCCAGTAACTTTTCTCTTTTACAAACAACACGATTGAGGACGGTCAAAGGCCAATCCAACCGAAACATTGCAAGAATAACACTCAAAATGAGAACAATAGTCCGATCAATACAATTAATATAAACAATCAGTCCACATCTAAAAAATTCAGAACTTTACTAAGTATACATGTTAATTTTATTTCTTAGTAATTTAATAGTTTTTTAATATAAATTATGTTTGCCAATAAAAACATATGAAATAAATGCCTGAATACTTTTTAGATAAGTTTTGGCGACTTGAATCATCTTCTGTTTTTATTTCATTTACAAAACTGTAGCTGCATTAAACGGAGCAATTAGGTTTCAAAGACCCCAGAAAAAAAAAAAAATCCTTATATCAAAAACTGAAATAACTCGAGTGATTAATCTGTCTGTTTTGCGTCAAAAGTCAACAGATGTAGACCTCAAAGACGTTCCTTTCATTTTGCTTATTTTCTGGGGTCCTTGAAACATTTGATCATTAATCTATATAATTATATATATAATTACAAAACTCAAATGACCTTGTAACGGGTGTTGTAACCCAACATCCAGTTGCGCACGCGTACATAAACAAATAATCAACGCGACAATAAAACATTGTTTACTGTGTACATTTTCAGCATCCCAATTGTTTAATTAAAAGATATACCAACATTTGAATTTAACTTTAAGTATTATGGTGTCTGTTTAGTGCAAATTTACTTTTAAGTATGGCAAACAACTTATAATTCAATGGCTGTAATCATTAATTAAAAAGGGACTATATCTTGCTTATCATCGTTGTCCTGTTTGCATAGCAGAAAACTGAAAGACAAAAACAGCAGACAATCTTTAGTATTACCTACTTGATTTCCAGAAGCAAAGAAAATGTTGAAAAAAAAAAAAAGAAAAAAAAAAAGAAAAGGTTCCGGTGTAGAATCAGTTTAGACACAATCAAACAACAGGATGTTGTAAGTAAATTAATTTTCATCGAAATACAAAGATTTGAGGGGTTTATATTAAACGGTCCATGATAAAAATAACATTTAAAGATTTTGGTTGGTTTTTTTTTTTTTTTTTTTTTTTATCTCAGTATTATATGTAGAAAAAAAAAAAACCTAACAATTGCCTTTTTCTCTCATATTGACATAAATTATAAAAAATTATATCCATTAAAAAAGTGGTTTTATTTCAACTGTCGAAAGAAAAACTATCAACATTTTTTTTTCTTTGATTAAAAATATTTTAAAATCGATTATTTGGCCTTTTTTATTTTTTCCTTTCTGAAATTAAAAGGGAGGTAATGCTGTTTATGGTTTGAGAAACGAAAAAAAAATTTCAATAATTACAGATTTATTAGCAGAAATTGAATGAGGAAAATAATTTTGAACCATTTTTTTTTTTTTTAGTTAGTAAGTTTATTATTTAAACTTAATATTTTTTTAAAGAATGAATGAATTTTCTTTCATGGTGGTTGATAGATTTTTATTTCTAGTCTTAATCGTAACAACTTATGTCCCTCACAAAGAAATCTCCCTCAAGCCGATGAAAAGGTCAGGTGAGAGCAAAGCTGATGACTGATGCACCAGCTATCAAAAGACAATATTTTTCTATGATAAGTGATGATATCACATACACGCACACACACACAGTTATATCAAGAACTCGTCTTGCTTTATTGTAGTGCGACTACATCAGGTGATTGTTAGTTTTAGCATTATAGTGATAAATAAAATGTTGAAGTTATAATTGCAAGAATTAGTTGTGGATATATTGAGTTCAGGGAACTTTTTCCATTACTAACCAGCAGAGCGTTACCATTATCATCTAAGAGAAGAATCTACTAGGCATATGTATGCAGTGTGGAATGAAACTTGGCCAACCAGGGTTGAGGATATGTGTTGCATGAAGAGAAATGATCGGCAGGTGTGTAATGTGAGTTTTAAAGACAGGCTTAGATTTGATGACATGCAAAGAAGATTAAATGACAGGAGACTTCAATGGTATGGCCACATTGAAAGAACAGATGAAAGTTCTTGGATTAGTAGATGCAGAACAGTTGAAGTTAATAGGGTTCGTTCTGATCTTGACCAGGTTAAAGTTTCCACTCCTAAATCAATTCCTGTTGTCATTTTTAGATGTTCTATTGAACTTTATTCTACTTTCTTAACATTATTCAATGGATGCCCGGCATTGCCCGGATGTTTCGAGGTGTGTGTTGAAAAAAAAAAAAAAAAAAAAAAAACTGGTAGTATGCAGGCAGGCTCGAACCCATGACGTGAAGGTGGAAAAGAAAGTGAAAGAAAATCTGACGTCTTACCGCTAGTCCATGACATGACTGGAAGTTCGGAACGTTAAAATTAGGTAAAGTCAATCCAACCAATATGATGACTTGCAAAAGAAATTGACCCCTCCTTGTAAAAAAAAAACTGCCCAGTTGAGGGTGAAGGAATTAATGTTTTTGGCCATTTTTTTTATATTTGTCGCCAGAGAAGTCGAGCTTCAAAATGATACCAATCATGAAAACCCGTCACTTACGTCAACAGTTTTTAGGTAGATATACATACATACATTTAAACAGACAGGTGAGCTTTATATTATAGATGTTGCAGTTCAGGTTTCCTTCTTGCTGGAAAAAGTCATCTTTAAAAATTCTGATGATCTGACTAATAATCATCCGGTAAGTGCTCTCTCTGCTATTAGCAAAGTTTTTGAGAGAGTCTAGATTGTTAGTGATGTTCAGTATGGGTTTTGTTCGACACCTGATCTTTTAACTGGTGTATTTTTTTTTTCAATTGTATTTTCACCAATGAACAAGGCACAGTGTCATTTTGATGTCTCAATAAAGTATGGAAACATTTGATTTGATTGGCTTCATTCTTCTTTGCCATCGCTCTCTCTCTCAGATGCGATATTACTAGTCTCAGTCATTTTTTTAGAAATAAAATTATAGGTGTTCTCCAGAATTGTCTGACATATTTCCTGCAGCTCATTTGACTCATTGGTCTACTGGTCTTCAATTCACTATCCTGATACATCAATGTCATACTTCTTATTCCAGAAGCTTCTTTTCAAGAACTGCAAAATTGTGGAACTCTTTTCTTGCTGACTGTTTTCCTCCTATCTTTACCCCCCCCCCCCAAAAAAAAAAAACTACGGCCAATAGGAAGTTCCTGTTTTTGCAATAATCATCTTTGATTCTTATTAGCGCCTTACATCAAGTGGCTTCATGCTTTGTTTGGAGGAATTTCCATATAAGGAAAAAAAAACAAGTTCCAAAGAAAACATTTAAAGAAGTGATAAAAGTGGACTTAAAAGAGGGATGAAGCCCTGGTCAGAGATAGGGTTAATAGGTCACTTTCTAAAAGCCATCTAACACATGCTGGCATGTAAAATGGATGTTAAAGTGGTGATGATGCTGATGAAGGCTTATTTTGTAAAATGAAGAGACAATACTTTATGCATTTGCAATAAAAATAGACGATGGTTTCTCAGCAAGATTTATGCGTAAACGTTTGGAAATATATAAACTTGGAAATGATTTGTATATGGTTTTTCCCTTCAAGAATGGGTGATTTTTTTTTTTTTTTTTTTTAAATAGAAATCGTCCTGGACAAGGCATGAAGCCACTTGATGTAACAAGCTAAAAAAACAAAAAACAAAACTTGCCAACGATAAGTGTTGGATGGCACAGATTCCAACCCAGAAAACAGCAATTCTTCCCTCTTTGTCAAAATCATCACTCATGGAATGTGAGTACTAACGAACAAAAAGGAAACGGGAAGAGGCTGCCGAAAGTAAACCCAATTTTATACTCTCCTCGAGTATTGTCTCAGCTGGGAAATAATTAAATTATCGTGCTTGTGTTATTCAGTCGTTCTGGAAGTCTTGTTCAGGAGTTTGCTGTTCCAGTTGTGTTTGTCCTTCAAGTGAGTCGTTCTTATGCAATTTAATTTTTCTCCTCGTGATTCGGAGATAGAAATTTTTTTTTTTTTTTTTAAAACGGCATGTGTGATCAGCATTCTTCATCACAGTTGGGTGCCTTTTCTGACAGATTGCAATCTCAATCGTTTTAAGGATTGATTCCATTTAAATTTCGCTGTCTAATGTCCTTATTTATATTTTGTTTCCGAAATTTTAAGATGAGGATTATTTGTATTATTTAAATTATTTCGACTGTTTTTTTCATCTGGAGTGTTACTTTCACATTTTGGTCAATGTAACTTCCGACCTTGTTCAGGTGTATTTTGTCAAATTCTAGAATTATTGTGTGAATAAAAAGATGATTAATGATCCAGATAGTTGTTGACAATTTGCATCCAAGTTTTCCTGGCTTGTCCAACTTCCCTCCAGCCTTCCACCTCAAGATCTATATTTTCTAATCCAAGAGTTGCTCCTTCTCTTAACACTAGCCTGGATGCCCAGGTGTTTGGAGGTGGGTGTTGACCAAAAAAACAGAAGTAGCAGCAGGCAGGCCCGGACCCATACCATGAAGGAAGAAAAGAATGTGGGAAAAAAAGAAAAAAAAAAAGAAAAAAAAGTTACGTCTTTGCCGTTGCATCCATCGCTAAACCGGAAATGGCGAAAGTTTAAATTAAGGCTAGTCAATCGAAAAGAGGGGATGACTTTAAAAAAATATTGTTGAAAAAAGCGATCCCTCCTTGTAGAAAAATGCCCAGTTGAGGGTAAAGGAATTAATGTTTTTAGCCAATTTTTCAATATTTGTTGTCCGAAGGGTTGAGCTTCAAAACGATACCGATCTTGTGAAAATTTGTTGTCTCTGTCGAAAGTATTAGGCAGAAATACAAACATACATACATTCAAACAGACAGGTGAGATTTATAGATGGCCGAAGCAGCATAATGCATATTAGACTGATCATCGCGCTTCGTTATATTCATCTATGAACATCCTTCTGAAGACGAAGGAGAACCAGGCAGAAACCTAGAACTCCTCTTCATACAACATCATGCTTCTAGCATAGCTGTTTTGTGTAGATATACATATTAAATATTTTTCTTTACGAATAATTTCCATCTATAGAATACATTACCACGAGATTGCTTCCCTGAGAACTACAACAGTCTTCTTCAAATCTAATAAACACTTTTCATAAACCATCCTCATAAGTTATTCTCATAACTCATATCCTTGATAAGTGGTGACCAATCAGTAAAAAAAAAAAAAATTCACAAAAATATGAGATTCCCACAAGATTCGAGCGTGTGCTTATAAAGACTCGCTAGCTTTTGTTGATGTCAGTGTAAACATTATATATTTAGATTAGAAAGGGCATGGCATGGACTGCTTGTAACAAAATCGATAAGATCTAGAAATCCAATCTTGCTTGCAAATTCAAAATCCAAGTTTTCCGCGTACTTATTGAGCCAATCTTACTCTATAGATCTCAAACTTGGACTCTTTTAGCAAAACAACAGCGTCGTTTGGATGGCTGTTACAAATGTCTTTTGAGAAGAGTACTCAATCTCACATGGCAAAATCACCCAACTCTAGAAATGGTATATGGAGACTTTCCGAGAGTATCAACCTCGGTTTGTAAAAGACATGTTCAGTTTGCTGGGCATTGCGCACGTGCCACAGATGAACTTGTTTCATCATTTGTCCTGTGAACACACCCATCATCTCACAATTGGTCACGAAAGTTAACTTTTCCAGATAGGATACAACGAGATAAATTTATCTCCAAGGAAGATCTTTTGGGTGCTATGACAGATAGGGAATACTGGAAGGATGTAGGGAGTTCAATCTCAGCTGAGACCACAAAATGATGATGGCTGTGAACATACATTCAACGGATCTACAGCGAATCAAAATTAAGATCTGCATAGATAATTTCAATTCATTGCGTTGTGGACAAAATGTTCATCTTATAAAATCAGGTCCCCGAACTTATCCCTTGGCCTTTTCGTTAGGAAAAATTTATTAAAAACGATTTGGGAAATTTAGATAATACGACCCCTAGAGTATATGTGGTATTATGGTGATTGATAGTTTAGTTCAAAGTAGAAAAGACATTTTTTTTAGTTATGGCGACAAAGAATGACCACTGACACCAATTTTCTTCACTTTTGAGTGGCCTTGTGTCTGATTTGTTTAAAATTAGAGGGTTTTTTTTTTTTATTAAATATTTTCTGCAAATAAAAAATACAAAATGTAGTAACTGTTCTGATGCAACATTTAGTCAAGTTTTTATTTTGTTCCAATCCAGAGTGTACTTTCTGGGAAGTTGGATTTTCTTATAAAAAATTGACCTTGTGGGGAGGCAAATAAATGGAAACCTTTATCCTTGAACGACTTATTGATAAATGGCAACCTATTAACAAGAGAAATTTTTTTTTTAATAAAAAAATAAAACAAAATTATTTTTTACTTGTTTTTATTAATTTTTTTTGTCTTTGAAAAAAAAAAAAAAAAATTTTTTTTTTTCTTCTAATGACTGGGAAAAAAAAAAAAAAAGTATATAAATCACAGGTGACTTAACAGGGTTTTTTTTATTTTATTTTATTTTTTTTGTTGATATTTTTTTGTATTGTATTTTTTTTTCTTTTTTACATGTCCCCCCACCCCACCCCCTCCCATTGCTTTGCCCATTAGCAGAAAAGAAAAGAAAAAAAAATAACCGTGGAAAAATGTTCCGGTTGTTTTCTTTTTTTTTTTTTCTACATTGAGGAGGAAAAAAAGGGGATAAGGAGGGGGTGCGTCGTAGGCCTTTTTTTTCCAACCAAGTCAGTGAATAATTATTATGTCTGATATTAAACATGTAAACTGTCGGTCAACTTGGGAGAGACAAGCAAAGTGAGGCTGACCGAGAGACGAGGGCAGGAGGACGAGGGAAACAATCTAACAACGACAAGCTTTTCTTGCTGTCCCATCTTTAATCTCGTTCTTCTCTCCTTCTGTGAGGGGGTGGGAGAGAGAGGAGGCGGGGTGTTGCCGCATCATCTACTGCAGGTTCTTCACAAAGTCTTCTCCTTTTTTGATATTTGCCTCTAATTCTGGTAGCGCCTCTTTTATCAGCTGAACTTCATATTCGATGAGTTTGCCGATTCCAAGATTCTTCTCAACGCCATTCGGCTGACAAAAAAAAAAATAAAAAAAGATAAAATAAATAAATTGCACACAATATTGATTGCCAGCAGCAAATCACAGATTGACCGTTTGGTTACTTTGTTTTATGGCATATCAACTCTCTATGGATTATTTAACGTTGAATCCAGAAAAAGTTTTTATGTATTTCAAATTGTTTACACCTTCGAATATTTATTCATGATGTTTGGTTTGGTTCTTTTGTTTTACAGCATATCAACTCTTAGACATCAATCTGTATAATTTACAGTTAATATTATTTTTGAAATAATGTCTGTCAGGATCAATACTATTAAAACAAAACCCCAAAAAAAAAAAAAAAAATGTCTCCTTTTATAAAAGGATTCTCATTGACAGCTAAATTTTGTAAAAATAAAATCCTTTTATTTAAAATTGTAGTAATTTAAAAAAAATCTTTTTATTTAAAATTGTAGTAATTTAAAAAAAATCTTTTTATTTAAAATTGTAGTAATTTAAAAAAAATCTTTTTATTTAAAATTGTAGTAATTTAAAAAAAATCTTTTTATTTAAAATTGTAGTAATTTAAAAAAAATCTTTTTATTTAAAATTGTAGTAATTTAAAAAAAATCTTTTTATTTAAAATTGTAGTAATTTAAAAAAAATCTTTTTATTTAAAATTGTAGTAATTTAAAAAAAATCTTTTTATTTAAAATTGTAGTAATTTAAAAAAAATCTTTTTATTTAAAATTGTAGTAATTTAAAAAAATCTTTTTATTTAAAATTGTAGTAATTTAAAAAAAAATCTTTTTCTTTAAAATTGTAATTTAAAAAAAATCTTTTTCTTTAAAATTGTAATTTAAAAAAATCTTTTTCTTTAAAATTGTAATTTAAAAAAATCTTTTTCTTTAAAATTGTAATTTAAAAAAATCTTTTTCTTTAAAATTGTAATTTAAAAAAATCTTTCTTTAAAATTGTAATTTAAAAAAATCTTTCTTTAAAATTGTAATTTAAAAAAATCTCTTTCTTTAAAATTGTAATTTAAAAAAATCTTTTTCTTTAAAATTGTAATTTAAAAAAATCTTTTTCTTTAAAATTGTAATTTAAAAAAATCTTTTTCTTTAAAATTGTAATTTAAAAAAATCTTTCTTTAAAATTGTAATTTAAAAAAATCTCTTTCTTTAAAATTGTAATTTAAAAAAATCTTTTTCTTTAAAATTGTAATTTAAAAAAATCTTTTTCTTTAAAATTGTAATTTAAAAAAATCTTTCTTTAAAATTGTAATTTAAAAAAATCTCTTTCTTTAAAATTGTAATTTAAAAAAATCTTTTTCTTTAAAATTGTAATTTAAAAAAATCTTTTTCTTTAAAATTGTAATTTAAAAAATCTTTTTCTTTAAAATTGTAATTTAAAAAATCTTTTTCTTTAAAATTGTAATTTAAAAAAATCTTTTTCTTTAAAATTGTAATTAAAAAAAATCTTTTTCTTTAAAATTGTAATTTAAAAAAATCTTTTTCTTTAAAATTGTAATTTAAAAAAATCTCTTTCTTTAAAATTGTAATTTAAAAAAATCTTTTTCTTTAAAATTGTAATTTAAAAAAATCTTTTTCTTTAAAATTGTAATTTAAAAAAATCTTTTTCTTTAAAATTGTAGTAATTTAAAAAAATCTTTTTCTTTAAAATTGTAGTAATTTAAAAAAATCTTTTTCTTTAAAATTGTAGTAATTTAAAAAAATCTTTTTCTTTAAAATTGTAATTTAAAAAAATCTTTTTCTTTAAAATTGTAATTTAAAAAAATCTTTTTCTTTAAAATTGTAATTTAAAAAAATATTTTTATTTAAAATTGTAGTAATTTAAAAAAATATTTTTATTTAAAATTGTAGTAATTTAAAAAAATATTTTTCTTTAAAATTGTAATAATTTAAAAAAATCTTTTTCTTTGAAATTGTAATAATTTAAAAAAATCTTTTTCTTTAAAATTGTAATAATTTAAAAAAATCTTTTTCTTTAAAATTGTAATAATTTAAAAAAATATTTTTATTTAAAATTGTAGTAATTTATAAATAATCTTTTTATTTAAAATTGTAGTAATTTAAAAAATAAAATCTGTTTGTAAAAATTTCCCTTGGCCTCAAAATCAACAGAGATTTAAGTAAAAATTAGCAACATCGCAGATGCATTTTTAAAATCAAAATTTAATGATGGCATTTATTATTCTTGGAAACGAAACATTAGTTTTAATTGAACTTTATAATTATTATTATTATTATTAAATATTTTTAAGGAAAACAAAGTTTGCAATTTTTATATTCCTTTTATTCTTAAAAAGTGAAAAAGAAAAGAAATTAGACAAAGTAGTAACTCAGGCAGAATATATAAGACATTTATAACTGTCTCCATTTGACAACAGGAGAGCTTGGCATTTGTCGGGAAAGTTCGACAAGTAAAAACAAAAAAGTCTACTTGAATAAAAATGGTTGGATATCAACTGAAATATTTGATTTATATTGTTTTCATGTATTAAAAATATTTTTTTCATAAAATTCTTAGCACTGGATTTGACGTTAAGACTATATTTTTAAATCTGTAGTGCTTTTTAAATATTAAAATACAGGATTTATAACAATACAATATATTTTCCATTTACTGTAATGATAAAATAAGAGTCAGTGATTATATAAAAAAAATAAACCTGAGAGGGGGGGGGCGGAGTATATTTCTATCTAGATATAGAGAAATATACCCCCCCCTCTCTCTCTCTCTCAGGTTGATTTTTTTTAATTACTGATTATTAGGGCTGTGACAACAGCATATTCTTTTTATTGTTTTGACTCTCGAGTATATATCCATTAATATCTTATATGTTTTTATATAGACTGATGTGGTTCTCGGTTGATTGACTGTGTCTTACTGCGTCGGATATATATTTAAGAATGAAAAGAATATTCCATTGCCACAGCCCTACTCATATATATATAATCTTTTGCAAAAATATTGTAATATCATTTTCCACCGTTTTATTGCAAAACCTCAAAGAGTGAAGCATACATCCTGTAATGTTGCCTTAAATAAACATGAAATCAATTTAGAAACCCCAAAGGAAATTCATTGTTGGTAATGACAAAGCGTACCAAGTCAAAAAATAGAGAAATCATGTTATTGACTTGCACAGTAAATAAACATGCAGCCAACAAAATATGCAAGGTGTATTGCTTTGCTGCTTTTTAACATGGATGAATTAAAATTCAAATAAACAGTAGCAACACTTTTTTTTTTTTGGTGGTATTCGCTCAGAATCAGGTATTTTGCTTTCAACTAAAAGTGAAAGTTTATAGGGAATACAAATGTACATACAATCTGCAGTAAGCATGCGTATCCTGGTAAGGGGAAGATAACATATAGCGTCTACTTTTTCCAAATGGTCACCCATCTTGTACTGACGAAGCTCATGACAGCTTAACTTCACTGGTCCAGTGGGAACTGGTATGTGAACATGATTGTGCTATGTGCCAAAAATAATATTTTTAAAATTGGATTCTTTTTTATGCTATTTATTTAATGTCAATGTACAAATTTAGATTTTATATATATGAGGACTTATCCAACAAGAGCCAGATTTGTTAAAAGAAAAGAAAAAGAAAAACAAGGAAAAAAAAAAGAAAAAAGAAAAGGAAAAGAAAAGGAAAAGAAAAGGAAAAAGAAAAGGAAAAGAAAAGGAAAAAGAAAAGGAAAAGAAAAAGAAAGGAAAAGAAAAGGAAAGGAAAAAGGAAAAGGAAAGGAAAAGGAAAGGAAAAGGAAAGGAAAAAGAAAAGGAAAAGAAAAGAAAAGGAAAAGAAAAGAAAAGGAAAAGAAAAGGAAAAGGAAAAGGAAAGGAAAAGGAAAGGAAAAGGAAAGGAAAAGGAAAGGGAAAGGAAAAGGAAAGGAAAAGGAAAGGAAAAGGAAAGGAAAAGGAAAGGAAAAAGAAAAAAAGAAAAAGAAAAGGAAAAGAAAAGGAAAAGAAAAGGAAAAGGAAAGGAAAAGGAAAGGAAAAGGAAAGGAAAAGGAAAGGAAAAAGAAAAAAAGAAAAAGAAAAGGAAAAGAAAAAGAAAAGGAAAAGGAAAAGAAAAGGAAAAGAAAAGGAAAAGGAAAAGAAAAGGAAAAGAAAAGGAAAAGAAAAAGAAAAGAAAAAGAAAAGGAAAAGAAAAGGAAAAGAAAAGAAAAAGAAAAGGAAAAGAAAAGGAAAAGAAAAGGAAAAGAAAAGGAAAAGGAAAAGAAAAAGAAAAGGAAAAGAAAAGGAAAAGAAAAGAAAAAGAAAAGGAAAAGAAAAGGAAAAGAAAAGGAAAAGAAAAGGAAAAGAAAAGGAAAAGAAAAGGAAAAGAAAAAGAAAAGGAAAAGAAAAGGAAAAGAAAAGGAAAGAAAAGGAAAGGAAAAGAAAAGGAAAAGAAAAGGAAAAGGAAAGGAAAGGAAAAGAAAGGAAAAGAAAGGAAAAGAAAAAAAGGAAAAGAAAAGAAAAGAAAAAGAAAAGGAAAAAAAAAGGAAAAGGGAAAAGAAAAGGGGGGAAAAGAAAAGGGGAAAAAACAAAAAAGTACAATGATTGTGGCAGTAGTCATTGTCATAATCACAGTAATCGAGTTGATCCCTCATCTTGTAATGTCTGTGAAAGCGTGTGGGGGGGGGAAAAGATCTCTGAAAACACATCCGAGTAGTTTTATGAATAAGGGTGTCAGCATATCATTACTAGGGCTATGATAAGAGAATATTCTTTTATTTTTACTCTCGAGTACATATCAGTTAATATCTTATGTTTTTAGATAAGGTGATGTGGTTCTCGACTGATCAACTATGTCGGATATATACTCGAGAGTCAAAACAATGATGAGAATATTCTCTTGTCATAGCCCTAATCATTACTATTAATGCCTTGTAGAGGATTATGCTGAAGACGACTGCATGTGTAGCACATGACATAAATTAGTGAAATAGACGAGGATACTTCAGTTGATTTGACATTTTATTTACAAGGAAGCAACACATAGAATGATACGATTTAGTCTTAGTCCGAAAGTTAGCTCCCTTGACAGAATTCTTTCATCCTGACACAGATTAAAAACCAAAAAGATTTTACCAGCTAATTTGTCACTTGTCACTTGGGACTTCCTGTGACGTTATTTCCATTAACACGTTAACTAAATTTTGAATGGAAATTAAAGTTTTAATTTAACATCGCACACGATACATTTAAAACATCCTATGCAATGCACTTCCACAAAAAAAAAAAAAAAAAAAAAAAAAAAAAAAAAAAAGAAGATAGGATTCAGTACTTACGCCCAGCAGAAGAGGTGTGGAGAAATATTTGACTTCCGTTTCATCAGATCGGACGAAGGCACATTCAACCTTGCCTTCCATTCCAGAGAGAGCCTCCAACATAGAAAAGGTGAAACGAGCCCCGGCGTAGGCCATTGACAATGTGGCGGAACCCTGAAAGGCATCACAAGAAATGTTGCAACTATTTTCAAAAGAATTAGAAAGATTTAAGACTGATAAAAGTATAGAAGAGAGTATCAATGATGTTGAGATGGGGTCAAAGGTCGTGCAGGTCAGAATTATGTAAAACTGTATAACAAACAATACATCAGAAATAAAAGATTTTTAATTCAGAAAATTTTTTAATTTATTTCAACCGTACAAAGAATTGACAAAATTTTGGATGATTTTCAAGTTTGGGAAAACAAAAAGCATTTTAAAAAGGTGACTAATAGGAATTTATTAAAGCTTACATTTCTAAAAGTTTTATTTTTTTATTAACATGAAAGTTGTTGCACTATTTTTGGCATAATTGTACTGAGTACAATCAAAGATTTGGACGATTATATTTATAGCCAGAGATGATAAGAGCGAACCAATTAGGTACAAGAGTCAGTGTATAAAATATGCTGAATCTCTTAATTTTTCAGTCATAGCTTTTTGTCTTGACAAGAGAGGAAGGACACTGCTGATACTGACTGGATTAATATTTATTATTTCATTATTACTACAAGCAGTAGAAGATGTTTTCTTAAACCAAAATCAAATAAAATAGATAATTTAAGGAATCGGAAAATAGGCTCAAATTTTCCCGATTCCAATACCCCAAAAAGTTCTGATTTTTTCAATTCCTGATTCATCGTCCCAACACCAATTTTTTTACCTAGAATTATTTACAATTCAAAGCTTCGTTTATTGGATTAATGCTGCCAATTTTTGCTCGAGACAATTACATTTAATTATTCGTGATTTTCTCTCCAGAAGTTATTTCTTTTGTCATTTCTTTTTGAATCATTTTTTTTTTTTGGCATCTAAGCTTCAGCCTCTGTCCCATCGACGAAACGTTGTATCCCTCTGCCTGTTCTACAAGTATTTTAATAGTGAATGCTCTGACGAACTGCAGACACTTGTGCCCCCACGACATAGACACCCTCGACAAACCCGACAGGCAGCTAAATCCCACCCCCACACAGTAGAGATCCCTAGATGTAAAAGATCTTTCTACTCCAGTAGTTTCTTCCCCAGAACCGCTAGACTCTGGAATTCCATTCCAAGTTCCTGCTTCCCCAACTGTACTGACATGCAGAAGTTCAAGTGCAACGTGAACCGACATCTTGCTGCCCAAATCCCAACATAGTGCCCCAGTAGTTGCTGCCCCTGATAGTAGCCCCCTACACCAAAGTGGCAATGCGCCTTGTTTGGGGTGAAAATGTATAAAAAAAAAAAAAAAAAAAAAATTACAATATTTCAACAATCAATACTTCCAATTCAGGAATATTTTCTTTTTAATTCAATCTTTTTATATATATATATATATATATATATATATATATATTTTACTTATATAATGTTATGGATTAGTAGTCGAGGGCGTAATAGAATTATTTGTTTATTATAATAAGTTGTGAGTATATGTCTGGAGGGTTGCTGGTGTTCCTGTGTTTATAAGATGAAACACAAAAAAAAAAAAAAAATGAATTTTTCAATCATAACATTTCATCTTGAGATAAGGGAACTACGTTCTGCTAATTCTGACTGGATAATTTTTTTTTTTTTTACCTGGAATTATTTACAATTCAAAGCTTCTCTAATTGGATTGGTGCTGCCAATTTTAGCTAGAAACAACTCCATTAAATATACACAATTAAATAATTTTCTTTTCTCTACGATTCAAATATTTCTTTTGTCATCCATTTTCAGATCATTTTTATTTTATAACAAGAAAGATTCTACACTCTCAAAAAAGCAATCAAATAATGTTCATCTTCCTGAATAAACCACCGCAGAAGCAGGTTTTAAAATCGTAGGAAAGTTGTCTAGCCAAGCAAAACCTGGAATGGAGTGATTAGACAAGGCCAGAGTGAAACTTGGAGACAGGTGAACCATGAAAATTGGAGATCGAGTCCATGTAATATCAGAAAACAACTGAACCCTGAACAAGTGATGTTAAATGAGTAGAAGAATTAGGATGAACAAAAATTAAATTCTTGTGGTAAATTTGATTATGAATGAAACTTCATTTTTAGTGACATTTTTATAAGTGCAACGTTCCAGATACATCAACGGCTTTTGTCACGAAAATCTAATCAAACTTTTGATCTGAACACTTGTGTGTATTACAGATAAGTTATTTAACGATGAAACAAAACTGACTATAACTGATTGTGAACAATTAATTGAACACAAGTTGAACCTCTTCACTTAAAAAGACAATAGTGTAAAATGTCTTATAAATCTATCAAATTGTTTGGCAAAATATCTGCAAGATTTGCAAAGCTTTCAACAAGATTTTAACTATAAATCTTTAGAACTGTATTTTTTTTTATAAATGGAAATTGCTCAGGACAAGGATTTAAGGAGCTCAAGAAAAGAAAGTATGAACCAGGCAACATTAAATGTCAGATGAATAGATTAAAACCCAAAAAACAGCATTGTCAAATATATCGCTCATAGAATGCAAGAACTAAGACAATGAGGGAAGCGGTAGTTATGAAGCTGACGGAAGAAGTAAACCCAACATCCGCTTTCTATTCTGATTTATTAGAATTGGGATTAGAACAGAAATAATACAAGTTATTGCGTTCATGCAAGGGAGATAATTACAACAAGTCAAACTTATTGAACTCCTTTTACAGCTGTAGGTCACATAAGTCAGGAGTATATAGAACAAGTCTTCCAAATCTATAGATTTTATTAAGAGTTTTGAACTGAAAAATATTTTCAAAGAAAAAGTTATTCAATTTTAATTTACAAATTGTCTTTAAAAATGCATATATCTTTGGGAACAATACATAAGAGGTTCATACCTTTCCCCAGAGTATTGGTGCATGCATTGCCCCAATCGATTAATGACTGAATTTGAACTTTAATCAATAGAAAGTACAACCAACGAATCTAATGAATGGGTTAAATACAAAAAAAAAAAAAAAAAAAAAAAAACTCACGGCTCCTGCTTTGGCTTCCACAACTTCTGTGCCAGCATTCTGGATACGACGAGACAAACGTTCACGCTCTTCCTGAGGAGGGAAAAAAAAAAAAAAAAAAAAAGAATTATAAGAGGAAAAAGAAAAACAGATTTCAGTCAAATATCATCGACTAAATTTGTTGAAACGTATTTGGATTTTGTTGATTTCGCGTTTACTGATAAGAAAAACTTGGAGTTGAAAAACCAAACATAAAAACACTTATGGTTCTACGGAAATATTAAATGATGATTGACCCATGCATTATACATGAGCGAATACATTTAGTACCATGAACTGATCATAAAGAAATTGTATAATTATTTATAGCAAGAATGAGAACTCTATGGTTAACCTGTATGATTTATTTACTATTGCCAGTATCTTCAAAATAGAAATCCGAACGGTTCAACGCTCGAGGGCACAGCTCAACATATCAGACGACCTCTTCCGGTCATGGTTATGGTCTTTGGTGTGGTTTCAAGTGAGAGCCACATCATGCCACCTCACATCTTCGAAATTGGCTTGAAAGTCAACATCAAAATGTACCTGGATGTGCTGAAGAGTGTGGTAATCCCCTGGTGCAATCAGGTGGCTGCTAGCAGACCCTGGGTGTGGCAGCAGGACTTGGTGCCGGCCCACAAGTCCAAAGAGACACAGGCTTGGCTTTAGAAGGAGTGCTACGACTTTGTATCCTTCTCTCACTGGCCCACCACCTTCCCCTGACCTGAATCCGCTGGACTACTTCGTTTAGTCATACGTTAAGAACATCAACATAACCTTCCACAACACCAAAGCCAGCCTGATCACCGCCATCAGCCGAGCTTCTGCCGGCACTTGTGGAAAACGCATGCTCCCAGTTCTGGACCCATATCGAGGTGGTGATTGAGGCTGAAGCTGGCTACATTGAATAGATGTCAGCTCTACTGCATAACCAAGTTACCTCAATTGATTTTTTTTTTTATTAAAAGTTTTAAAATAAAGTTGTGTTGTTTTTTCTAGAACAACAAATTTTATCATTCCACCCTGTAATATTATTTTGAAATAATGTCTGTCAGGTCAATACTATTAAAACTAATTCTGATTAAATATTCAGCTAAATTTTCTTTAAATAAAACAAATACGGATCTTATCTAAAATTGTAATAATTAAAAGAATTAAAAAATGATTTGTGAAATAGCACACCTGAGGTTGATGCACACACGCACATTTTAAAGTTGCGCTCAACAAAACAAAGCAATTGATGTCAATTACACGACCCTAATGTAAGAAGCATTCCCTTTCACATATGCATAAGAAAATTTTTAATTATGATTTTATTTCGTTGCAAGAGACATAATTCAACGAAAATGGTTTTCAAGTAAAAGTGAGTCGAATTAAAAAAATGTTGGACTCTTGTGAAAACTTTTGGGAATTAAATCCACGTGTGCAGCAGATATTGTCCGACCAAGATCGCACAATGCTGAAACAGAAATCTTCCAATGAAAGACCACTTTATTTGCATTCGACAAGATGGCTCCATAAAATTAATATGCAAAATTGATAAGATTTTATGGAAAGGATGCAACCAGTTTGAAATGTAAAAAAAAAAAAAAAAAATTGGTGCTAATTTCTTTTCGATACCTTAATGAGTTGATCAGTTTTTTTTTTTACCTTTATTTTTAATCAACTTAATATTTCTAAAAATAGAAAAAAAAAAAAGTGTCTACTTACTTGTGGGAAAGACACCGGTGGTGTCGTCTGTGAAATCAGGGGGATAATAGTCACACCTGAATGGCCACCAATGACAGGAACACTTACTTTTGATACATCCAGACCCTTAAATTAAAAAAAAAGAGTAAATTAGAATTGCAGAATATACAAAACTCTGAAGCCATGATAGGGCAATTATTTTACAAGAAAAAAAGTTGAGCATGCGGGTTCTCCCTCCACGAGTGAAAAATTTACTTCACCATGACTAATGTTTGTGCAAAATTAAAAAAAAAACAAACCCTCAAATCATGTTTATTGAGAAAAGTGAACAAATGAACAGACGGAGAGGAGTGAATTACTAAGTCTAATCCCTCCTTTGTCAGGGGGGACCAAAAGAGGTGCTTATTTAGAATTACATTTAGTTAAACAAAAATGTCATATTCCAAAAACCATATAAATTGATCAAGATTTTTTAAAAACCCAATTTTATGAGAAAGCCAGGAGAGGGCACATTGTTTCAAATTCGTGGGCAACAAACATACTTAAAACATCTAAATAATGGCATACATAGCAATAGCTGGATGATTGAAGAAAAGAATCTTTTTAGATTTTTAAAATTTGAGTAAAAATCAAGTTATTTTTGTGTCTCAAGAATTTGGATATTTTCCTACTTAAAATCATATGTGTTCCATCACATTTTTTTTTACACTACTGAATATATACTTCTTGAATTTGTAATCTATATATTAACTAGCAAGGGGTACCCCGCGTTTTGGGTGTGTGTGGTCGGGCAGTGGTGGTGGTGGTGGGGGTTAATGAAAACAGAAAAACAAACGTTAAAAAATGTGAAAAACACATGAGAAATGGCTTAAATAACCCCGCTTCAATATTAAAATTTAAAAAATCGAAAAAAAAAAAAAAAAAAAAAAAAATTGTGTCGCCTTTTCAAATATTTAAAGTAAATCAGGTTACAACGTTGTATGACGCATGCGTAGAAGCGAATTCATCATGAGGAGGGTTTTTGCTTTTCTGTCTACAGACTCGAGAGTTGACACAGGGGGTATTGAGATTTGGGAAAATCTTTTTAATCGATTTTTGGCCAAAGATTTTGCTGTTAAGGGGTCAAAGTTCAACAATTTGACCTTTGAGAACTCTACCAAACTCTTCCGCCAATTTTGGGTCTAAACACTTGAAATTTTAGATATAGATTACTTGGGCATGGATCTAACTTTATAATTTGAGCCCGAAACAATAAATGTTAAGGGGTGAAATTTTACATAAAGTGTATTCAGACATAGGGCAAGCTTTTTAATCGTTTTTTATTTTCTGGAAATTTGGCTTCCAAGGGGTCAAAGTTCAAATGATTTTACCCTTGCAGTCCCTAGCAAACTATTCAGCCAATTTTGGGTGTAAACATTTTAAATTTTACATAAGAGTATTCAAACATGCAGCAAGCTTTTTAATCAGTTTTGGGGGTGAAAATTTGGCTGGCAAAATCAAACTTTAAAGAGTTGACCTTTGCAGACTCTACCAAACCTCTTCTGCCAATTTTGGGTCTAAACACTTGAAATTTTAAATGTAGGTTACTTGGACATGGGTCAAACATTTTAATTTGAGCCCAAAACAAATGGGAAGGGGTCAAAGTTAAAAACAATTTGATGTCGGCAGTCTCTACCAACTTTTCTCTATGGTAGTTAAGAAAGCCTATCATATAGAAAGGCATAACTGTACATATTCACATAAAGTTATGAACAGTATATAGGGCAAAGCCAGGCGGAACTGCTAGTATATCTATAAAATTGAAATTGTTTGTGTGTGTACATGTCCCGATCAAATTACTCTGTCAATTTTCAGTCTACAGACTCAGGATTTGACATAAGGGGTATTGAGATTTGAGAAAATCTTTTTAATCGGTTTTTGGCCAGAAATTTGGCTGTTAAAGGGTCAAAGTTTAATGATTTGATGTTTGAAAACTCTACCAAACTCCTTTGCCAATTTTGAGTCTCAACGCTTGAAATTTTAGATGTAGGTTCCTTCGACATGGATCAAACTTTAACTTGATTTGAGCCCAAAACAATGTTAAGGGGTAAAAATTGGGGTCAAAGTTTTAAAAAAAATTTGACCTCTCAGTCAATTTTTGGTTTAAACATTTGAAATTTTACATAAAGTGTATTCAAACATGCAGCAAGCTTTTCAATCAGGTTTTGCCCAAGACGTCAAAGTTAAAAGAGTTGACCTTTGCAGACTCTACTAAACTCCTCTGCCAGTTTTGAGTCTAAACAATTGAAATTTTAGATGTAGGTTACCTGGACACTAGTCAAACTTTATATATCCATGGTGTTTTTCTTCTTTTTCCAGACAGCATTTAATTCACATTACAAATACAACAAATATATTTTTAAATATTGTACTGACATTTTATTTTCTTAAAATTATTTCCCCTCAAAGAAGTCTTGAAATAAAAACGTCAATGAAAATAATTTTGATTTATTCCTTTTTTGATCATGTAAGGATATTATTTTCATCACGCATGCATATGGAGAGAGAGAGAGAGAGAGCATGTCAGAAGGTGATGAAAAAAATCTATAAAGTGCTCGATCGTGGATGTGAGAGCTGAAGATACAATATTTATTACGACACTAATATATACATATTTCAAGGTCGTACCATTGGTTTCGTTACGCCGAATCAACCATAAGAGGTTGGAAAAAAAGGGCGTAAGTTTGTCAGCGGCAATGAAAAACTGAACCAATGCAATCGTACGACCTTGAAATATGTATATATAGTGTCATAATAAATATTTTGTGTGTGTGTGTGTGTATATATATATATATATATGTTGTTTGTTTTGGTTTTAGCGATATGTTTTGAATGAATTCAATTATTTACGAAAGTGCATTTTTACCTAAATGCGAGTTGGGAATAATTTTCCCTTTAACCAATTTGGTAACCCCCCCCCCCCACATGGGGAGCGGTATATATATTATTTTTAAAATGTAATTATCCACTGACATGTTTCGTCGTCTACAACTCATCAGAGTGGCGGAATATCTCGCTATATTCAGCCACTCTGATGAGTCGCAGACGACGAAACATGTATCAGTGGATAATTACATTTTAAAAAAAAATATATATATATATATATATATATATATAGGGTGAGCTAAAGGTAGGTGGACAGTAAAAAACATTATTCCAAAGGACTCCTTAGTATTTTGATGAAACATTTCCATAGTAATGTTTTTTTTATCTTACTGTCCACCTATTTTTGCCTCACTACACACATTATTAATATTACCTCAAGTTAATTCCTTACAAATTGTTTCAATAGACAGGATAAAAATTATCTGTCCGTATCGTCAGATGATTCAAGTTAAAATAAAAACAAAAAGGAAAGATATAAATAAAACGTTGAGGGTATGTTATATATATATATATATATATATATATATATATAAAACCTATCCTCAACTACCAAAGTGTTTATTAAGCCTATAAATAAAATCCTATTTGATAACCGATCAAAGTATCAAGCAAAGATAAATACTGGACCATTACACACACACGTAGATAGCAAGTTTTTTCTTTAAAACCGGAAAAGTTTTATTGCATAGGTTTAGTGAACATGAGAAAAATCTGTGAGGGTGCAGGATTACTTTGACCAAGGACAAAAAAAAAACAAAAAAACAATTCAATGTTATCAGTAATTTAAAGATAAGCCATGACCCTCACATGTCATTATGCATGCCCAGGCTTTATGTCATCCCCGTGGTTACCCAGATGTTAATGGGTAAATAAGTTGCTGATAATTTGGGAATTTTCTTTCAACTTATTAATCGTTGTCGACAGAATGGTTAATCTGGCAAAGCGTTGTTACACCTATACTATAAATCTATCGATAATGGAGATTTTGTCTGAAATCGAACTTATCCCATTACTTCTGCTAATGCATTTTTTTTTTCAAATGAAGCCACTTGATATAAGGAATGAAAAGAAAAACTAATCAATAGTAAGTGTTAGATGGATTCTGACCAAGAAAACAGCAATTCTTCTTCCTTTACCAGAAACATCACCCATGAAGCTGCCAAAAGTAAACCCAAGATACACTTTCTACTCTCCTTGTCAGTGTTGCAACGATGTTCAGTCTAATCGGACCGAGCCGGCTTCTTTCCTTGCTTTTCATCCCGAATCATGGCAGTCCACGCGCATGACAGTCTTGAGCAGACCTACATCTCAAAGCGTGTTTATGCAGCTACAACCTGCAGTTACCGTTCTATAGCAAATGACCATCCGTGCATGGCAGATACAATGTAATCGTATATTGACAGATCATGGTGGATCTAGAAGAGTCAAACCTCGCTAAAAATTCCCTCTATGTTTTTATGGACAGTTGTAGTTCATGTGCCAGGGTCATCTGCTTGTGGATGACCCTGGCACATGAACATTGCAGAAAATTTCAAGAGGTCTGCACCACAAACTGACGGTTACTTTAAAAAAAAAAAAAATTAAAAAAAAAAAAACTCAAAAGAGCCATATTACTACTGGGAACATGGGGGGGGGGGGCTATTATTTATTATTTGGGATCATATTTAACAGGGGACTGTGGAGGAGGAGTCGAGCAGCGAAATTTCTGTTTACATTACATTTAAACTTCTGCAGGTTAGTAGTCAGGGAAGCAGGAAACAGGTAGGGAATTCCAAAGTCTAGCTGTCCAAGGGTAGAAACTATTAGAATAGAGAAGGCTTTTCAGCATCTAAGGACCTCAACAGTGAAGGGGTGGGATTTTGCTGCTTTTTGGATTAGTGAAGAGTATGTACGTAGAGGGGGGCACAAGTGCTGTGAGTTCATCAGAATACATTCCATTAAAGTACTTGTATAACAGACACAGGGATGCGACATTACTGTGATAGAACAGAGGTTAGAGCTTGGTCGATACTGCGGAACCTATTAATTTTGAAATTCTTTGAACCGTGTCTAAGAGGGAGAAACTAATGATAGATGCACCCACTCAGATGTGACAACAACCCTTCATGCATCTGTTGGATAATCTGTGTCAGACAAGTGTTACAACAGGGTGGAACCAAGGACCCTCCCACATACACTTTCACAATATTTTTTCCTTATGACAAAATAAGTTTTCAGATCCACAGGTGCTCGGGCTTAGACGATGAATTCATGAATTAATATAATCTTCCTTCAGTGCTCAATTCAAGGTGTGTGGGACTAATATTTGTTATCATGAGGTCATCCTCAAGCACCTCCTTCAGTAGCATACATCGACAAACTAAACGTTTTATATATATATATATCACAAAAATATGCGACCAGAGCTGGAGGATGGTATTGCATGTAGCTATTTGAGGTTATTAAAAAGATTGAAGCACAGGGAGGAGCAGGTACTGCATGAATCAGGAGTGAAGGAAGTAAGTTTATGGAACTTCTGTCATCACTAACTAGCAGAGGGTTACTACTGGTGACCAAGGAAGAGTTTATCAAGCATGTGTATGGAGCGAGGCGATATATGCAAGTGAAATTTGGCTAGTGAGGGTTGAGGACATGCGTTGCATAAAGGGAAATGAGAAGGAGAATGATACAACAGATGTGTGCACCACAGAAACTTTGATGGTTTAGTAGTGTTGAAAGAATAGATGAGAGTTTTTGGTTATGGATTCGTAGATGTAGATGAGTTGATGTAGAGGAGTCAGTTGACAGAGGAAAGCCAAGGAAAACATGGGTGGAAGTGATGGATAAATCAATACCTGGCCAGAGATTGAACAGTTTGCAAGTAAATTTATAAAAGACAACACATGCCAACATGTAAAACAGTTGATAAATCAAATATGATTGTTTAACTAATGCAGATTATATACAATAACATTATTCCTTCCCTCTTTTTCTCACCAGCACCAAAATCCCACCCCTTCATTGTGGAGATCTCTAGAGGTCAGAAAACCTACTCTAATATTTTCTTCCCTTGGACTGATACACTTTTGAATTCTCATGTTTACTACTGTACTGATATGCACAAGTTTAAATGTAATGTGAACAGATATCTTGCTGCTCAACTCCCAACATAAGTGTCCCAAATAATAATAACCCCTGCTGTCCAATTGGTACGATGCATTATTTGCAATAAATAAGAGTTAAAAATAAAAATATTTTTATTTCCCTCTTTTTTCTCAAGATTTCTTCATGCAAAAAAACAAGCTGAGCATGCAGAGTCCCATCCCCAAATGAAAAATTTACTTTCACCATGACTAATGTTTGGGCAAAATTTTAAAACTCCAAGGCGTGGTTATTGAGAAAAGCACAAACAGACGAATGGGAGTGAATTACTAGGTCCAATCCCTCCTTTTTCGGAGAACGAATAATGCAGATTTTGAAACAAGTTTGGACTCGGGATTTTCTTATTTAACGCACAAAAAAAAAAAATAAATAAATAAATAAAAAATGTCTTAATCATTTTTGACAACAGAAATTGTTTTCTATAGCCCTTCCTTTAAAACGTGTCAAAACTAGTTTGCTTCACACATGCATTTACAATTTAAATGATTTTTCATAAAAAAAAAAAAAAAAAAAATGGAAAAAGTGCTTTGTGTATATATGTACAAGGAACGTCCTAAAAGCAATACCTGTTTTTCTTTTCTTTTTTCTTTTTTTTTTTAAATTCCACCCAAATGGATCAAAGGGAATTAAAATTGCATTATTATGATGACTGAACTTACACATTCATGACCTGAAAATTTCATCTCTCTATTGCAGATATTGACAATGTGAGACTCTAAGAAAGCAACCCATTATAGACCTGCATCAGAGATGTTTCATTGAATTCCTGGCAAAAGTGCATTAAGAATGATGGCGACTATGTAGTAAAATATATTCTGGAGCATAAATGTTGCTTCTTTTAATGGTATCACTTAGTCTTCATAGTTCCTCAACTTTTTGAGTTAAAATAAAAAAGAAGAGGCTTTACTTCTGGAATGACCCCCTCCGCCATCATATATATATATATATATTAGCAAGGCAGCCAAGGTTGCATCAGGATGTAGACATTAATAATGGGGGTGCGTTTAAAATCATTGCGAGAGATGCACCCTCGTTGTATCTAAAAGAAAAAACTGATGTAAAAATTGTATGCTCTGTTTTATGGCAATCATTTGCACCAATTGAATTTTACCATATTTTTTATTTATAATGGAGTATGCTCCCTAAAAATTGGGAGATCCTATTTATAAACGCCGCCAATAAGAACTGATGAATCAAAGTAATTCACGTTCTGCTATCAACCCATTCAAAACCAGAATTGCTTGATAAAAAATGTTTTTTTAGCATTCTAGCACATAATTTTTTCCTGTCTACACGAGAAGGGTCTGTTGCTCTTTGCTTACAAAATTATAAAGTCCAGAACCTGTACAGAACAGCTACCACTGAAAATTCTTCATATCCACGACTTGTACAGAATAGCTGCCCATCAGAAACTCTTCTGAAATTAAACATGGCTTCCAAAAAGTGTGAATGGTTCTACATAAAGCCTTCACCATTATAAACAAATCATGTGTGGGTTTTGGACAACTTAGTTGCCTGGACCTCATACATCAGGAGAGACCATTTATATATATATATGTGTGTGTGTATGTTCAATATGTAAATTTGTTATTCCACGTTGGCTTCAAAGACGATTGGTGCATGAAGTACAGAAACAATGTTCATTTTGTAATTATTTTAATATTTCAGGCAGTTTTCTGTTCTTTATCAAAAACCGAAATATCTTGTGTATCATTTTTTTGACAAAGAGCAGAAGACACAAATATACACACAGTGACAATGATAGCTTTTTTTTTTCATTTAGTGAGTCTGGGACACAAAAATTTGTTCCAGAGGTTACAAGCTAAGAATCCTCATGTATAACAAATCTATTACCCGAGACAAATCACAAAATGAAATTGTTCAATTACAAAGAAAATGATAGATCATGTCAGTTATCCTTATATCAGGTTGACAAGAAAGTTCTTGCAGTTTTTAACTTTTCACATGAACATATCTCGGCTCAACCAAAAATTTATTGATCAAAATAAACACCATCAAAAGCAACACGCTTTTTGCCAACGGAAAACAAGTGTATTTATGTCAGTAACGTAAAAATCTTGCATTCTGGTGGTGATGAACATATTTTTTATATTGCTTAGGTTGTTGAAGCATTGGTAGTTGGTAGGTGAGATGTCTGGAGAGTATGGCAGATGAGGCAGAGTTTCGGAGCCCAATTTGTTCAACTTCTGCAGGGTCCGTTTAGCAGGCATTGTCATGGAGAATTGGGCCTTTTCAGTAGACTAATGCTGAGTGTTATTGAAGTTTCTGATGCATTTCATCCATTTGTTCATAGTACTTCTCTGCTGTAATGGTTTCACCTGTATTCAAAAAATTAATGGAAGAGACCGGTCGCAGATCACCAAACAGCATGAACTTCTTTTGATGCAACTCTGGCTTCGGGAAGTATCGTGGCGCTTCATCAGCATTTAACCACTGAGCTGAGCATCACTGGTTGTCATAAAGAACCCACTTTTCATCACAAGTCACAACCTGGTCAAGAAACGGGTCATTCTTGTTGCATAAAAAGAAGATGACACTTCATAACGGCATTTCTTTTGGTTGTCATTTAATTTGTGAGGCAACCATTTATCGAGTTGTTTTATCTTTCCAGTTTTTCTCAAGTGGTTGGAAATCGTTGTATACGTTACATCTAATTTAGAAGTTCTCGAATAGTAGTGCATGGATTGGCTTCGATTAAGGCTCTTACTTGATTATTGTCGATATCTGATGGCCAACCACTATGCTCACTATCTTCAAGTCTCTTGTGGCCGCCACAAAATTTCTTAAACCACCACTGTGCAGTGTGTTCAGTAGTGGTTCCTGGTCCTGTACAGTGTTCTTTCAGGTATTGTTATACATTGCCGATGCAGGGTGTAGCTATCAACCTGTCTACATATAATCCTTTTACATCTTTAAAAGTTTGCAGATATGACTATCTCCCTTGTTTTTACATCATCAACTCAGATTTTTTTTAAGTTGCACTGGCTGGAATTGTAGAAGAGGAAAGAAGAGGGAGATATAGTGAACAGAAAAGAACTAATCTGGGATTTTCTTTATATTCAATTGCATTTGCAACCCCCCCCCCCTTCAAATAATTTCAAAGTTCAATGAGAGATTTTTTCCCTCCGTACAAAAAAAACAAAAAAACATCACACTTAAATTACAATAACATTTTGAGATAATTTTATTTATGGACTGTTATCTTCATTTTCATGGTTGTTGTTTCACCACATTTCAGCCAACTCATCCTTTGGCCTTCTTCAGGTGATTAACCACGACGGGATTGGAATGGCAAGTGTTAACTGTATCCACAGTAATTACTGCCTTTCATAGTTGTCTCACCACGTTTTGGCCAATTAATCCTCTGGCCTGCTTTGGGTAGGATTGAAACCGCTATCTTCAGACAAAGCTCACCTGAAACTGTAGAGATTCAACATCTCTATCCACTGCGCCATGAGCACTGAAGCAGGCCAGAGGATTAGTTGGCCAAAACGCGGTGAGACAACTATGGAAGGCAGTAATTACTTGGGACACAGTTAAGAGACTCATTCCTATCCCATTGCAGTTAACCCCCTGAAGAAGGCCAGCAGATGAGTTGGCTGAAACGTGGTAAAACAACTATGGAGATGAGGATATCAGTCCGCAAATAAATAAACACTGTCATTGTTAAACCTGCAGATTGAATGAACTCCTCACAAGACTGATCTTATTCATTTTGGTTCCTTTTTCAAAGTAACACGATTCACTTTTGGTTATATAACAAGTGTAGTAACTGTTCTGATACTATACTTATTCTTTTTTTTTTTTGTCATCAAAAAAAAAAAAAAATTCTTCTAGACTTTGGTAATTTTAATTGTTCTCACAATCTAGAGGGCAGCCCCCCTCCTTATTATTTTTTTTTTTTTTTTAGGAAGTTGGATTTTTTCCACAAAAAACATTACCATTACTAACAAGGTAAATTAATAGTGACTCACCCTAGCTTCTGCGATGAATGTATTGGCTCGGACAATATCTAAAGTTGTGATGCCAAATATTCTTTTAGGGTCGTAGACACCTCGCTTCTTGAACACTTCTGAGGCAATGGGAACTGTGGAATTGACCTGAAACAGTAAAAAGTAAACGACACATTAAATGGCAACTTTGGAATAATTAGATTTAGATTCATTTTAAATACAAAACTAATGAAAATGTTGGACGTGTTGATACATTCATATGCATTAAAGTAGAAATATCACTGAGAAAATGGCTCAATTACAATTGTACGCCATAAAATTAGAATTCTTGTCCAGAATTCCTTCAGATAGAAAAAAAAAAATCTATATGAGGTGCATACCTATGAGGAAACAAAAATATCGTATTCCAAAAATCACATAAACTGATCAAGTAGTTTTATTTTATTCAAGAAAATCATTTTTAAGAGATTAATGGTAATTCTTATGTGCCGCTGCGTTATCCCCCTTTGTTTCTTGAAATTTTTCAGAATGACAGGTAAGGCAGTATAGGGTTTTTCTGTAGGAGATGTCTCCCAGAACTACTTTCGCTTTTTTTCGTTCCCATGCCCCGACATCGAATTCATAACAGCAGGCCGAGATCAGTGGACCTATGTTCTTTTTGTTTATTTTTATCTTATATTTAACATATTTGAAATTGATATAAATTTTTGCACAAGATAATTAAATTAAAACAAGTCATTCTTATTTTAAATTTTTTTAATCAGGTAAAAATTCAAAACTTTACTTGATTACTAAATTTAAGTTATTTTTTCATGGTATTTTCAAGTTGAATTCAGGTTTTACGATTTGTTTATTAAATTGTTAGGTAATTTACTAGATTAGCTTTCAATTTAGTAATCAAGATTTTTACTTGATTAAATAATTTGACAAAACTGGTTTTTGTTTTAATTTAATTATTTTTATTGTACAATAACATTAGTTTGAAATATGTTAAACAAAAAAAAAAAAATTCTTAATGACCGGTTTTGTAGAAAAAAAAAAAATCCACTGATATTGGTCTGCTGCTACAAATTCAGAATAGGAGCATATGACAAAAAAAAAAAAAAGCAGAAGTAGTTCAGAGAGATGTCTCCTACAAAACTCTTCTCGGATTCTCATAAAATTTGAGTTTTATTTAAAAATAAAACTTGATCAATTTACTCAATTCTTGGAATATGATAAGCTTTGTTCAGTGACAAGCATGTACAAAAATTTTCTTAATATATTTTTTTAATATATTTTTTTTTATATAACTACGAATTTTGGGCAACCACCATTAATAAAATAACTAAAAAGAAAAACGTCCAAAAGTGGAAAGTTAAGAAAAAAAAAAAAAAAAAAAAAACTATAGAAAGAAAGGAAAATGATGGGGGTTATCATGTGACATGACATGTGCTGTCACTTTCTTCCTCTAAGATTTCAGAGACATATTTTCTGATGGCCAAAACCTGTACTTTAACAACAACCATAGTTCACTGGCAGGAAATACAAAAGCAAACAAAATGAACGATAAAAAATACTACTTACTACTTTACAAGATGTTGGTGAATGCATGTTGGTCACCTAGGCAACATTTTGCCATCTTTTCCACTAGTGCACAAAAAATCAGATGACTTTTAACTTGAAATAGCAGATTTCATCATTTGTGAAGATTTCATCATTTGTGAAGATCTCCATTAAGTCAGACTCCATCCACACACATACATCTGGGTTACCATGTGGTCACCTCTTGACAACCCTAACCACTGACCCCAACGCCATTTCAATGATCTTCTTTCATCTTCTATTTTCCATGTTGTCTCACATCTTGACCGCTGCTGAGGAGAGCACATACAGGTTCAAAAGTATGTAAAAACTCACACACACACTCCGACACATTCTGCATATGGATGCGTCTAAGGGCTAAAATTCGCACCTTAGTCACCTGCTGAGGCCATGTTCATCAGTTGGTTGATCAATTCATTTCCCCACCTGCTTTGAGCCGCAGCTTGCATTCAACTGTGCTCAACTCTTCAGCACATCCAGGTACACTTTGCTGTTGACTTTCATACCAACTTTGAAGATGTGAGGTAGCATGATGTGACCTTCACTTGAAATCACACCGAACACCAAAACTGTTGCCGGAAACTTTAAGCTGTGCCTTCAAATGTTGAACCATCTGAATATGCACTTTGAGGGTGCTGGCAATGGTTCTGTTGCTATAACTTGGATTGGTAGAGAGAACGAATTGTACAGTAGTGCATCTCCGATTTCACTCGTTGAACATTGTGTCCTTTTCAGACATGACAGAAGGCTCCTATCGCTCTTAGGATTTGTACGTAACTGAACTGGCCAATTAGTAGATGGTCTGCAACAAAACCGATTTCCATCAAACGGAATTGGAATCATGTTGTCTTTTCTAGAGCAACAATTTTATAGTTGCACCCTGTATATATGTTTTTTTTTTTTTTTAAATTAATTTAACACTTGGAAAGGGGAATAGCGGTGATAATATCACACACTGTGCACATTAGTCAAGTCGCTGCCTGATGATATCTGTTGTTTGATTGAAACAAGTGGCTATTTGTAGCAGCGGGATGTGAGCATGTTTATATAACAATAAACAAGTATTATCAGCTCTTTTTATTGAGCACTATCTAACAACCTCGTTGAATTCATTAGTCCATTACTTTTGAATATAAAAAAACCCGAATATATATATATATATATAGAGAGAGAGAGAGAGAGATATACATACGGGATTGGTGATGATTCCAAGCATGGCTTTTGGGCAAAACTGGGCACAAGCATCGGCAAGGTTGGCAACAATTGATGCATTTGTGTTGAATAAATCATCTCGCGTCATCCCTTAGAATAAAAAAAGAAATTTGTTTTTAAATAAAAAATTCAAAGAAAAAAAAAAAAAATGTTACTCATACTGAATAGGGACCATGTCATTGTTAGCATATACTTTTCTTTATGAATTTCACACACCGTACCGGTACCCAGTTCCATAAATAAACGTAATAACTAGCAAGACTACCCAGTGTTGTCCGAGGTAAAAATGTAACATTTCTATTAAACTTTATCGCTACTTTCATTGGTTTCCTCTTATTCCAACTTACTTTCGTTTCAGTCCAGCCCATTCGCCTCTCGTTTTTGAGGAATGAGTTGGCATAAGGGAATTAACTCCTTGATTTAAAAAATCAGAATGGCTGGAACACAGAGTCCCCTTCTCTGATGAAATCTGTGTTTAGGGTCCAAGAATAAATGTTTTTGTTTTAATGCTAGATATTATTCATCCAGGGCAATGCTGATCAAACAAATACCAACTTTGTGGGTATTTGTTTTATCATTGTTGACTTTTAGCTGAACATGCAAACATACACCCATATAACTGCCCTTTATATAGATGGTATTATCACCACCACAAATACGAGTTTTCATCAAAACATTTTTTTACCGATGGATTATCATTTATCAAGGCTAAGAATTAACAACACGAACAGTTTATAACAAGTGTTTATCAACATTAGATTTAAAGAGGACCATGTTGTAGTTTTCAGCGAACCACTTTAGCAGCAACATATTCTACAAAAGACACACACACACACACACACACACACACACACAAGGAAACTTGCAACAAAAACAAAATTGATCTTAGCGGTAAAGATAAAAGCATAAACATTCTCGAAGAAAATGAAAAGATGTGGGTGCCATACCTGGTTTTCTGGGGACACCGGCAGGGATGAGGACAATATCAGCTCCTGTAACTGCGCTTTCAAGCTCACTCGGTCCCATGTGACCGGTCACTTTCGATCGGGTTTCAATATGGCTGAGATCTGCAGCCACACCGGGTGTGTGGGCAATATCAAACAGCGCCAAGTGGCTGACCAGAGGAGTATTCTTCAAAAGTAAGGACAATGGCTGACCAATTCCACCAGCAGCACCAAGAACACAAACTTTGGCATTTTTCTGGTAAGATAAAGAAAAAATAAATAAATAAATAAAGCTATACAATCGTGTTGCTTTCCATTCCAACAAATTTTTAAAACCGATTTATATATGGGAAAAAAAAAAAAAAAAACATATGCACATTAAGAAACTTTTGAAAAGTGAAAAACTTTTTTTCTCACGTTCACCCTTAACAAGGCATATCATGCCTAGGAAAGATTAACAATCTGTTGGTTTACGTTACATTTAAACGTCTGCATATTAGTACAGTCAAGGAAGCAAGTAGCAGGAAGGGAATTCCAAAGTCTAGCTGTTGGAGGGAAGAAACTATTAGACTAAAAGCTTTCTGGCATTTAGGGAACTAAACAGTGAAGGAGTGTAATCTTGTTGCTAAGCAGGTTTGTTGGGGATATATATATATATATATATATATATATATATATATATATCAAGGAGGAACAAGTGCAACAAGTTCATCAGATCACATTCCATTATAAGAAGATTGAAAATGATAAATAAAATGTACAGTGATATTTTTTTCTTTTTTTTTTTTAGTTTTCTTCCTTTGAAGATTGTAATGCTGGGTATGGGGCAGCCAAACTAGCTGCCAACATTCCCGTTTTTTATTGAAACCAACCAAGAGCTCTTTTTAGTATCCTTGTTGTTCCCTTAAGTGCAACTGTCTGGATCTCTTTTGCACTTGGTTCACCAGGAATATTAGTTAGGTAGGAATTCAGGTTCTTCTTCATTGGCCCTGTGGCACCTATAATAACTGGTATGATTGATATCTCCCTAAGATTCCAGTTTCTTTTCATATCATACATGAGACCTTGGTATTCGGTCCGTTTCTCCCTTTCAGCTCTGTTCAGACCATCATTAGGGACACTCATTTCAACCGAGGTTACAACTCGGTCAATAAAACCTGCATGTGTGCTTACAGATTTTATAAACTGAACTAAGATTCACAGACAAGGATATGAAACTTGTAATGAAGAATAAGAGAGCACCTTATAAATAATCGTATTTGCACTTTGAATTTTAGTGCAGACTTTTTTTTCCATCCTTAGCAAGTCGCACTCTCTTTACCATCTCAAAATTCTAGAAACTATATATATTAAGACTCTGAGACCTTCTCTTTGCAAACAAAAAGAGAATCTCTTAGGGCTTAATCTAGTTTCTATTTAATAATTAGCCCCCGCGCCCCCCCCTATTTTTTTTTCCTCTACTTTTTCATCTCTGATTCATTGTCCCCCCCTTTTTTTAAAATGTAATTAAGTTCGATTTTAGCTCTGTTGAGCGAGCTTCGAAACCGGTTAGCTGACGTATTCATTTTTATTTTTTAATTTCACAATCTAAAATAAACAATGTTTTCGAACAAGTTTAAATTTGGTCTTTACATAGCCATAATAAAAGTTACAAATAAGATCGTCCAAATCCTCATTATGAATCAAGTTGCACTAATTTTATGCCCTTTACAAAGATTAAAATCAACATACGATACCAAACCTGATGTTGAGAATTCTCACTCCAATTTTTATCAAAATCCATTAAGTAATTTTCATTCTAGAAAATAGTGAAAATTTAAGGCTTAAGCATAAGCAATCGAAAATAAAGGGAATCTTGATTAACTGGTGTCTATTGACTATACATTAAATTTAATGCAAACCTTGTTAGTGACCTGGCAAGGCCACAGGGGAGACAACTGAAGCTGGCCTGCAAGACACTTTATGGAAAATGTAGGCAAATTTGAGTATATTTTATTGGTTTGAAAATATAGGTTCTTTTTTATCAATTGTCATAAAATTTTAACCATAAAATAGTATTATGTTTAAAAAGCAAATTTTCATGTAGTTTTGTCCATAGAACCAAAGATACAAGTGTTTCAGTATTCGATTTGGCTACAAGTATAGAAATGGTATTTCAGACCATTCGAAAAAATAGCAAGTTTTAGTCTCCTCAATCAATGCCAGAGGTTTTGCAGGGATATATACAAGAACAAAGAATTAATAAAAAATGTTAACACTTTAAGAGCTAAAAACATATTTAATTTTCAAAAAGGAAACACAAATTAAGTGGATTTTCCTTAATCCAGGGAGTTTCGAAAGAAATACCTTCCTTCTCATCAGAGGGTAGGAATTATATATTAAATGAAGGACTGGCCATTTGTAAATGTTAAAGTTTACAAAAAAATGCCCATGTTACTCCCCATGTTGCCTAATATATATATTCTAAAGTTGATAATGATCTGATTATTAGTTTAGTGAGATTAGACTACACACACACACACATATAATTTATTCGAGAGTAAACAATTACATTTGGTCGCTACAAACAGGCATCTGTTTCAGTCAACGAGACTTTGTCAGGCGACCCTGAACCATTTGACACCATAGGAAAAAAAAAAAAGCAAAAAATATTTTGCTCTTGTTATCGAGCACTAACAACCCTAAAGTCTGTAGTTTTGAATATCTTAATCCTGAATTTATTTATATATATATATATATATATATATATATATATATATATATATATATATATATATTCTGTAATTAATTGGTTTGTCTCCCTCAAAAATAAACACCTCCTTAACTTCATAACCTTTGACATCCAAAATTATTATCAATCAATTTCTCCGATCCTTTTAAATAAGGCTCTAATCTTTGCTAAAAGAAATTCTGACTTAACTAATTTAGAAATTAAATTGATTCTCCTAGCGAGAAAGTCCCTTATATAATTTAATAAGTTTTGAATTAGAAAGGACACCCCTAATAATTTTGACATCTTGATGGGTCTTTCTGACTCTGCAGAAGTTACCGATTTAGTGGGACTCTTCTTACTGAAAGAACTTAAATACCACTTTAAACATATCCAAGAGGGCCTTTATAGAGATGATATCCTTTTTACTACAACAGCCAGACCAAGAGAGTACAACAAAACAATTTAAAAAATTACATAACTTTAATAACTTTGGCCTTTTTATAATTATCGAACCAAACAAAAAAACTTCAAATTTTCTAGACGTTACACTTAATCTTAACACCGAAACTTATATCCCCTATCATAAACCCAACCTTACGCTTTTATACGTCCATAAATCTTCTAACCACCCCAACTCAATTATAAAATCTATAGTACCATCCGTCTCTAAAAGAATTTCTGCTTTTTCTGCTAATAAAAAAACGTTTAATCGAAATGCTACTTTCTTCAATAATGTCTTAAAGAACTCAGGACACAAGGAAAAGATTAAATACAACCATTATGCTCCTCCTGCTAGCTGCCTTAAATCTGAAATCACACAATGACTCGCAAGAAACCAGTTCAAATAACAAAATCTGCCGCTATCAATAACAATGAACCAGTCTACATATATAATCCAAACCAAAATACTAACAATACCTCTAACCCACCCAGTCGCATCAGGACAAAGAAAAATATTTGGTTTAATCCTCCATTTAGCGTAAATGTCAAAACTAATATACCTAAGGAATTAGTTCAACATTGTACAAAACTCTTTCAAATACCTACACAGATATAGTTCTATTTTCAATAAAAACTCAATAAGGATTTCTTATTCAACAATGCCTTATTTAGCACAAAGAATCTTAACATCTAATAACAAAAAAATTAAATCAGCCCAAAAAATCTCTTTCCCAATTAAACCCAAAACTAACTGTAATAACAAACATCTTTGCCCACTCAATAATGATTGCATCCATAAAGATGTTATATATTCATGCACAATTACTGAGCTCCCACTCAATCCTCCCATAACAGACACTAATATTTTATCTTCAAGTTATCCTTCTTCCCATCCTCCATCTGATATAGTTACTAATCCAATATACCACTCGAGCAGCCCCTCCATCTACAATCATACAACTAGCAATAATAATAATAATAATGATAATAATAAGAATAATATTTCTCCTAACAGCCATCCCAACACTAACAACACCAATTACCCCCTCTAAAACAGTCCTCGTACAATCATTGTCCCACTCTTTGTTGAGCACAATGAACAAAATTCAAACTATTTCCCCAATACAAATCAGCAAATTAATAATAATACCAGACCTCGAGATTTTAATAAAGTACATACATATATCGGCGCTACTTCAACATTAATTAAGGAAAAAATATCAAACCACATTTCTTCTTTTAACAACCATAATTCTAATAACCAAGGAACTTCTCTAACCACTTTAATTAAAAAAACTTAATTCTAATAATACCCTCTTCACAATTAAATGGACTATCATAAAAAAAGTTAAGTCTTATACTCCAGGCTCTAAGTCATGTCGCCTCTGCACAACCGAAGCTATAACTATAATTACTTCCCCTCAAAGTCACAATATAATAAATTCTAAAAAGGAACTAATCTCTTTCTGTAAACATAAGTCCAAATTTAATTATGGTAATTTTGAAATTACATAGCTATTACTTTAACCTTTCAGATATATATAATTTTTCTTTAATATTATCGTTTTTTCTACATACTTTCTTAATACTTTATAACTTAATAATCCTTTATTTTAATTCTTTATTTCTTCTTTGTTTGGCCGTTTTTTTTTTTTTTTTTATCTGCAATTTCTGTTTTAGTGTTTAAATATTCCTATCTGTCAAATATATCAATCTACCTACACATTCATATCCTATATGTATATTTACTTATATTTTACTATATGCATTTACTTAAATATTACTTGCTTTATCCGGAATTTGCAGATACCGGCCATCCTCTCCCCTTAAATTTTCTTTTCTTTTTTAGTGTCTTTTAATAACTCCTGCTGATATTTTCTTAAGTAATAACCTGTATATTTCAGTTGACCTCTTTTTTGCCCTATATTTTTGGTGCCTTTTAATGTCATCTTGTTTGGGTTATTTTGACATTATCTTTAATCAAACATTAGGTACTGGTAATTTTTTTTTTTTTTCTTCAGATCAAACATAAAAATAGAACTTACAAAAAATATTTATGAACTGTTTTTGTAAGTTCTATTTTTATGTTTGATTAAAAAAAAGTACATAAACATTTTTATTATAAAAAGGTTATAATTTTGTTATAAAAAGTTCAAATTTTAAAATAAAAATTCTGTTTTTATATTTACTAAGAAAAAAAAAAATATGAAAGCCAAAATTTATCCTTTGTCACCCGGTTGGATAAGAAAAACACAAACAATCCACCGACTTTTCAAATTTTGTTTCCAATGCATTGTATAACAAAAGACACAAAAAATTTCAAAACATTCATCTGTAGATCTGAAGTCGTCCAGCCAGTTTGGACATGTATGACAAACATTAGCTTTTGTAGAAACTAATCGTGCATAAAACTTTTTTTTCCCCAGGATGACATGGTGACATTCAATCCAGTCCAGACAGAAAGACAAGCTAAATGATAAAAGAAAATGATCTTCACCTCAAATCCGAAGATGATGTTTTCATCATTCCTTATAGCAATCTTTACGTATCACGTTTGACCAAACACCAAATCAAACATGTTCATAAAATATTTTTCAAAACCGACATCATGTAGATAAACAATACCACTTACTCGCTCAAGCTGATAGCACAGGGGATTAAAGTTAGGATTGCTTACAAAATGAACTTCAATCTCAGCTTTAAGCATTTGCTTGTCTCACCACATCAAAGAATTAGGAGGAGAGGGGGGGGGCATTGCCCGGTCATTTAAAAAAAAAACGGACCTGGGTGCCATCAGCGAAACCAAAAGTAAAAAGAAAAAGAGGGAAAAAAGAGATTAAAAAAAATAATGAGTGTTGGGCACGAACTCACATAAGTTAGTAAATGAATGTGTTATCAGAGGGTCCCACAAGGACAGAGGTTACCATGTCGCTAATTTAGCTGTTTAAAATGAAAGAATGTATGACGGTTTGCGCATGCGCCGTTTGAAAACCACATCAAAAGCAAGGTATTTATCAGTCAGGAGCCTTCCATGTTTCTGTGGCATTTTTCCCCCCCAAGTTAAAAAAAGAATTTTATTGAATATCATTCTTCTAAAGTGTCCTCACATCCAGATTGCTTTTTTAAAATTCACCAACTGTAACAATTGGGCTTTAGTAGGGTGTATTCCAATTTCTGATGTAGCTGTTCATTTGACCTGAAATCACAAAAATTTGTCAGTCATCTCATAAGATGTATAGTAATAACATACTAAATTTTCAAGAGTCTACGACAATTTTAAATGCCTGTACAAAAATATCTGGAAACTTACTGAAACCATCTCGCAACTTATCTGTCTGATTACCTCCCACTTACAAGATGTGACACAAGGACAGAAAAGTGATATTTGAAAAGCCAGGACCCTGGAGGAAGAGCACTTTGGCCTGCAAAAAATATCTGACCAGCCTCGTCTGCATTCTCCAGTAGGGGCCTTCTAGAACTGCGCAGAACATAAGACCATACACCTCAGTCAACAGAACAAACTATCTCATTAATGGCCTAAACTGATTTAAAGCCAAATTCAGACTAGGCCTTTCTTGATCTCCATTTCTCACGTTCATTCTTATTACTTAGTTCCATATCTTCCTTTGTAAACTGAACCTGCTGCCTCAACTGTTCTACATCTTATTCTTTTAACATGAGCACATGATCAAGATCTGTTAGGCTGGTTTTTAATGCAAGAAAAATCCATCTTCCTTAAAAAGAGAACTTTTCATCAAGACAAATAAAAATTGCCTTTGTCTAGAAGGATATCTCCTTCACTGACCGAGGCCAGAAAAGATAACGTGTAGCATTAGAATAGATACTACACTTTGCTCGTAGCCGATTTTCAATTACTTCAAACCTGAATTTTCTTGATCTTCACAGAGGGAGGTCAATTTTTCTTGTGCTTAACTCTTTGTCCGTTTCTTTCTACACTTGACCATAATTGAATTTCCTTATCTTTCTTAAGATTAAATTTGTCAGGTTTATCAGACGTGTTAGTTTCTTTATCCTAAGTGAACTGACCTCCCAAGGTTCGAAAATTTTATATTCTTTGCACGAGATTTCACTCAGGCTATTTCAAATACTTTGGCAGTTGTTTTATATTTTATTTAAAGTGTTTTATATGTGTTCATACATTTTTAAAGACAACTGATATTACATTAAGTTTAAAATGATTTTTAGCTGATTATTTAAAAAAGGTTTCATATTAACAGTCAGCCAAGTTAGACTAAGTGATTTTCAAAATAAATTGTTGTATTATTATTATTGCAAATAGCATTGTATACCAATAACAAATGAAAATTGACTCATAAGAAGTTTGATTTGTCAACTTAAATGCTATTTGGGTCCAACTTTTAAAATATAACGTTCTTGTTGAGATATCATTGAATATGAAACTTTTTAATTATTTGGTCCAACGCGTCTTTATGTCAAACCGAAGGATGTTGATAAATTTTTTTTTTTAATTATATATTTATTTTGTGGAAAAGAGGCAAAAACTTACCTAAAAGAAAGAATCAGACAGAAGAGAGAGGAGGGTTCCTGACTAGAATATAAGCAGCCGTTTTGGGGTTTTTTTTTTTTTATTACTTCTTCCAGACGGAAGTAGAAAGGCGTAGTTTTCTGGTGCAAGTCTGAACAGCATGAAACACTTCAGGAGCATGTCGGCCAACCAAATTAAAATTATTAAGCAACGGAAATATTTACAAAAGACTTTCTACCAGTTATAATAATATTGACTTTGTTGTTTGGTTTAATGTGACTTTGGTTTGTCAGCAAGTCATGGGTATGATCTTGAAACAAAAATATTGCCGAAAAAGTGTTAAGATTTTTGTTGATTTACTTGCCTCCCCACAAGGGCAAAGTTAGAGACTCTTTTTGCACCCTGTCCAAGAGGGAGAGACTAATGGTTGGTGCACCAGCTCAAACGCGACTTCACGCATATACAAATGGTGGTTTTATAGAAATATAAGACACTGGCAGATGTGAGATGTTTTCTAGACCAGCTAGATGAAACAAACTTTTTTGCAGCAAACTTGGTCATATCTACTATGCATTTATTCCAATTTACATTCACTGCAAATGTTAGGCCAAGGAGTTGAAATATCAGACTCTTGACAAAGGTACTATTAGTAGCAATACACATGGCTGTTAAAACGCTTTGAATAATCACAGATTTCAAGGGGTTTCTGCTAAAATAGTCATTTTAAAAACCAAAGCACTTTAAGTCTTCAAAATACCACCGTTTTGTTCAGAAATGAATATACTTTCAAATGAATTAGTAAATAATAACATACATTATATATTTTTAGAGTTTTAAGCAAATAAAGTGATAAAAATGTGAACATCATAAAACAACATTTTCGGTAAGATTTTGTAACAACTGTCGGTTTCAATTTCCCACCATAATACACCTGTTTTTACCTATCATAATACACCTGTATTTCATAAGATTCCTTCTATCCAGTCATGTTGTCTAATAATTAAAGATAGACCACACATGTCCATTTTAAGAGACAATGGATACCCCCTGAAAAAGTGCCGGGATTACGAGCATGTACTGAAGCAATGGGTCGAATAATCCTAACAACCCTTCCTTTTGAACCAACACTTTAAAATCCTCAAATTTCTATTCAAACAGCTTCTGACCTCCCTTCTTCCTAAACTGTACCAACATACAAAACTTTAAATGTAATGTGAACAAACATCCAGCTGCACAGCTCCTATATAATGTCTACTATAAATCTGGTCCCCGATCAAAGCAACTCCTTAAGTTTCAGCAGCAATGTGCATTGTTTGGGGGTGATAAAAAAAAAAAAAAAAGTCTCAAGACCAAAACAATTGGTTTTATTCCAGTTTTTGGTTTGGTTGGAGGTTATTTGAGCATATCAACCCTTTCCAGGTTTTTCAATGCCACATCCAGTAATTTTTTTTTTTTTTGGGGGGGGGGGGGAAATTCATGCTTATATATATATATATATATCTTCAAATATTTATTCGGTGTTTGGTTGGGTTTGGTTGTTTTGTAGAGGAAAATTATTGTTTTTAACTTTGTCAAAACTCAATCCTGTCCTGCAAAGGAAAAAGGGGGGAAAAAAAAAAAAAAAAAAAAAAAAAAAAATCAAGGTTTGGTGCATTTTAGGTTAGGAAGCCAGTATCCTCAGAGGGCCTGATTAGATAGCACCAGGATTTCAGTCTTTTTTTTTTTCTCTTAAATCAGTTGCTCCAGAAAGTCTTGGGGGTCTAATCTAACCCATTATTAAACTGATAGGAGGGTCTTTCAAAGATAAAGTAATGCGGTATCTAACTGAACTTATATGGCACACAGTGTGCATAGTCCATCATCACTGCACAAGCATCATTTTTACGATGCTAGCGTTTACCTTCAATACTCCTCCTCATACTGGCACCATCAAACCATAATTTGCATGCTTAGTTTCGGTAAAGTGGAGATCATCCACTGAATGTGGCTTTCAGTTGTGAATTTGGAAAAAGGAAAACGATATTTGTCCTGTATGATCTTTGTCCGCTTTAAAGTTTGGCGCATTTTTTTTATTTCATGATTTAAAATGCATGCAAAGTCATGGATAAAATTGGATGAAGTAATTCCAGCAGCAAGACCTATGCTTTGTGTGTGTGTGTGTGTGTGTGTGTGTGTGTGTGTGTGTATATATATATATATTTTATTTTTTTTATTTTACAGCCTAAAGATATTAACTTAATTCATTACAGTTAGTAATTGTCTATATTTTCCTGTTAGTAAATTAAAAAAAAATAATTCGAACCATGTAAAAAAAAACAAAAACAAAAAAAAACAGAAAACACGATTTGATGATAGGGCAAAAATTTCATTCTCTAAAATTGAATTTTCTTAAACCTCTCCATATTTTAAATCCATAATAATGAGGAATGGTTCCTTTTCTTTGTTAGGATTGTTTTATAGACATAGGCATACAATTGCTTTTGTACGAGTCAGATGATTCTGCTGTTGGCATTGGTTTCCCTGATATCCTTCTAGTTATAATTCTTTCTCAAAAAACATTGGGTACTTACAGGAGAGACCTCACAAAAGTTGTCAACATCCCTAAGTGAAAGTATTTCTGTGGAATGAACTGGATTCGAACTTGGTACACCTCAGCTCATACCATTAGACACTGACACATTTGCCTCTCAGACGCGCAATATTCTTGAGATGGTGATTGTAACAAACGGTTCCCCTGTTCGATAACAACCAAGATGAGGAAGTCAGTTCGACAATCTCAATCAATTCATTACAGTTGTTTCCAAAGACAAAGAATTGTAATTCCCTGTCTGTGGAAACTAATGGACTAAGTTATAAAATAAAAAAACATTCAGCTCAAATGTATTTTCATGCATGCACACACACGTGTCTAAAGAAACACAAAGAAAAAACACTTTAAATTCTAACTTGATACTAAATTGAACATATTGCAAACTTAGTATTTGCATAAACAGATTTACTGCTGAAAATTCATAATTACATATATATGTATACACACGTACCGGTTATAATAGGAGCAACTGGCCTAATGAAAAAAAAAAATCTGAAGAAATACTTGGAAGCAATCCTTGAAGACGGAGCTGTAACAAAATAAAAATAGCAGCCATAAAATGAACAAAGTCTATTCTTAAAAGAGCCCTCGGATATAAATTTAAATCATAATGAATCAAATGTTAGCTCCAGGTCAGAGACGGTGACTCTCTTTAAAAAAATTAATCTAAGTAAAATGAAAATAAAATAATAAAAAAAAAAAAAAAGCTTTATTTTGCAGAGTTTAATATTTAAAAAATGTTCTTTCCTTCCTTTTCTATTCATTTCTTCCAGTTACCCGTCCAACATTTGACCCCCCCCCACCAGATTTTTAACCTAGTTGTGTTCTATTCATATTACTCTTATTGCTCAGTTATTTTTTGTATGGTTAAAAAATTTTGTTTAAAAAGTGTGACATATGATAAAAAAAAAAAAAAAACATACTACAGATCAAGTCAAGCTCATAAATTCAATTACGTATGATGGAACAATTTGAAAGTCGAAGAGCAACTCATTTACCAGACTTTCCATTGTGTTGAAAGGAGAATAGTTTTATAAAAAGCACTGTGCGTGCGTGCATGTGTGATTTTGTTCCATATGGACTCTGAAATGGCTTTGCAGATTTTTTTTAAATTTCACAAATTTACTCGGGTCATTAATAATGTTTGTTCTTGTTTTTTAATGAAGGTTACTTCCAATTTTACACGACAGGTGATTTTTTTAAAACAGTTTTTAAACTTAACCTACACAATGTATTCACTGTATTATTTGAATTCTCCGACTACTGTTCTCATCTTGAGTGCGATTTTTCATAACGTTTCAGTCGATGTAACCTCCGACCTTCTTCAGGTGTATCTTGTCAAACTTCACAATGTTTCTGTTGAACGCTATATTCTCGATAATACAAATAACCAATCACCATCTCAAGAATATTGCGCGTCTGAGAGGCAAATGTGTCAGTGGCTAATGGTATGAGCTGAGGTGTGCCAAGTTCGAATCCAGTTCATTCCACAGAAATACTTTCATTTAGGGATGTTGGCAACCTTTGCGAGGTCTCTACTGTAAGTACCCAATGTTTTTTGAGAAAGAATTTTAACTTGAAGGATATCAGGGAAACCAATGCCAACAACAGAATCATCTGACTCATACAAAAGCAATCGTATGCCTATGCATATAAAACAATCCTAACAAAGAAAAGGAGCGATTCCTCATTATTATGGATTTAAAATATGGGGGGGGGGGTGTAAGAAAATTCAACTTTAGAGAATTAAATTTTTGTCCTATCATCAAATCGTGTTTCCCATTTTTTTTTTTTTTTTTTTTTACATGGTTCGAATCATTTTTTTTTTTTTTTAAATTTACTAACAGAAAAATATAGTTTTATCTGAACAATGTTATGAATCATATTAAGATTCTGAACAATGTTATGAATCATATTAAGATTCTGAACAATGTTATGAATCATATTAAGATTCAATGTGTTAGCTGTTAAATTGAATCTCACACGAACAGTCAAAGCTTGTATTTTAAAAACTAATACAGTTTGCTCCTTATCATATTCGGTTGAACATCAGTTTTACATGCTGGCATATGTTGGACAGCTTTAAAATATTTATTTCAAAAGTAACCTATCTTAGGCCAGATTTTTATGACTTCCAGGTTTTCATCGACCTTCCCCATGAACTAGACCTGCTACTTCAACTGCTCTGTATCTATCAACAGAAGAATTTACCTGAAAGTAATTCGTTCAAACTCCTCAGCTTAACGTTCACAGGTAACATGAGTTGGAACAGATACATCTAGAGCATTGCCAAGGCTGCTGTGAAGAAGGTGGGCTCTTTCTACCGTGCTAGAAAGTTACTTACACCTGAACGTATCCTGTTCCTCTACAAGGCCATCATTCGCCCATGTATGGAGTATTGTTGTCACATTTGGGTGCATCTACGACTAGTCTCTCACTCCTGGACATGGTCCAAAAGAGAATCGCCAACCTGACAGGTCCTGAACTGTCATCTTATGCTTATATCCAGGAATTATTGTCTCAAACGTTGACAGAATTTTGTTTTTAAACATTTATTTATAAATAACCAGATTTAATGAACTAAAAATAGAAAATTGAATTCCTTATCTAAAGCTAAAAGTTTTTGGACTAGACTAATATGCAACCACATCTGCACTTTCGACCAGCTGGCTTCTCTAAATGCATCTGCTATTGTTTTAAACATGTTCTTCATTTGTAACGGCGCAGATGTGTGTATGCAAATTCATGTAAATTGATGTCACCGGTAGGGAAAAGAAAAGGCTTTAAAAAGAATGATCACATTAGAGACAGAGAGCATGTTCAAGATCACGTTAGAGGCATGAATAACGTTCAAGACAACAATCACGTGAGGGATGTCACAGCGGTAGGAAATAAATGTCGGTGTACAAAAAAAAAAAAAAAGAAGTGAGCTGAAGTTCTTTTCTATTCATTGTTTGCTTTGCGACTGAGACATACAACATGTTGGCTTCTGGACAACGTTACACACTTAGCTTACAGTCTGCAACTCTACCCAATGGAACATATCAATTCCATACGCGCACTACTATTTCCAATAATACTAGGAGTAACCGATTCATTGAAGTCATGAAGTTGAAACATGTCATTTTTATAGGGCGATGATCTATTCTCATCGACTTCAGCAAGTGAATAGCCAGAGTTTATGGAGTGGAAAGAAAAGCCTAGGTGTGGAGAAAAAAAGAAAGAAAAAAAAAGAAAAAAATTTCTGATGGGAGTGATGTGGGGGAGGGTGTTAAAATCAAGGGGTATTTTATTTGGATTGATTTGATCATGAGATTCTTTTTATTTTCTCTGAGCAGGTTATAAATTCTTGCAAATATTTTTTTCAGCATGTGAAGGAGTTTGACAGTTGCAGACAGTGGATGTCATTTCGTCTGCAAATGCATACGAAATGACATCACCGGTAGGAAAAAATAAAAACTTTAGAAAGGACGATCACGGAGATCACGTTAGAGGTATGAATAACGCTCGAGAAAACAATCATATGAGAAACGTTACAGAGGAAATGAGGGAACGAGGAAATAAATGTTGTACGAAAAAAAGTTGAAGTTCTTTGTTTTGCGACTGAGGCAGATGTGTTGATTCTCTGACAACATTACACATTTTGTTATAGACCGTGTTGAGATTCTAGCGTTGTCAGTTCTCAGAGCACAAAGCCATAGCAAAAGTTTATATAAAAGCAACAGAGTAAAAAAAAAAAAAAAAAAAGATGTGTTCCTAATCTATATCTACATATATAAAAGTGACCTTGTCCATGTGCCCACGAAACAGTCTCTACCAAACTGTCAATTTTTAGTCTATAGACATGGAACTTGATATGGGAGGTATTTTTGTGGAATAAATTCTATTTGGTTTTTAGCTGCAAAAAAAAAAAAAAAAAAATTCTTTAAAATAATAAAAGAAAAGAAATATTGCTAAAGAGTCAAAATTGAAAAATTAGAACCTGGCAGGCATAAGTCGAACTAACATGTATCCTTTATGCATGGGCAAATATACATTTATACGTTGAAGTTGGTTAATTTGTAAAGTTTTGATAAGCGAATGATAGCGAATAACTCTGGAGAGCTAAATGTTTTGGTTTCAATTCTAACTGATGCTACCTAGGTCATACATTTTGTTTTTAGCTTTGAATCACTTATATATAGGATACAATATATAAAAAGAGAATTGGCTCTACAAAAATACAAATATGAAACCTGCATAAATTAAAATATATTCAATCATAGTGTGTGGGTGGGTGTGTGTGTACCAAACACCCTTAAACAAAAGAATATTTATGCATACACACAAGTTTTAAACCTAACCGGTTCACACAGGCTCTGATGAACTCATAAGCATTAATAGTTCAAGACTACCAGAATACAAATAACCCACTCAAACCTACAGACTCCAGACATATCATGCTGATAACATATCTATTATCAACCCATCGACTTAATTTGATACTCCTCAGAAGATTCTTCCACATATAGATACTCCATATTTTTTTTGTTTTTTTTTTACACAAAATCCCCAACTAGGTAATAAACTACAATTATAATAATAGGTTTACATTTAAATACAAGCCCCCCCCCACCCCACACACACACGATTAAAATAATTTTAAATTCATACCCTTTAACATGAACACGCTCACACTTAACATCTAGCTCACTCCAATAGACTTCACCACACACCAATACTCCTAAATTCGAAAATAACCTTGAAACAGGAATTCATACATCTATTATCAGTTACATTACTGTAAACATCATGAAAAAAAAAAAAGAAAAGAAAAAAAATGAGGAAAAGAGAAACAAAGAAAAATTGACATACTAAGGAGTAAAAAAAAGGATAGGTGTTCCTAATTTATATATAAAAATGACATTGTCTGCCTGTCTTTCTGTCTGTCTCTGAATAACGATGTCTATCAAACTGTCAATTTTTGGCTGACAGATTTGGATTTGTAGAACAAATTCGATCTGGTCTTTAATCAGTAAAAATAGCTAACAGACTGAGCATGCAGGGTCCCCCCCCCCTCCATGAGCGAAAAATTTACTTTCACCATGACTAATGTTTGCACAAAATTTCCAAAAAATTCAAGGAGTGGTTATTGAGAAAAGTGTGAACAAATGAATGGACAAACGATTTTGGGACAATTTTACCCATTTAACGGCCTCTAAAGGGGCAACCAGAATTATCCTGGAAAATCCGTTCTGGCATAAATTTACTTTTACTATGACTAATGTCTGTACAGAATTTTAAAAAATCCAAGGTGTGGTTATTGAGAAAAGTGCGAACAAATGAACGGCAGTGAATTACTAGGTCCAATCCCTCTTTTGTTGGGGGGACCAATGAAACATGTCTTGGGTGGCCGGCGGACTCTAATCGGATATTCTTTGTCTCACCCCTTTCTTTGACCAAAAATTTATCACATGCAATACTTGTCATTCATATGCAGCACCAAAACATGCAGTGCATATTTACATACAGACTTTTTGCTTCCTAAGAATTGCTTCGTTTGCCTCGACGTGTTCAAAGACTAAATTAAAAACAATTTCTATTAATGTCAATATGAAGGACATCCTTGAGACCCACTCGAAAAAAAAACAAAAAAAAAAAACTGGTAATATGGGTTCTTTATTCAATTCTGGGCAATGCCAGGATTTTCCTGCTGGCATATAAGATTTTTTTTTTTTTCATATCTAATTAAATGAGGCTAAGTATCTAAAATGAAAATCTTACAACAACAACAATCTTGTCCGCATTCCAAAATCAGCCAAGTGAAAAAATTTGATACATTTGATTCCAAGTGTCTTAAAAAGATTCTAGGAATTAAATGTAGAGATCGAACTACCAAGAAGTCGGAAACCGCACTGACAGTATCATCAATAATCTGCAAACAGACTGATTCAGACATACTCTAAGACTGACCCCAGAGAGAATTGCCAATCAAGTGTTCCAACGGATCCCAGATAGATTGGAAGAAGAGAAAGACCAAAATGAACTGGAAACAGACAATCTAGAGAGATTTGATTGCAATGGGAAGTTGGAGGTATGCTGTGGATTTGGCTTCAAATAAAAATGGCATATTTTTGACTGCCTTGTGTCACAGGGCGTGCAAGTTCCTTAGTTTAAATGAACAGAGTTTTTCTTCAACTGGATGAAAAATGTTTGCATAAAAATAAAAACAATATTAATAAATGAAACATCGAAAAAGTGCAAGTCGTATTTGGAAATTAGTGGATAGGAGTGTGTGTGTGTGTGTGTGTGTGTGTGTGTGTGTGTGTGTGTGTGTGTGCGCGCGCAAGGAGTGGGGGGGGGCGAAGCTTTCAACTAATCCTTAAAAATGTGTTGAGACAGTTTTATGTGATTTGTGTTCTAAGAAAATTTAAAAAAATCAGAAACCCAAGAGAAAATAAAAAATAAAAATGAACGTTTTTTTTTTTGAGTAAAACACAAAATTGAAAAGTCACAATGGTATATTATTTTTTTTTAACTAAAATTATGGCATCTACAGACCCAAATTTTGTATTTATTAAATTGTTTTTAATGCCGCAGTTAAATCAAAACAATTTCCAATGCTATCGATAATGTTTATCCATTCATTTATTTATCATCGCTTTTTTTTAAATTTGTTTAAAAACATGTAAATCAAATCTATGACGTCATCAAAGGTGTAATTATTTTAAGGTAATATTTTAAGCTCTATTTATAAAGTCAAATAACTTAGTTGATAGAACCTCAGACTTAAGACGTCAGGGTTTCGATTTCACCTCATGGTATTCATTTTACTGATTAAAAATTTATTAGTAATGCAATATTCTCCATTTCTAAAAGTAGGATCCATGATATTTCGAAATGTGTATTTATTATATAATACAAAAAGACTCCGGTTTATTTGCCTCCTCCATAAGTTAGACATGTGGTTGATTTTTAATGTGAGGAAAGGAATCAGAGACGGAACAGATACTACAATTTGATCTTCCTATCAAACAGACAAAATAAGTCTTGCAATAAAAGCTGCCAGAAAATACCCCCGAAACAAATGCAGTGATGCCGTCGAAAACGATCATAGGATGGGAAGACCAATAAGGAAAAGCACCATCCAGACATCGGTGTAGAAGTTCTAAAAAACACATGGATAAAATGGAGTAAATTTGTAGATTAATACTCTCAGCTAAATACTAGCTCCCCCCACCCCACTCCTCCCCAAATAAAAGATGAGATTCTACTTTCTAGGTGATTATGAACACCCTGAAAACGTGATGGGAAGAAAAAAATATTTTAGAATTTAGAGTTGGGGATCAGTTTCGAGTATCAATTTAACAGAAAATGACCCCCCCCCCACCCTATATTCTAATTTTGTTAGGGCAGTTAACTAAAAGCTTTAACACTAACCCTATGTCCGACTGGCAAGATCGTGAAACCAGACATATTTAACAGTATTAAAAAAAAAAAAAAAAAAAAAAAAAAACCGTTAGAATTGCTCGGAAACGAACCATTCTATGTTAAATGTATGCGTTCACACGTAATCGTCTAAAATAAATAAATCTTAAGGAACAGGGATGGTGGGTAGCAGAGGGTGTTAATCACACATAACTAAAGACTAAGGAGTTAGCAAGATCCCCAAGGTTAGAACCCCCGCCACCTCCTCTACCCGAATAAATGGCAGCATTTAGCAAGTACGAAAATATACCAGGCATCCTTATGAAGAAAAAGTTCAAAGTCATCTTTAACTGATGAAGGTGAAAAACAAGAGAAGCTGGTCGACCCAACCGAGGAAGAGAATGACCTTCACCAGAAATAAACTCGCACCAGTCACACGATTGTCTCGAGAAACGCACATTCATGCATCGCCATCGCTTATTGTCAAGGCCAAAGTTTTATTAATACACTACAACACCGGGATACGGTATTAAAAATTAGCAGTACATAACACACATATGCATATGATAAAATAACATAATACCGTAAGGCGAGGCAGATACCGTAACCAGGGGCCGGGAAAACAAAAAACATTGTATTCCACATTGTAACTTGGAGAAGAGAAAAAAAACAAAAAAAACAAACAAACAAACAAAAAAAAAAAAATCTGGTGCCATCGTATCTCGGTGTTTAACTGTAATATCTCATTCAAATAACATTGTCCATCTTCCCAACCCAGAAGAGGAACGGATATATTTCTCTCACGCAAGTTCAAGGTCAAATTGATAGAAAAGAAAAACGTGTGGGCGATTTTGGTTAAAGATTTACGAATGCTAGTTTTCGGTGATCGACAGATCGATCATGTGTGTGTGTATGTGTGTGTGCGTATGTGTAAATATGTATGCCATGTTAATCTAACACAAGATTTCATTTGATAATTCTTGTGGTTCAAACCGTGGTTTGTCAATGGGAAGAAAGGAGAGAGTACTTTGTTTGAAACGTATGCAGAATACGGACCGTATTGAAATAACATTTAGAAAACCATTCTTAACACGGGAAGTGGGAAGGGTTTTAACTATTCTGTACTTTCACCTAACAATTTATTAAACATACCGTAAAAATTGAGTTTAACTTAAATTCTATATAAAAAAAGTGAAAAAAAATAAATAAAAAATAAATAAATAACAGCACGATCCGTATTCTGCATAAGTATCAATATTTTTTAACGAATAATACAAAATGAAGATTGTCATTAAACCAGCAGGCTGCCCGACCGTAAAACACGCTTGCATATTTTAATTTATGCAATTTTGTATTATTATAGAGCGAATTCTGTTGATTATTATATTGTACTCGATATATAGTAGTGATTTAAAAAAAAAAAAAAAAAACCTATGGTATCCATGCCATCAATTAGGAATCGAAACCAAAACGTATTCAGCCTAATTTGTTAGCATTTGAGCTAAGGGCAGATGAATATCAAAACCTTAAAAATTAACCTACTTTAACGTATAAGTGTATATTTGCGCGTGCGCACCAGAGCACATTTAAGTCGACTTTACGCCTGCCAAATTCCAATTTTTGTCAATTTTGACCCCTTAGCAGCTATTTTTACCGACTTAAAATTAAGTGGCCTTGCCCTATATATATCAAGTATATATCTACTGTCAGTTTTTGGTCTACAGACTGGAGTTTGTTGATCAATAATTGAAAAACTCCATCCATCCATCCATGCTTCCGTTCAGTCTCAAAAGACAAAGGATACCCCCTGCATGGGCAAGAGCGCGTGTAATTGTGAGGCAAGGGTTGTGCAATCTCCAACCACACGTCTCCTGAATCGGCACTGTTTGAGTTCAGTGGCAAGGAGAAGTTCAGGACTGGAAACAATGCAGAGATAAGCAGAGAGCATATACAGCACCTGGAAGTCCCAAATGGTCACCCATTTAGTACTGACCAGATTCAACGTTGCTTAATTGAAAGACTAGTCTGGTAGAGACCGTTCGGCGTTCCACACAAAGAAAAGGTCACTCACACCGTTGCCAGCTGCGATTACCATAAAAAAGTCAACTGTAAGGACGGGTATTTTGTAGAGTTCGAGACATTCGAAAGTGAGTTGCTGAATTCGATAAAGTAATTTCTGATTATAATGTAAATCCTTTTGTGCAGCTAAAACAAAAGAAAAACAGTATTCTAATTGCGCCACTATTCTACTAAAGGATCAAACAAAATATTAGACATTCGCGGGCAATTGCTCAGTATAGCTAACAAGAAAAAAAAAATTTACAACAAAAAACTTACCAAACGCCTGAAAAATTTAATCTATCGATTCGCTCAGATTTGAGTTTTCGAAGTTTTATTGTTTTTAAAGTTTCTATTATTGCCTCGAAGTCTTGTAAAAAAAAATTGTTTTAATCAAAATAGCAGTGAGTACCCGTGCGAGCAAAAAAAAAAAAAAAAAAAAAGCCGCAGTAGCCAGGCTCGAATCGGTAATGCGAAAGAGGAAAAAGATGAAAAAAAACTAACGCGTTAGTCGTCTCGGCCACAGCAACTTATGATGTCACAAGCCTTCGAAATAACATCTTTTAAACGTACGTCGAGATCGCTAGGTGTATGACTTTTCAAAAATGTCGACGGTAAAAATTGACCTCTCCTTGCAGAAAAGGACCCAGTTGACCAGCACAAAAAAATCTTTTTGGCCAATTTTTAGATATTTGTCATCCGAGAGATCGATCTTTCTAATTATACCAATTTTGTCACAGTTCTATGCGTCTGTCAAAAGTTTTTGGCAGATATGCAAACACACGTTTTCCTTTTTATATATTAGAAGAGTTCCAATCGGATCAAGGAAAGACAATCATATATCAGAATTCATGTGTTGGCAGACGTTTTCTCAACAAATTACAGAACTTGATTAGATTAAAAAATTTTTTTTAAAAACATCCAAAAAGTAATTTTCAAATAGTGATCGTTTTAATTCATTTCAAAATTTTAATGTTTTATTTTTGTTTACTTCAATCTAGTTGTTTCGACGTTTCATGTTTGGTTTATAAAAATAAAAAAAATAAAAAATAAAAAAAAAAGGTTAAAATTTGATTTAAAAAAAAATTCAATAAATTCAATCATTGATGGCACTTGTGCATTTTATTTATTGTGGAAATTTTTGTTGCTGTTTTCGTTCTTTAAGAACGAAACTCGGAACAGGGGAAGACAATTCAAAAGTTTTTTTTAAAGAAATTCTCCGAAAATGTTACAATTTCGCATGAAAATAATTTTTTTTTTCTAACGAACTTTTTGATGAACATTGTCTCTAAGAAAATGTCTGAAATTAATTAAAGTGTTCATTATATCAAAATGTATAACTAAAATTTTTTACAAAATTGAAACCTTCGCAATAAATTACAAATAAAAATAAGGTGCTAATGCACTTACTGATCCGCGCTATTTTTTTTTTTAAATCGTATTTCCACGTTTAAGTCTTATGATATATATATTTTTTTTTTATCAAATTGTAAGGTTAAAGTATAGAATAGGTACAAAACACCCTCCCCATGTTAAGAATGGCTTTTTAAATAATAACGTTATTATTTCAGCACGGATCAATAAGTGCAAAAGTACCGAAAATAGATTTGATCTTGTATTGACTATTCCGAGTGGAGTTCTTTACAAATAAAATTTAAAAAATTGTTCATAAATTCAAATATTTTAACTTTTTTTTTTTTTTTCAGTGTTCAATCGTTTTATACCGGTTTGTAAACACTCTAAATTAAAGTTTTGTTTATTTTTAAAGGTTTGAACCATTATTGACGCCCAGATCACCACACACCACTTATCAAGGACAAGAGGCCACTCAAGGATAAGGGTTAAAGACTTTTGTAGTAAGCTAAGTTACTTTTTTTTTTTTAACCTAACGAGATAAGTTTTGTTTTAATTTATTTATATATACATTTTTTGGTGCTTTTTTTAAATCGTATTTCACGTTTAATTAAAGTTTTATTATATGTTTTTTATTATTATTCAATTGTCAGGTTAAAGTACAGAATAGGTATAAACCACCCTCCCCTCCTAATGTTAAGAACGGCTTTTTAAAAAAAATAACATTCCAGCAGTCAGCACTAGTAGCCAGTTTTAACACTACTTTTATTCTTAACTAGAAAAAATAAATAAAAAAGACATTAAAATTACCTTGTTTAATGTTCTGGAAGATTACTTTTTTTTTCATTTCATTTTTTTGGTAATTATGCAGAGAAATAACCATAAAATTCAACTTTTACGGTATCGTTTGTTTAATTGTTATGTGTAACAACTACACTCCTACTTGAAAAAAAAGTTTTAGTTTTTTTTGTTTTTTTTTCATTTCATTGTTTTGTTTTTGTAATTATGCAGAGAAAGGACGACGAAATTCAATTTTTACGGTATCGTTTGTTTATTAAAATGTTATGCGAAACTACAGTCCTATTTGAAAAAACGGTACTAGTGCAGAGTGATCCGGGCGTAAATAACGTTATTATTTTAAAAGCCATTCTTAACATGGGAAGGGAGGGTGTTTTGTACCTATTCTATACTTCAACCTAACAATTGAATAAAAACCCAAAAGGGGTTTGTATTACTGTACACTGATTCGAAAAAGTTGTCAAAACAACAAATATATAGCAAATAAATATTATCAAAGGTAAGATAAGTTACTTTTCTACCTAACTGGATATATTTTTTGTGTTTTTATTCAGTGTAACATGTTTATTCAGCTCGAAAAACATGCAGTATTTACCGATGTATTGGAAAATTCAAAATGGCGGCCGACTCTCTCTCGGAGAGGGTAAGTTTGGGAAAAGATATAAATAATAAACTAGAGAAAATACTGTTAGAAATTCGCTCAATATATGTTACCGTGACATAAGTTGACATATATTCGGTTGTTTTTAATAGTATTTTGTCTAGTTTATTTTTTATAACATCTTTTGGGTTTGTATTACTGTACACATAGATTCGAAAAAGTTGTCAAAAAAAATATATATATAACAAACAAATGTTATCGAAGGCAAGATAAATTACTTTTCTACCAAACTGGATATAATTTTCGTGTTTATATTCAATTTAACATGTTTATTCAGCTCAAAAAGCATACAGTGTTTACCGATGTATTGGAAAATTTAAAATGGCGGCCGACTCTCTCTCTTTAACACGGTAAGTTCGGGAAAAGGTGTTATAAATAATAAACTAGACAAAATACTATTAAAAAACCACCGAATACGTGTCAACTTATGTCACGGTAACATATATTGAGCGAATTTCTAACAGTATTTTGTCTAGTTTATTATTTATTACACCTTTTTCCGAACTTACCGTGTTAAAGAGAGAGTCGGCCGCCATTTTAAATTTTCCAATACATCGGTAAACACTGTATGCTTTTCGAACTGAATAAACATGTTAAATTGAATAAAAACACGAAAATTATATCCAGTTTGGTAGAAAAGTAATTTATCTTGCCTTCGATAACATTTATTTGTTATATATTTGTTTTTTGACAACTTTTTCGAATCTATGTGTACAAACCCAAAAAAAACTATCAAAACTTTAATTAAACTTGGAAAAACGATTTTAAAAAATAGCGCGGATCACTCTCTGCACTAGAACCGAAAAAGACAATATTTCTGCATTTATGGACCCACGATTTCCACGAAGTTTACTCGGGTGTGCCCGGCGGATGACGGGAAGAACCGGAAACTCGACAAATAGTTTGTATATTAAGACATCTTTGTGTGTGTGTGTGTGTGTGTGTGTGTGTGTTTGTTTTTTTTTACTTAATCAATTTCAATGGTCATCGCCATTCTTAACATGAGGGGTTGTAACAATGTGTTTTTCTATAATAAAGTTTGACCGGTCGTTTCCGGTTATTTCTATCATCTTGGGAACACTAGAGTAACTTCGTGAAAATCGCGGGTCGATAAATGCAAAATCATAAATAAATAAAAAATATCGTAAAACTTAAATTTAACTTGAAAAGACCATTAAAAAAAAATAAATAAATAAAGGCAATTTTAAAATTTTATTTTAAAGTAAAAGTAAAGAAATCGTTTTTTTTTTTTATTACTTTTGTAAAAATTGGACGAAAACTAAAATAAGGTGAAGATATTTCAATTGTAAAACTGAATTGTATTTTTATTTGAAAAAGTGAAAATAAAAGGGAAGAAAAAAAATTACTACAACTAAATTAAAATAATTAATAATTTATAAATATGTCAGGAATTGAACATATTTTTTACTAATTTTACGTATTTTTATGTAATAAAAACGAATTTATTTTGAAAAAAAAAAATGAGATTTATATAATGAAAAAAAAAAGACCTTGAAAATCAAAAACTGACGTAGGGCAGATATTTAATTGAAATTGCTTAAAAAGAACAAACGAAAAAAGGCGTAGGACAAATATTTATGATAAATGCTTACCTTTGCTGTTGTGGCCAAAGTTCGTTTAATTGCATTGTTGCTCAACAAACTGGTCACAATCGGCCGACCTCCACGGAACAACGACATTTTACTTTTTTATTTTTGTTGTATTCGGGGTAGAAATGAACAAGGGGAGAGAAAAAAAAACCGAGTAGGTCGGGGGAAAAAAATAAAAACAAGAACCGGTTTGATAATGGGCGAAAAGCGCAAAGGTTAGTGTCTTCTATAATAAGTAGACAACCTTCGCCGATGAAAGACGGTGGATACTTAGGGTCAGATCTCGTGGAAGGGAAAGAAAAAAGTGGCCGATCGACAACGAGCGAAGGTGGACGACGTGCGGTTAAGGTCAGACTCCAATGTCGGCGTCAATGAAACAGGAAGTTGGCACTGCGCATGAGCGGTAGTACCTGCATAGAGTAGCAGTACTCGTCAGGGTAGTGGTGGTAGTAGGTACAATAGTTGTCAATATTGTAGCCGTAGTTACATTAGTGATTTTTACATAGGAATCACCACCTATTAAGGCCCAGAAACCACCTGAGGATAAGGGTTGTATGTGTGTATATTAGTGGCCTGGCAAGGACACTGGGAAGTCAACCGAAGCAGCAAAACTGAAGCTGGCCTACATGACACAAATGTAGGCAAATTTGGGCATATTTTATTGGTTTGAAAATATGTGTTCTTTTTTACCAATTGTCATAAAATTTAAACATTAGAATAGTATTATAATCTTAAAAAACCTGCAAATTTTCATGTAATTTTGTCGCATGAAACCAAAAATATGAACATTTTAATATTCAATTTGACTACAAGTATATATATATATATATATATATATATATATATATATATATATATATATATATATATGAACAAATGATTAACAAAACATGTTAAAAGATGTTTTTTAACATGTTTTGTTAATCATTTGTTCATATTATAAGCTCTATTTCCTTTTCGGTTTTATTGAGCTTTTACATCTGGCTGAGTTTATTTTACTTGTAAATATTAACTCTTTAATATTTATAATATATTTTAAGTTTACCATTTTGATTACCTTGGTAAACTTATTGTAGTTTTTATTCTTATATATATATATATATATATATATATATATATATATATATATATATATATATATATATATATATATGTGTGTGTGTGTGTGTGTGTGTGTGTGTGCGCGTGTGTGTGTGGTTTCAAATGATCTGAAATAACAGCAAGAGGAGACTTGATTCCAAATATTTCTCATATGTTATATCTCCCCTCTTTGGTTTTCATACATAAAGTAAATTTTACAGTGTATAAGGATTATTTGATACTGGAGATATTCATAATTGTATCCTATTTCAAAAAGAGGGGAGATATAGCACATGAGAAATATTTGGAATCAAGTCTCCCCTTGCTGTTATTTCAGATCATTTGAAACCATAGCAGAGGGAATAGAGTGAATAAAAAGGTGATTTCACGTGAATGAAATCACCTTTTTCTTCACCATATTCCCTCTGCTTCACTTTTTGTTTTCAAGTAAGATCTATGACTTACTTCTAGTTTCATCAAATACTTTTGCAAGCAAAATCCGATCCCACATTTTGCTAAATCCTACCCTCTGATGAGAAGGAAGGTATTTCTTTGAAACTCTACGGATTAAGGACTAGCACTTATTTTGTGCTTCCTTTTTTTCAAATTAAATATGTTTTTAACTCTTTTCAAAGTGTTTTTTAACATGTTTTATTAACTATTTGTATATATATATATATATATATAAACAAATAAAATAACATCTACGTAAATCACGATATATCCAAACAGTCATGCGAGATGATCCAGTGGTAAGAATTTAGGCTTCTTACCATGAGGTCCTGATTTCGAATCTCACTAGATTCAGCCACTCTGATGAGTTGTAGACAACGAAACACATGTCAGTGGATAATTATATTTTAAAAACACTATATATTTAAATTTAATGGGTATATATATATATATATATACACACACACACAGCATAATCGCATTGACACACCGGTTCTCGTCAGAACACCGAAGTAAAGCAATGTTGAACTTGGTTAATACCAGATGGGTGACCATTTGGGAATTCTCGGCGCTGTAACAATGTCGACTCAGGAGAGGTGTGGTTGCTACAAAAATTTCACATGCAGGCACTTTTTCCTGGGTATCCATAGTCTGTCAAAGACTGAAGGAGCCTTTATCTCTCTATCTCTCTCTCTCTCTCTCTCTATATATATATATATATAAAGTAGTACCATTTGTGTATGTGTTTTTCTGTGTGTACAAGTGCCAATGTTCAAAGAAATATAAAGGCCATATGTGTGTGCACCTCTCCTGGTCAAGAAATATTAAGCCCATGATAGGAGACATTATATTTTACACATAATTATATATATAGCATTCTTCAAACCACATCTACATTGATTGAGTTACGGTCATTAGCATATCACATTAAATTAAATCTATTGAAATAATTAGCTCAATGATATTACTTATTCGACATAATAAATTCGTTTCAACTGTATTATTGAAAAATATAACTTAAAATTTAATTATTTAGTTTATTTTCATTTTAATTTATATTTGATTCAACTTATTTTATCTGAAATCTGAAACTGTTTAATTTTCAAACTAGAAAACCAAAGGGGAAATAACTGTGATAGTTTAACTGAAAAATTGTTTTAAACAGAGCACGTTATTAAATATTTTCTATAATAGATTTGTTTTCATTTCGACATATTCTTCTAAGCTGAATTATTATTTTTATTTTTAATTCGGAAAAAATTTTTTTCGCTTATTCTTAATTTTTAAGTAACCTTTTTGATTTGTTAGAGAAAAATAATAAAAAATTATTGTCCTCATTTACTTGCATCCCTACGAGGGCAGAGTTAGTCAGACACAAGGCCAATTTTCCATGTGAGCAAAATCCATCATCCCATACATTATCTGCTCCTTTTTTTTGTTTATAAAATTTAATTGGCGTTGCCCAGGATTTATTATAATAATTATACCATAGCAAGTGTGTTTAATTGCCTGCAAAACAGATTTTCTTTATAATTTATTTAATAGCTTAAATTAAAAATGGTAAATTTTTACGACGTGACCCAGCATCGTTTAACCCCTAAAAAAAAATTAAGACATACTTTTTGGGGGCCTAATACGTTTAAGCAGTTTTTATAAATAATATCAAAGAAGAAATTTTGAAAAAAAAAAAGAAAATTAACATTTTAGTGTGGGAGATCACTTTTCTATATAAATTTAACATAAAATGAGCACCCACGTTTTGGCCACAAAGCGTTCGATCGAGGGGGGGGCAAAACATGACAAATGTATTTTTTTGTTTGTTTTTTTGTGTGTTGGAGGGTGGGAATTACATTTGAAACATAAAATAACGATAAATTTAATTAATTTTTATGAGACCATTCTGTAATTTAATTTAACAATTTTATAAACAGAACGAACCCCAAAATATTTTTTTGTGATCGCACAGGCATTCGCGGCTACTTTTATTGAAACAAAAGTTGCAATGATTTATTTTTAATTATTTTTTTTCGGGGGGGGGGGGGGTTCTTTCCAGTGCCTAATATTCGAAGAATAGTTTCTTCTCTTTGTAGCCCTTCTGCCAAAATATCTGGTGGAGAGAGTATCACATACTTCTTTTTTAGGGCGATTACATTTACATGTTTTCATCCATTCTTTTATTTTTTTTGGGTGGTGGTATCCAAGTTGCCCATGATGAAAATGATTAGTATACAGGTGTGTTTCAAACGGAACATCATGTCAACCCAGGCAACGCTGGGTGTCCATGCTAGTATATATAAAATGACTAAAATGTATACTCGTATCTGAGTTCTGCCAACAATGATATATATTGCTGTGGCGAGATCACTACGAAAGACTCGGACAAAGATATGGTTTAGAAAAGTTATTTGTATTTAAAACAAGACAGAATACCTAGAGAACAACAGTTGTTGTACACAACTTCAAACCCCAAAATGATAACCAAACATATTGCCGTGCTAAGCAATAGGCATACAAGATCAAACAAAAAGACTTTGCCGAGCTTTTTAAGATAGGCAGATCCTAGATCATAGATCTGTAGCAGCTGACACTCGCTACATCACAGGCAGGAGCTAATTCTCACGGTTCGAGATTTGAAATCCATTTCCTCCTGGCTTGTCCAATCACAAGCCAGCTCTCAATCACGTGACCGAGTACATAAAAGGTGAAATCAGAAACCTTTCTTCCTCTTTCCTCCTGGTTTCAGCTGGCAGCACACATGCTGAACGTGAGTACTACAAGTTAACAATGGTTCTTTTCAAACTCATATTTGTTTCCACATGCGGTACCCAAACGAACATTCTTTATCATGCTAAAGAACATACACTGACACGCACCCATGACAACATATTAATACACTGAAGACTTTGCCCTTTCTTTCTCCTTTAATCGGCTTCCTTTGTTCCACCGACTACTAGCTATAAACACGTGTGGACTGAGCTGTTCTCTCCTTCAACCAGCCGGCAATATGTTAATTCTATCTTTACACAAGAACACTTCAACCTACTAACCCATTTCTCTCTTGTACACTCTACTAACAAAGATAACAAATAAAGTTTGTTTATCAAGATAGAAAGAAACTCCATTGCTTTGTCTCTCATTTCTATAGATCTAACAGTATAATGCTGGATCACCAGTGCCAAAACTGTATTACACGACACACTTTTGATTTGTTCAACTTGATGACAGCCACTAGGGAAAGTAGCCATTTTGTAAGTTCAGTATGAGTGCATATTAAGGGAGTTCATATATTGTGTATGGGTGAGTCCCTCCTCCTCAAACTTTTTGCATTGTAAAAGCTGTTAATATCTTTTCCACTTCAGGTTGGTAATTAGTATGTCGGTGAATTTTCTCTTTTTGCACAAATGTTGCTGTGCTATGTGCTGGTTGGGATAGGTTGAGATCAAACATCTCAAAGCTATTTGATTGCCTCTTCCTCTACAGTGTCGTTTGAGTGACGTTTTTTTACTGGCTTTGGTGGTGGTTATGAGTATGTCTCGGATCTTGTATAATATACATCATATCACTATTCCGCTTGATGATTGTGCGCAATACCCAATCTTACACACAAATCTTATAGAAAGAGTTTATCAAAAATCGATGTAACCTTCTGTGCAAACATGGTTTCAGCAGGTGAGACTATTATCGGAGTGTTTAGATTTAGTGTAACTCTACAGGGTTGAATGATAAATTTGTCGCCCCCAAAAAACAACACTACAGCTTTATTTTAAAACTTTTATTGAAAAAATTAATTCAGGTAATTTGATTATGTAGTAGAGCTGGCGTCTATTAAATGTAGCCGCCTTCAGCCTCAGTTACCACCTCGCTATGGTTCCAGAACTGGAAGCGTGCCTTTTCCACAAACACTGGTGGGAGATCAGCAAATACTTGGTGAATGGCGGTGATCAGGCTGGCTTTGGCATTGTCGGAAGTCATGTTGGTGATGTTCTCGACATATGACCAAATGAAGTAGTCCAGCGGGTTCAGGTTGGGGGAGGAAGAGAGAAAGGTACAAAGTAAGTACTCCTTCTGAAGCCAAGCTTGGGTCTCTTTGAACTAGTGGGCTGGCGCAGAGTCCAGCTGCCACATTCAGGTCTGCAAGCGGCCATCTGATTGTACCAGGAGATCACTGTGCCCTCAAGCATTAGACCGTCCATGATGCAATTCTCTATCTATATAAGAGCCAGGTACGTTCAAGGATGGAGTACTGTTGCCACATCTGGGCAGGAGCTGCTAGAAAGGACTCATCCTGCCTTGATAGAGTTCAAAATAGACTTCGTAGCCTTGTAGGAGATGTCCTTTTCTCTTCCCTGCAACCTCTTTATCACAGTTGCGAGTTTGTCTCTGCTTTATCGTTATTTTCATGGAAAGTGTTCGACTGAGCTCCAATCTCCCTCACCAAACTTTCACAAGAACCACTCGTCTAGCAGAAAACACTATCAATAATTTCCCCTACTCTTTATCTGTGCCTAAACCTAAACGTAGATTCCATGAACAAAGCTTCTTTCTTAGAACTGCACGCCTATGGAATTATCTTCTGTTTTCCTGCTTTTCAGCTGACTACAATATTGTTGTCTTCAAGTCTAACATAAACAAGTTTTTGATGAGCCGTTCCAATGTTAACAAATTTACCGAATTTCCATTACTAACGATTACTTTATTGTCCACTTGACTATTGTACACTCATTAACTCTTATCCTCGAGTGGCATCTGGGCCATGATAGGTGGTGATGCTTTTGTAAAAAAAAACAGTAATAATTTAAAAAAAACAAAACAAAACGAACAATGAACAAGTAAAACAAAAAACTAAAGGGAGATAACTTTATATTTTATAGAGTTACTTCCCTTGCAAAATGTAAGGCATTAAGAAAAATCGTCTTACGAATGAGAAACGGAGATGCGTCATCATGCGATAATATCAATATTTAGAACAAGTTAAATTTGATAGCCCAACAATCATTGAATTCATTTGTGATTTTTACGATTTATTTTTTTCGGCGCTTATGTTAACGGATACTTAAATCTAAGGGAGATAACCAGCATAGACATAACAAAAATAAGCATATTTTGCAAGGTGGTGGTGGTGGTGGTATTATTATTATTATTATTATTATTATTATTATTATTATTATTATTATTATTATAATGATAATGATAATGATAATAATAATAATAATAATAATAATGAAAATGAAAATGATAATAATAATAATAATAATAATAATAATAATAATAATAATAATAATAATAATAAACAACCTGTTACAATGAAACGATGGTAATTAATCAACAACAAAAATTAAATAAACTTGTTAATTAACAAAAACAGTAAAAAAAACAAAAAACAAACAAACGATTACCTAAAATAAAGAAAAATAAATTTCTTTTTTTTTTAATTTTTTATTTTCGTTTAAAAAAATCAAAATGACGGTTTGAATACTTCAAACAAGTTTTTTTACTTTTTTTTTTTACTTTTGTTAATTAACAGGTTTCTTTAATTTTTGTTTATCAATCTGATTGAAAAAACAATGAGACCAAGAAGACTTGAACTGTGAGCTGAAGTGACAATACGTGACTAAAAATTAAAATAAAAATACCAAGACGTATCTTTCAAGGAGATTGCCTATCACCACTACTGTTCATCATAGCTATGATGCCTCTTAACAATATACTAAGGAAATGCCAAGCTGGATACAAGTTTACTAATACAGATGAAACAATGAACAACCTAATGTATATGGACGACCTGAAAATTGTTGAGAGAAACAAAAAGAAGTTAGAGACGCTGACAACTAGAATATTTAGCCAGGATATTTGAACAGAATTCAGAATGGAAAAGTGCGCACTGCTACTTATAAGAAGGGGGAAATGGAGACACTGGAAGATATGGAACGAACCAACCAAGGAGAGATGCAGACACTAAGTGAACATCACACCTACAAATATTTGGGAGTTCTGGAAGCAGGCACTATCAAATCAACAGAAATAAAAGAGAAAATAGGAAAGGAATACCTAAGAAGAAAAAAACTCTTTAAAGCTTCTGGGCTTGACCTTCATTCCTGATCTGAAATGGAACACGTGCATCAAGTCTGTTGCCAAGGTCGCTGGAAAGATGGTGGGATCCTTCTACCGCTCCAGAAGATATCTCACTACTGATGCAATTCTCTATCTATATAAAAGCCAAGTACATCCAAGGATGGAATACTGCTGCCATATCTGGACAGGAGCTGCTAAAAACAGCCTATCCTGCCTTGACAGAGTACAAAATAGACTTTGTGGCTTAGTGGGGGATGCCCTTTTCTCTTCCCTGCAACCTCTCTCCCACAGAAGAGACATTGCAAGCCTATCTTTGTTTTATCATTATTTCCATGGCAGATGCTCATCTGAACTCCAATCTCTGGTCCCCCTCCCTCGCCAATCTTTTACGAAAAACACCCATTTAGCTGAATCCACTGTCAAAAACTTTCCCCACTCTTTATCTTTGCCTAAATCAAACATAGATTCCATGAACAAAGCTTCTTTCTTAGAACTGCACGCCTGTGGAACTCTGTTCCGTCTGTCTGCTTCCCACCTGACTACAACCTGGATGTCTACAAGTCCACCGTAAACAAATTCCTGATGAACCGCCCCCTTAAGTAGACACTTTATTAAATCTCCACACTAACTTACAATAAGCATTGTGGCTTCCGGGCCTTGATAAGTGGTGTCCACCTTGTAAAAAAAAACAAAAAACTATATAGTAGAAACCTAATAAGTACAAACTGTTGGATATGGAAATGGTCTGACACTGATAAAAGTGAAGGTGTGCAGACACGTAATGTTCCAGATGGATTTTTATCTACATTCTTGTGTCCCATAAAAATTGTAATTATCACTGAAAACAAAGAAAGGTTTACATAAAAATGACCTGGAATGTAAACCTTCTTTGGTTTTGGTGATAATTACAATTCCAGTCATTTTTATGGGACACAAGAATGTAGATAAAAATCCATCTGGAATGTGCGTGTGTACACACCTCCGCTTTTATCGCCATTGTCCACACTCAATATCCAATAGGATACTCTTGACTGTTTATAGATATAGTTGGGACCCAACAAAAACGTAGGTATCTTGACTAGAAAACCAGGGAACTTATAACTATAAGTAATACACTAAACTCAAAGGATGATGCTGACCAACTCTAAGTGAAAAGGAAAGATGAAGGAAGAGAACTGGACTGTGTGAATGAGGCAACAAAACAATTAGAAAAATATATAATGAAAATCATAGAATGGACAATTATCGCAGCAAGAGACACTGAAAAAATGAACAAGATGGAGATTAGAAGCGAGGGATGAGACAAGAAAAAAGTGTGAAGAAAAACAGCTACACTGACGATTCTGATGACAGAAGATGAGATTCAAGAAACACTTGGGCATGGCTATGAAAAGGACACCTAAACAGTGAAACTGAATGGCTAATAACAGCGGCAGAAGATATTGCAATTAGAATTGACTATATCAAATTTAAGATCGATAAGACAACAAGAAAACAGCAAATGCAGACTCTGTGGATAAAGGGATAAAACAATAAACCACATAATAAGTGAATGCAGCAAATTAGCCTGAAAAGAATATAAGAATAAACATAACCAGGTAGGGAAGACAGTACACAGAGAACTCTGCAAACAAATGGACCTTGAATATCCAGACAAATGGTACAGGTGAAAACTGGTAGCAGTACTTGAAAGTGGAAATCATAAAATCCTATGTGACATGAATGTACAAACAGACAAATGCATCCAAGCAAGAAGACCAGATACCATAATAGTTAACAAGAAGGAAAAGTCTTGTCAGAGCATAGATTTTGCTGTTCCAAAGTGAATATCATAAACATGGAAAAGTGAAACAAATACACAGAACCCTAACCCGAACACGACGACCGGATGTCATACAAGTTAACAAGAAGGAAAAGAGCTGTCAGATTTGTAGATTTTTCTGTCCCAGCAGACCACAGAGTGAAGATCAAGGAGATGAAGAAATGAAGCAAATACACAGAACTGGCCAGAGAGCTCAAAAAACTTCGGAAAAAGAATGGGAGAAATTGGAATCAGGGGGTTGACTGAGAAGATACAACAGATAGCAATAATGAAAATGGCTGAAATATTAAGGAAAACCCTTGAATACGGAGACTAATACACATGAGCTACAAACACTAATCGACCATATAGAAACTGCAACAGAAATAAAACAAAAAGATGGAAGAGCACTACATGGAACGTAGAAAACTGAAACTTTATGATCACAGGTTCACACCCGCACTAAAAAATTGGAAAAATGTAGTGCTGGTATACAACTGGTACTATACGACGTAGTTGAGAAACGTCAAGGAGGATGGAAAGACCTAGGATAAAAACACTGACCAGACTTTGACTGGATAATGAGTGTGAAGAGGACTGGGACCTTGGGGAAGCTTATTGCCATTTAAATTTCAGTGATGACCAATGATCATTGCCAATGAGAAGTTAATGGTAAGCTGCTGTTGGAATCATGCAAATTCATTTGCAAAGGTTATTGAAAGAGGTGAACAGTACTGGAAATTTAGGAAGACTTGTTGTCATTCAGACTCCAGGAAACACTACCGGTTGTAATCCCTGTAAGTAATCTCTGATGATGACCTGTGTGAGGACTATTAGTGAGTTCAAGTAATAAATAAAATAAAAATAAATAAAATAAAAATAAATTGGATTAAATAAATAAAATAAAAAATAAATATAAATAAAATAAAAATAAAATGAAATATAAACAAAACAAAATAAAATAAAATATAAATAAAATAAAAATAAGATAAAATAAAATAAAATATAAATAAAATAAAATAAAAATAAAATACAAACAAAATGAAACAAAATAAAATAAAAATAAATTAAAATATAAATAAATAAAAATAAAAATAAAAATAAAATAAAAATAAAATAAAATATAAATAAAATAAAATAAAAATAAATATAAATAAAATAAAATATAAATAAAATAAAATATAAATACAAAAATAAATAGAATAAAATATAAATAAAATAAAAATAAAAATAAAATAAAATATAAACAATATGAAATAAACTAAAATATAAATAAAATAACATTAAAATAAATAAAATAAAAATTAAATAAAATATGAATAAAATAAAATATTAATAAAATAAAATAAAATTAAATAAAATTAAATAAAATATAAATAAAATAAAATAAAATACAAAAATGAATAGAATAAAATATAAGTAAATAAAATAAAAATAAATTGAATGAAATAAAATAAAAATAAAATAAAAATAAAATAAAATATAAATAAAATAAAATTAAAATTAAATAAAATATAAATAAAATAAAATATAAATACAAAAATGAATAGAATAAAATATAAGGAAATGAAATAGAAAATAAATTGAATTAAATAAAATAAAAATAAAAATAAAATATAAATAAAATAAAAATAAAATAAAATATAAACAAAATAAAATAAATAAAAATAAATGAAATAAATACGATTAAATAAAATAACACGAAAAATAAAATAAATAAATTAAACATGAAAAAATAAAATAAAAAATAAAAATAAATGAAACAAAATAAATAAAATAAAATATACATGAAATATAATAAACATAAAATATAAAATATAGATAAGTAAAATAAAAATACATGAAATCAAATATCAATAAAATAAAATAAAAAATAAAACAAAATAAACTAAATATGAACAAATAAAATATAAATAAGTAAAACAAAAAATAAAATAATAAGGGAATAAATTTTACATTTTTAACACAAAAGTGGTTACAAATGAATCGTAAACCGAAACGAATTGTTTTTTTTTTTTGACTAATTTTCCAAATGTATTTCATAAAAAAAAAATGTGTCGCCAAAAATGTTGCTTTGTCAAAATACTTTTTAACAAAAACTTACGTCACAGAAGAGAAAAGCGTTGTACTTTACCCTCCCTTTCTCCCTCTCCCCCTCTCTCTCTCTCTCTTTCTCTCCTTCCCTTCCCCTCCTCTCTATTTCTCTCTCTCCCTCCTTTTCCTTCCTCTCGCTTTCTCTCTCTCCCTCGCTTTCCCCACCTCTCTCTCATCTCTTTCTTTCTCTCTTTCCCCCTCTCTCTGTCTCCAACAACAACAACAACAACAACAACAACAACAACAACAACACAGGAAATGTGTTGATACGGTTGTCATGGCATTTTTCTTACCTCAAGAAGACAAACCTGCAGAAGGTAAGACACAGACAAAAAAAAAAAAAAAAGGAGTAGGAGGAGGAAGGGAAGAAAAAAATGTCGGATCCTACTTTGAATTCTCCGCTGGTGACTGCCTCAAACGAAACATATGCACCAAAGATAACTGGGGTCACTCTCATCGAACCCACAGAGCTGTACAATATTCTCCAACAAGCCAAGTTTTACCCATGTTTGAGTGACCCCAACTATTTGATCCTATTGGGTAAGTGCCACAATAATTCAGCGGTTTTTATTATTTTTAAACCAAGTGCTTGTTTAGGTTCTCCTGTAGGAGACGTCTCTCTGAACCACTTTCGCTTTTTCTTGTTCACGTACCCCAATTCCGGACCGATTTTTTTTTTCTTTTTTGTAAAACTTGCGGAGAACGCCTTGCTTTACGGTTGTTTAAAAAATGGAACGGAAATTTAAATTTCATTCCGTTTATTTTTTTTTTGTCCATGCGCCCCCCCCAATCGATAGTAATCGAAAGAATAACATTCAACAATCATGCTTTCTATAAAAAAAAAATTAAAAAAATGAAAGATCTTTTTATATATATAAAAATAAAATTTTAATAATAAATTTTAATAATAAAAACGAAATAATTTAATTTTTAAACGAAAAAAAGTCAATTTTAAACGAAAAAAATCAATACCTTTTTGGGTATTTTTGTTATTGGAAATGTCGACTTTTATAGGTTTTCGGACATGCTTACAACTAATAAAGACCCCCAACATCCCCAGGTTAAGAAATGCTTTCGGAATAGACATCCTTAACCTTGTCAGCATACCCGAAAAGTGGGGCGAAAACCTATATAAGTTGACATGTCGAATGTGAACGATGAGTTGGACGTAATGTAAAAATGTACCAAATTTAAAACGGAACGAAATTTAAATTTCCGTTTCATTTTTACAACAACCGTAAAATAGAGCGTTCTCCGCAAGTTTAACATTCAACAATCATGCTTTTTATATATATAAAAAAAAATGAAAATTTTTTTTATATATATAAAAATAAAATTTTAATAATAAAAACGAAATAAGGCGCATCATGTTCTCCCACAGACGCTTATGTCAACGGATCACCAAATCTAAGGGAGATAACCAGCATAAACACAGCAAAAATAAGCATATTTTGCAAGATATAATTTAGGACGCTGAAATAATCAGTAGAACAATGAAAGAATGTTAAACGAAAAAAAACAAAATGATTACACACAAAAAAAAAAAATGTTTTTCTTTATTTTAGGTAGTCAGTCAGCGTCAGGATGATTAAAACTTTTCTGAAGGAGATTTTACAACGAATAAATACCCTTAGCCTCTAGGTGTGTCAGAAATTGCGTGAAAATAGTGATTAATTCCACCCCATCTTTCCAAGCTTATAACTCCGCGAAAAATGTAATTCAAGCCCTAATTTTCTTTTTCAATTAAAGGAGCAAGGACCAAGGTTTCATAAAAAAAAAACAACAAAAAAAAAACGTGTTTTTAAAAAAAAAAAAAAAGGTTTTAAACTTCGGACTTTACAGGTAAATTGCTAAAAAACAGTACTTTTTTTTGTTTTAAATTTGAATATATTATTTACTGACACTTTTCTCTTCAATTTGTGATATATAAGACTTTGGTACATAAATTAATTATTTACTTTTTAATAGACATTTCAAAGTGGGAGGCGTGAATTATTCGACCCCCTGTCTTTCCAAGCTTATAACTCATCGAAAAATGTAATTCAAACCCTACTTTTTTTTTCAATTAAAGGAGCAAGGACCAAGGTTCCATTAAAAAAAAAAGAAAAAACAAATAACGTGGTTTTAAAAAAAAAAAGGTTTTAAACGTCAAACGTTACAGGTAAAATTCTAAAACATACTACGTTTTTTTGTTTTAAATTTGAATATATTATTTATTGACCTTTTCTCTTCTATTTGTGAGTAAATTAATTATTTACTTTTCAGTGAGTAAATTAATTATTTACTTTTTAATAGACACTTGAAAATGGGGGGGGGGGGCGTGAATTTAAAAAAAAAAACGTTTGTCTAAAATATTATATTCGGTTTATTGGAAAGAACATAAAATTTCACATTGACCCTGAAAATATCGTAAAAATAGAATCAATAGAAAAATTTTGATAGATTTTTAAAGTTTAAAAATTGAAAAATATTGAGTTCGGAAAATTCATTACTGTTTAAAAAAAATATATATTTCTATTACTTTTAAAACAACTTTAATAGTTTATTTTGGAAGTATAATCCATAAAGAAAATAAACAACCCACTTTTAAAAGAGAAATTACGAGTTTTTTTATATTTTATTCGCAGTTTCGTGTTAGGGGTGTCAAAAATTCCTACAAAAATTCTGATACACCTACTCAACCTCCCCATGTTAAGAACAGCTTTCAGAATAGACATCCTTAACCTTGTCAGCATACCCGAAAACCTACATAAGTTGACATGTCGAATGTGAACGATGAGTTGGACATAATGTAAAAATGTACCAAATTTAAAACGGAACTAAATTTAAATTTCTGTTTCATTTTTACAACAACCGTAAAACAGGGCGTTCTCCGCAAGTTTTACTTTTTCCACCAAAACATAACAGTCTTTTCTTTTTTTCATTTTTTTTTTTAATGTTTAACATATTTTAAGCTGATAAAAATTATTGCACAATAAAAATAATTAAACAAAACAAAAATAATTTATTTTGAATTATTTAATCAAGTAAAAATTCCATTTTTTACGATTATTAAATTAAAAAATTATGACAAATTACCCCACAATGTAATTAGCAAAAATATTGTAAAAATTAATTTAAACTTGAAAATACTATTTAAAAAAATAACTTTGTAAATTTAGTAATCACGTAAAAGATGGAATTTTTACTTGATTAAATAATTCGAGATAAGAAAAGTGATTTTTTTTATTTATTTATTTTTATCGCGCAGTTTGAAATATCTTAAACATTAAAAATAAAATTGTTAATGGCCGTTTTGATTAGAAAAATAAAAGTACACTGATATCAGCCCGCTGCTACGAATTCGGAATATGGGTGTAGCAAACCTCTACGTCTGACCAGAATAAATAACAGGCAGGAACATTTCCACAGCGATCATCACTTTGTAATGTCTACGTGTTATTAAAAACACGTAAGAACTTGACATTGTGATGCGACCGCATTCATACATAAAAAGCAAAGGAACTATGCTTACGTTCCCTTCTGCTTCAATATGGTGATCAGTCCCGAAGCAGCAAGCGGGCACTATGAAGGTATTTACCTACCAAAATCAAAGCGGTTTCTCTCCAAATTCTTAAGTGCAGTACATGTTTGAGGAAGCCCAGTTAAAATGTTAAAGCACCCATCATGGTTTTACGCAGACCGCAGATGAACTACAATACCCATCGTGGAAATTCACCACATCCAGCGGGAACTCAAACCTCCTTTTAAGCATTCATATTCCAAACCACTGTCCTTACAATGCGAGCGCGCACGCACACACACACACACACACACACACACACACACACACACACACACACACACACACACACTTATATAGATTACGGACTGTTTCGATTAGGAAATAATCCATATTGACTTCAAGCCCTTCTGCTGTACACCTATCATAAAAATGAGTGCTTTCTAGCCTTGAGCCATACACACAAAATCCACACACTATTCAAACCCAAGAAAACACTTATGTTGGAACACTTTATTTTAATGCTTCTTTCACGTAAATAAAATGTAACCCTTATCTCTGAGTGGCTTCTGGGCCTTGATAAGTGGTGACCACCCTGTAAAAAAAAAAAATGTTTTTTTATTTTATATAAACTCAAAGATGCCATGTTCTTTATCGAGTGCCATCTTCTCATGGATTTATTTTTATTTCTTTATTTAAGGATGTAAATTGGTAACCCTTCCTATAATTTGGCGACCCCGTTTAATTTATTAAGGGTCCCAAAAATGCATCCTATAGATTGTTGACCCTGCCGTTAATGCATCCTATAGATTGGTGACCCTGCCATGAATGCATCCTATAGATTGGTGACCCTGCCGTGAATGCATCCTATGGATTGGTGACCCTGCCGTGAATGCATCCTATAGATTGGTGACCCTGCCATGAATGCATCCTATAGATTGGTGACCCTGCCGTGAATGCATCCTATAGATTGGTGACCCTGCCATGAATGCATCCTATAGATTGGTGACCCTGCCGTTAATGCATCCTATAGATTGGTGACCCTGCCGTGAATGCATCCTATAGATTGGTGACCCTGCCATGAATGCATCCTATAGATTGGTGACCCTGCCATGAATGCATCCTATAGATTGGTGACCCTGCCGTGAATGCATCCTATAGATTGGTGACCCTGCCGTTAATGCATCCTATAGATTGGTGACCCTGCCATGAATGCATCCTATAGATTGGTGACCCTGCCGTTAATGCATCCTATAGATTGGTGACCCTGCCATGAATGCATCCTATAGATTGGTGACCCTGCCGTTAATGCATCCTATAGATTGGTGACCCTGCCATGAATGCATCCTATAGATTGGTGACCCTGCCATGAATGCATCCTATAGATTGGTGACCCTGCCGTGAATGCATCCTATAGATTGGTGACCCTGCCATGAATGCATCCTATAGATTGGTGACCCTGCCGTGAATGCATCCTGTATATTAGTGACTCTGCCCTGAATTCAGGATCTGATGAGTACTCATACGGAATACGGATCGCTCATTTCAAATAACATCACTAATAAAATAGCAATGGCAAACATTTTATTGTTAATTTAATAAATCATAACTCCTACAGTATATGGACAGTGATCGTGAAATTATCAGATGACAGTTGTGGATTAGAACATCTGCGCAGTACACATTGTTATCAAATTCGACTACACTGGCGATAGTTAAGGTCCTGCCTTTTTGGGTAGATGATTCTACGCTTTCGTTCGCACATGTAGATGCCCAATTTTATACTCAAAGAATCCATAGTGAGCTTACCAAGCTCAACCATAGGCCTTCCTCTACAAACTGGTGACTTGATGACGTCAGTAAATCAGTGACACACAACATGGACCTCCTTACAAACTTGTGACACTGGTATCAATGTAGTAGCAATTTATGCCAATAATCGCTTAAAAATCGAAAATTAAACCAAACACGCCTTCCCTACAAACTGGACTCTGGCAACCTTGATTCCAGTAAAATAGTGTCACGTACACACACTGTCCTACGGATTAGCGGTCACCACATCATTGCCAGCGGTTATTATCAACGCCTGTTTAATGGTGAATCTCTCATTAAATCCGCAACACAATGGAGACAGATGCTCTAACATCAACCATGACTGCAGAAGCCACATTGGAGATTCCGCCATTTTTTGCCACATGTGGGAATGACAATGGCCCCACTCCTGGCCAATTACGTACAACATCTTCAGAACAAGCATATCGGATTCTTAAGCCATCCCAATACATTTTCACGCTTGCATAAGGGAGCTTCTTACAAGTACATCGTATTCTTACGCAATGCTGATACACCACACACGCATATTGATGCTATTCAAGCCATCAATAATGCCGATCTACAACAGATTGCAGCAAACCAGAGGAATGATGAGGAATTATTTAACCTATGACATTCTGCTTATCTATCGCTCAGCTCCTTGGTATACTCCTGACGGTATACTCCAAATGGACACGAATGTCCATAATGTTCCTCTCAAACACAGGTGGCTCATTTCTTTTGAAATTGCATCATTTATCTGACCAGGCAATCGCGCAACATAAAAATTGTCACATCACTTTTCTTTTGGACTGTTATCAACAAAGATATAGCCTTCAAACAGGGTCCGCTAACCCACACTATACAGCGTCCGCTCCAATGTGCTTCTTATACTAAACAAGTGGTCGCTGTTTCTTTTTCCTTAGATTGACTTCTCATCTAAGAAGGGAGTGTTGTAGTGACTTGTTATGTCCGGCTGGAATAAATGAGAGGCAGGAACATTTCCACAACGATTACAGCTTTGAAATGCCTACGCGTTATTAAAAATGCGTAGGAACGTGGCGTTGTGATGCGACCACACGCAAAAATAAAAGCAACAGAACTATATTTACATTCACTTGCGCTTGAATATGGTGATCAGTCCCAAAGCAGCACACGGGCATTATAAAGGTATTTATCCGCCAAAATGAAAACATATTTAAGTGTACTTTACGATCGGGCTACGCCAGGCATCCCTCCTAGCTTAGATAAATACTTTTACAGTTTTAACAAAAAAGCTACAATAATATCAGAGCATCTTCATTTAAACTGAACATCTACAGAATGCCAACATCAATATGAATGAGTCCCTTGTGGATTTTCCACAGGCCCCACTAGTTTTAATTATCTATTTATCTGGTCAGGCTCCTAGCTTGGATCAATGTAATTCTCTCTCTCTAGATTTCCGTCTTCCATCAGCTGCCTCAGATCTTCAAGATCACAGTTGGCGTCATGTGGAATTTACTGGATGTATGTGGATATAGGTCGTCCTATGTTTGTGCGCCCGTGCCGCAGAATCCACAGCAATACATTTCTCATCAGCTCTTGCTTGCTCCTCTGGCAGTGACCAGTAAATCATAGACATTGCTCCCTGATGATAGTAGATATGGCAGGTAGGTTGCCATAAAGTTACTGCTTCACGGGATGATCTTGCCATGATATATTTAACACTGTTTGTAGCATACAGGTGTACATGCCGTCTAGCTTTCTTTCCACTCTTTTGGTGAGTGTCCAGGTTGTAGCACCGTCAACTAGGACAGACTTCACCACTGTTTTGACGAACTGCTCTTTCAGTTTGTCAGTTAGCCTTGAAGTTCATACTGACCACAGCTTAAGGACTTAAAAAATGTGATTTTAATGATAAAATTTGTTAATTATGATTTTCTTTTATTTTTAAAATTTTTTTTCAGATTTGAGGGCAGAATTCGATTATAAAGAAAGTCATATAATAACAGCAAGAAGACCCGCAAAGGTTTGTATAAGAAAAGAAGGTTGTTTTGTGTGATTATAATGACAAGCTCTTCTTATAGGAACAGAGATTTTCAGACCAATTCAATTCTTTGACAATCAGTCCGACAGAGACTCGACCGTTTAAGATAGGGTGCTTTTTTGCTGTAGAGCTAAGGTATGATATTGCGCAGTTCTAAGAAGTTCACCTTCCCAGTCATTATCTTCTCTCTTTGCTAATCATCTGAGGCGCCCCTACTGGGAAATGCTGACGAATCTGTTCTAGAATTTTGTGTAAGCTAGAGTGTATTGCTTCTTGGCTTTTCAGCCATAAATTTTCGATTTTGTGTCACATCTTCCTGCAGTGGGAGGGAGGTAAAAGCTAACTCAGGTCTATAAGTAGATGGAATTATTTCAAGTAATCTATGGTCTTTAATCCCTTCGAGGCACATCCTGTGAATTAGTGAGAGAAACGTAAAGGTTTGTATAAGAGAAGATAGTTGCTGTGTGTCATTAGTTTGATTATAAAGGCAAATTTTTCTTCTTATAGGAACAGAGATTTTCATACAAAGTCCAAGTTACTTGTAGTGGCGTCATTGAATGTTGTCTATCACGTCGGAAAAGTAACATTTATAGATGAACAAATAAAGAAACAACGCTCACTAACTTGAGTAACTTACAAACTGTTGGAAGTTATTACTGGCAACGAGTACAAGACCTGCTTACAAGAAAGTCAAGAGAAGAATGTTTTTGTTCCAGGTGTAAGAGAGTGAGAGAGAGAAGGGAAAAAGGAAGTTGATATCGCCACCTATGGGTTGAAACAGTCAACTGTTGGAAATAAGAGGCGATAACCATATAGGTCTCAAACTTGAGAGTGTTGTGCATTATGTCCGTGTGTATGCTGTGTGTGAACTAGGCTGAATAGTAGTTTGACAACACGTCTCTATATACGTTTTCGACAATCATGTAACGTTGTCGCTATTCTTCTTCAATGGTGTTGTTACATTTTAACACTCAGACACACACATTATTTCTAAGACAATTGCAAGGGAACAAACAAAAGGAAAAAAATCAACTTGGCTTTTTTTTCCAGTTTCAACAAAAGGCATTTATTTCCGGTATTTTCCAACAATGCATTGCATATTGTCTTTAAAAGTATCTTATTTCGCCATGTAGTTGACAAAACCCTGCCATCTCAACACATGCTTAAAAGTCTTTCATGGCATTATGGGGCTACACGTCCATTTCATGCCAGCATGAAATTTTTTCTGTCCTCGCACTTTTTCTCTTTCTTCTTTCCCTTCGCTTCCTCCACTGTGACGTCACTTTGCAAATTGGCTTGGTCATTTGCATATGTGTCATGCCGTTGCTGCTACTAACACTCGTCAGAGTCGGGACAATTTAAGATGGGCAGCCTTTTTTGTCAAGCTGAAGTTATGGTCCTATTCACCTTCCCAAGCATTGCCATCTCTATTTCAGAAGGGATTAGATTATTGTTAATCGTCCGAGGCACACCTACTGGGGAATATCGACGGGGCTGCCCAGGCATTTTTGCCTTGAGTCTATCTTGTTAATCCACACCTTCTGTCTTGAGTACTATCTTGTTAATCCGCACCTTCTGACCTTATGTCACATCTTTCTGCGATGGGAGGAAGGTAAATACTAACTCTTCTACATTTAAAAATCAGTGCTCAACCAAAAAACAACCGTTTTATCTTCATTAATGACTGAAGACTTGTTAATTGTCTCCCCTTATAATGTAAAATCGTTAAATTGTCTCCCCTTATAATGTAAAATCGTTAAATTGTCTCCCCTTATAATGTAAAATCGTTAAATTGTCTCCCCTTATAATGTAAAATCGTTAAATTGTCTCCCCTTATAATGTAAAATCGTTAAATTGTCTCCCCTTATAATGTAAAATCGTTAAATTGTCTCCCCTTATAATGTAAAATCGTTAAATTGTCTCCCCTTATAATGTAAAATCGTTAAATTGTCTCCCCTTATAATGTAAAATCGTTAAATTGTCTCCCCTTATAATGTAAAATCGTTAAATTGTCTCCCCTTATAATGTAAAATCGTTAAATTGTCTCCCCTTATAATGTAAAATCGTTAAATTGTCTCCCCTTATAATGTAAAATCGTTAAATTAATTTTATTAAAATTCTACTTAATTAGTTTCCATAATTTTTGGCATACAATAATATTTTTCATTGCTAAGTAAGTACTTGATGAAGTTTTGTTGTCATTTAACATTAAAGACAAAAGAAGGTGTTTTTTTGATACATAGGTGCCAAAAGCTATCATTCCTTATACTCATCCTGACTTTTTGTCATGTCCTACGTTTTGGCAGTGAATATTCTTGCCGCTGTAGTTGACTGAAAGAAACTGCTGATTGAAGATTTTGTCTAATCAAATGTCAATACATAAAATCAACATTTGCTGCTGCTACTTCCTATAAAACAAAAACAAATAAATAAATAGAAATTATAACTTCTTTATTTTTCTTCTAATTGCAGACAGCAGATGAAAATCTATCAGTTCCCTTTGGCTCCGTACTTGACTGTAAGAAACATGTGATTGTCTATGACAATAAAACTTCAAAACTGGACAAAAACGGTAAGTAATATTGCTTGGATGATTCCAATATTTTCCCATATTCCGACACAATTGCCAATTCTGTCTAAAATTTCTAATTCCAATACAATTACCAATTCTGATTCTTTTAAAATATTTCAATATTTTACTATATTTTTATTTTTTTTTATTTGGCAGATGGTTGGATTGCCACAAATGCCCATGTACTTTGTATATATTTTATGGAACGTAAAAATACACTTGTGGGTAGAGGGGACCTATAGATTTTAGTTTTACTGATAGTTAAATATATATAATTATTATTTTAGTAGTAGTAATAGAAAGTTAAGTCTTAAAAAAAGACAAAAAAAAAAAAGACAATTGAAAGAATTGTTTTGGGCACCGGAAAATTGACACAAATATTTCTGATTCTGATACCGATTCCAATACCCTAAAAAGTTCTGATTTTTTCAATTCTCAGTTCCGATTCCAATTAATCGTTCCAACACAACAAAATCTTTCTTTAAAAAAAATCAATAAAAATCCATTCATTTCTCATTCTGCCTCCTCCTTCTTCTCTTCCTTTTCTTTCTTCTTCTAGATTTCAAAATTTGGTGAAAAAATAAGGAAATTAATAAAACTTCTCTTCAATAATACCAACAAATCTCAGTTTCAATCTTCTCTTTCAGATGCCAAAAATCCAATTCTTTCTCAATTCGTCCTTCTTAAAGTTGTTCTTTGTTGTTCTCCTCATATGCAAATGAAGGTGGGCTCTCTCTACCATGCTAGATGGTAGCTTACGCCCAAGAGTATACTGTGCCTCTACAAGGCCACTATCTACCCATGTATGGCGTATTGTTGCCACATTTAGGTTGATGCATCTGCTACTAGCTTTTCTCTCCTAAACACAATTAAAAAAAATAATCACCAACATGAAAGGTCCTGCACTGTCAACCAAACTCCAATCCCTAACCCACTGACAAAATGTTGCATACCTTTTTACAAATATTTTATTGGAAAATGCTCAAATGAACTCCAAGCCCTTGTACCTCCTCAATGAAAATACCTCCAACAAACCCGACAAACAACAAAATCCCACCCCTACACAGATGCTGGAAAACCTTTTACTGTCGTAGTTTCTTCCCTCGTATTGCTAGACATTGAAATAACACTCCAGGTTCTCCTCTATTGTTACAATAGGCAACATTTCATCTTCCTTTATATTTTAAAACATGACTAATTAATAAAATGTTCCTTTTCAAAACGAGTATGTAAATTAGTTGACCGTGCAACTGATATCACATATATATTAGCAGTATAATAAAAAGAAATGACCAATACGAAAACCATTTATATTTTAAACAAAAAAAAAAAATCAATTGAAAGCCATTCATTTCCCAGTCCTCCGCCACCTGTTAGATCACAACATTCTATGAAATGATGTTGGGAAAATTTTAGTGATTGTAAAAATGACTTAGCTGAGAAACGCCCTTGTGTCTGGTTGTTTTGTAAAGTTCCGTTACTTAATAGAAAAAAACCGAAATAGCGACATGCAGCTGATTTTATGCTCAACAGTCATACGTAAGTAATGTGAATTCTCACTGTTCCTATGCAAATCAGATCTTGAATTGAAAGCCATTTTAAATTTCAGAAGCATTTCCAATAGGTAGCTATTCTGTACAAGTCCTGGAAATGATGAGTTGTCGGTGGGTAGCTGTTCAGTATAAGTCTCAGACTTCAAAATTTTGCAGGTAAAAAGCAAAAGATCTTTCTCGTATGAATACGAAAAAATTATGTGCGGAAATGCTAAAAGATTCAATATTTTTATGGAGCAATTCTGATTTCTGATTGTTTGTTAGCAGAACGTGGCTCCATTTGATTGGTCAGTTCCTATCACCAGTGTCTATAAGTAGAACCTTACTTTTTTTTTTAATCGTACTCTTATTTTATATAAAAAATATTGCAACATAAGATGATCCTGGATTCCATAAAAGCAAACCGTTTGAAGAAGGGGCAGTTTATTTGATGAAGATGAGCTTTGCATATATACTGCGTTAAGGCGTGACAGATTTTTTACTTGGATTAACGTGGAAGACCAAAGGAAGAAAACTACAGTCGTTCACTGCTGGATAAAACTAAAAATAACAATAAAAAAATCATATGGGAGATCCATGTGCTACCCTGCTCACATGACATTGGCATCTCCAGTGTTGCTTGTTGTGGTCTTCTTCTACGTCTTCTCTGCTGGCTGTGTCATCATCTCTTATATTGGCAGTTGTCACAGAGGTAAACATGGGTTCACGAGTCTAAAATTAAAATAAAATAAAACACAAAAAACTCAAAAGACTCTGATACTTTCTGTAAATATTCGTTGCACTCTGGCTGTGTGTGTGACACCATTGTAGGAAACTACCCCCTAAGCACTAACATCCATATCTCAGTTTTTCTGTTGAGACAGAGTCAGTCAGATAATGTCAGCTTATCTTAATCTACTAAAGCTCTCTTGATCTGGTCGAAGCTACAATCTACATTCGACTGTGTCCAGCTTGCAATTGCATTAACCAGACACTGTCCACAGCTCTAAATGTCATCAATCGTCATAAACCATTTCCAACCATCATAAAACCCAGTTACTCCTAAAACTAACTCTAAAAATAAATCCAAACTTTTTGTTCGTGTCATGTCACATCTTGGTTACAACTCCACCTCAGCTCTACTTTGTGTGCATCGGGGAACAATTCCCTATGCCTTTGTTTATCTAATAAACTTATTTCTTCTTTTTTTATTATATTTTTTCTTCTTTCTTTTTTTCTTTCTAACATTTACGGTGGGGTGGGGGGGGACAATGTCGATAGTATCGTAAACTCCCCATGCCCAACTTGTCATTTATTACATAAATTACAAAAAAAAAAGTCATATTAAATAAATTATACGCAATTGATATGCTCATCTTACCTAAGTTGTGAAACAGCAAAGATATAACAGTAAAACCCACAACAAGCACATTTTATGATTTCATGTTCAGATGAACAGCTACAGCAGGAATAGGAATACATCCTAGTAAAGCCTGATTGAATTTCAAAAATGCAATCTGGATGTGAGGACACTTTAGAAGGGCGCTATGCATTAAAGGTCTGTTTTAAACTTGGAAACAATGTCACAGAAACATATGGAATGCTTCATACTGCTTTTGGACCATCTGGTGAAAAGAAATCACAAGTGTTCATCTAACTATTGAATCCTTTCGCCAGCCAATTATTTTAGCCAAATTTTTTAGTTCCCTTAAAAGCGTATCCTGCAAAGCAATTCGTTTTTTGACAAGCACCTGCTCACTAGTACGGGACTCTCATACCAGGAGTTAAAATCAACCAACTATTGAGGTAGAAGAAAAAAAAAAGAAGAGTGAATTTCAACCATCTTCTACTGAGTAGAGTTTAAAATCATCTCACATTTTACAGTGAATTCTGCCATTTTACTCCCCCCCCTCCACAAAAATCAAGAGAACTTTTTAATCACTTTTTATAGAAATAAACATTTTGCTATTTTCCTTTCTCCATTATCCCCCCCCCCAAAAAAAAGTTACTAATCTGAACTGCTCAGGTATTTCGCCAAATTTTTTATTCACACACAATAAGAACAGAACAAAGATAATTCATGTTTTGTCTGTGTAAAATTGTACAATGGTACAATTTTACACAGACAAAACATGAAACAGCGCAAATAGAATCTTTGACATAAAACACAGTATCTCTGGATTTTCAAATACCACAAAATTATTACATTAAAAAGATTCTTACTAAAGCAAAAAGCAGCTAAAAAGGATACAATGTTTGAACAATTTTTCCACAAATAAAAATCCAGATGAGACTTCATAATATTTACGTGACCAAATCCAGATGAGACTTCATAATATTTACGTGACCAAATCCAGATGACACTTCATAATATTTACGTGACCAAATCCAGATCATGAAAAAGACCAAATCATTTTATATCTATTCTTGACTTAGGCTTATGTAACAAACGTCCATAGCTCACTAGGGAACCCAAATTATGAAGCCCAATGCAAGGATATCAAAATTATGAAAAAGTCAAATTCAAAGATATTCGAATTAAGAAGTTCAGATCAAGGTAGTTTAGATTATGAAGAAGCCCACATCATGAAGAAACTCGAGGAAGTTCAAAGTATGAAGAATTCCAATTCGAGGAAGCCCCAATTATGAAACATAATTTGAGGATATCCTGCTTATTAAGAAACCCAATTTAAGAAAGTCCACATTATGAAGAAGGTCAATCAATTGAGTTCATTGCGAATAAGCCCAATTCAATGACATCCAAATTAAAAAGAAAGTCACTCAAAGGAAGTTCAGATTATGAAGAATCCCAATTCGAAGAAGGTTGAAGTAATGAAGAAGCCCAATTCAAGAAAGTCAAAATTCAATTTATAATATGTTCATACTGGAATTTTAATCTCATTAATTTTTGCATAATTATTTTGTAGCACCAATTATAATATTTTCTGAATCGTTGTGGGAGGAAGGAAGTCGTTATCCTGTGAAGGTTCTTTCAGGTAAGTGTAACTATTAAGTAGAACTAAAAATTCTGTGATGTCTTTCCACTGGTAAAACATTTTTGTAAAAAAAACACAGTTAACATTAATTTGAGTCAGAGATACCAGTTTCAGTTGTCCATGACGTGTGTAGGAGCCATTATATACACATTCAATAGGACTAAAAATTCTATGATGTCTCTCAACTGGAAAAAGATTTGTGTAAATTATATACTCATTGTCGTCTGCTAACAAAATCACTCAGATGCCACTGTTTAATTTTGAAGAATGTTTATTGTACACAAGGAAAATCAGAGAATTTCTTTGGTTTGTTTGTTGTTAAGTAAATGGCGATTAAGTTAACTAGTGTGAATTTTGACAAGGATCACACTGAGTGCATGCTAATAACACAGATTTGTAAAAAAGAATTGTTACCAGAGACGGGTAATGTAAAGTTTAGGCAAGGGGCAAAGAAAACCAAGTTATGGTCAAATGACGATGAATGACGTTAGGTTTTCGAGCTGAGAGAAACAAAGATTTACGAATCAGTCTCTTTGTGGAAACTGTGTTAATAATGCAGAAAACCCAGGCTATTGATTGCCTGTAGACAAAATCACTCAAGCACTGATGTTTACTTTCTAAGAAGGTTAATAACTCAGACAAGGAAGTCACAGAGAACATTAGAGTGTTTGTTTGTTTGTTTGTTTGTTTGTTTGTTTGTTTGTTTGTCCATGCTTAATGACATATTAACCATTTTAAGGATATCTAAGATAAAATGCATTTTTTTTTTTTCTTTGTATTTTTTTTTTTTTTTTTCAGAATCAGACAGCTTTTACAATGTTTCTTCTTTGTGGAGATGTTTTTAGAGAGTGGAATTTGACTATTTTCGTGATTGGTTTTGTTTGATTTTTTATGTTTTGATATGCTTTTTGGATTCTCCAAGATATTGTTTGACCCATGTTGTATAATGTGTGGTAACTAGTAATTTATAGTCTACTGATCTTTTTTAACTAAATACAAGAATACATGAAAACATGTTAGCCAGGATTTAGTATGGAGAGTTCTGCTGTGTCCCGTGTATTCTTACACATAGGGGTAACATTGCCTGCGCCTAGAAAAGTAGCATATTACTGCATCCCTCTTAGCAGATAGAAAAAAGTTGTTTCTAGAGTGTGGAATGTGATTGATTTTATTTGATTTTAGATTTTGGGATGCATTTTTGCGTCTTTTAAGTTGATTAAGATTATATTTTGAAAATCTTTTTTTAATTTGCTGATAACATTAGCATATTCATCTTATAATATTATAATATGCAGGATAAAGGCTATTTTTTCTCGTAAAATGTTTTTTTTTTTTTTTGCTAATACTGGAGGTTTTATAAAATTTAATATGTTTGTAAAAATTAGTTTTTTTTTAAGAAACCTTATAATTTGACAATGTATACAAAAAATTTCTGATATATAGTAAGCTAAAAATCAGTAAACAAAGAACTAGCAGACCCTGGCTCAGATAGAAGGACAATCTTTCAGCCTTAAATATTCCATAACAAATTGTTTTTTCGCTGTAAAAAAAAAATTAAAAAAAACTATTTGATGAAATTAAGTGAAATTTTTTTTTCAGAGAACTTCGTCCCATAACGGATACGTACAATTTAAACATTTTTTGATATTTTCATTTTTTAATGTCTTGACTAAACTGTACAAGTACCCTTTATTTATATATTTTGTCATTCGATTGTGTCTTATTGTTAATCCTTCATTGTTAAGATTTTTTTTTTTGCTAATACTGGAGGTTTTATAAAATTTAATATGTTTGTAAAAATTAGGGTTTTTTTTTAAGAAACCTTATAATTTGACAATGTATACAAAAAATTTCTGATGTATAGTAAGCTAAAAATCAGTAAACAAAGAACTAGCAGACCCTGGCTCAGATAGAAGGACAGACGTAAGTACAATCTTTCAGCCTTAAATATTCCAATTAAATCTTTTGAGGACTTGCCACTTGATAGAAACAAACAGAGACGAACATGCCAGGAAGAAATCAAGACTGTTGAAGGAAATCATATAATCAAATTGAAAGAAGAACGATCAATGACCAAGATATGTACTACACTGTAATAAAAAATAGTCCAAGACTGAGGAAACTTGAAAGAAGCTTCATTTTACTGAGAACTAAACAGGAAATGAGTCACTGCGAATCTGCAGTTTATTTAAGGAAAGAAGAAAAAAAAAAAACAGGAAAGAAAACTCAAGGGAAGCTACTCACTTCCAGAGAGTATAAGCGGAAGTTAAAGAGTTCTTTTTTTTTTTTTTTTTTTCTTTCAGCACATACACGAACACTAACCATCTCCAACAGTCATCACTCATGTTCGATTTGTGGTGTTGTTTGCAACTCATTCACTAGACTTAAATGTCATCTCTGACATAAATATATATTTTTTGTTTTGTAATACTTTATTTGGTACTTGTACAGTTTAGTCAAAACATTAAAAAATGAAAATACCGAAAAAAAAAAGTTTAAATTGTATGTATCAGTTATAGAACGAAGTTCTCCGAAAAAAAAATTTCACTTAATTTCATCAAGTAGTTTGTTTTTTTTACAGCGGAAAAACACGTTTTTATGAACGCGCGTTGAAGGCAGCCATCTTGGATTTAAAAAAAATTTTTTGTTTGAATTTTAGAAATGCCAAAGGGAGATAACTCCAGTTAAGGCGCTGACACCCCTTCCCATCTTTAATACTAGCTTTTCTTCCTAAAAATCGAATCTTTTGCTCGGTATCATAACAAATTGTGGGTTTGTATTACTGTACACATAGATTTGAAAAAGTTGTCAAAAAACAAATATATAACAAATAAATGTTATCAAAGGTAAGATAAGTTACTTTTCTACCTAACTGGATATATTTTTTGTGTTTTTATTCAGTGTAATATGTTTATTCAGCTCGAAAAACATGCAGTGTTTACCTATGTATTGGAAAATTCAAAATGGCGGCCGACTCTCTCTCGGAGAGGGTAAGTTTGGGAAAAGGTATTATAAATAATAAACTAGATAAAATACTGTTAGAAATTCGCTCGATATATGTTACCATGACATAAGTTGACATATATTCGGTTGATTTTTAATAGTATTTTGTCTAGTTTATTATTTATAACATCTTTTCCCAAACTTACCGTGTTAAAGAAACAGTCTGGCGCCATTTTGAATTTTCCAATACATCGGTAAACGCTGCATGTTTTTCGAGCTGAATAAACATGTTACATTGAATAAAAACACAAAAAATATATCCAGTTAGGTAGAAAAGTAACTTATCTTGCCTTTGATAACATTTATTTGTTATATATTTGTTTTTTGACAACTTTTTCGAATCTATGTGTACAGTAATACAAACCCCAAAATTTTTTTTTTGCTGTAAAAAAAAAAAAAAAAAAAAAAACTACTTGATGAAATTAAGTGAAATTTTTTTTCAGAGAACTTCGTCCCATAACGGATACATACAATTTAAACATTTTTCGATATTTTCATTTTTTAATGTCTTGACTAAACTGTACAAGTACCCTTTATTTATATATTTTGTCAATCGATTGTGTCTTATTGTTAATCCTTCATTGTTAAGATTCATCATAGCTTGTCTCATTACACGAACTCGTCATTCGTCTGAAGGGAGATAACTCTAAGAGTTATAGAAAAGCAATCACTGTGTTTAACGTGTACTTGCTGTAACTCTTAGCATGAATAAAAACACACGAGACTGAATCAACATGTTAACAAAACAAGCAGTGGTTAAGATCGCACCAAAATGGCCGCTCCCATGCTCTCTCTCTCTCTCTCTCTCTCTCTCTCTCTCTCTCTCTCTCTCTCTCTCTCTCTCTCTCTTTTTACACTCATTACATTGGAAAAACAGCTACGGCCTCTGGTTATAAAGGGCCATAATTAATCCCATTAGAATTAATGGTGCAAGGGAAGTAACTCTGCTAAATATATTACAGTGCGCTTTCCTTCATTAATGGGCGAACAAAGATACCAACGAATCTACTGTTCTATAGTATGAATAACATGGGACAACAAAAACAAATGAAAATTGGCTCATCGGAATCAAAGTTTGATAGATCAGCTTAAATACTATGTAGGTCCAACTTTTAAAATTTCGTATGATAATTTTACACGTTAGGTATGACAAATATTGACTCAATGGGCCAGTTGTTGTCTAGTAGTCTGTAAATATTGATTTTAAATTTAAGTTTGTTTTTCCAGGTGGCTATCAACGATTCTCGGCTCTTTACCCGTTCCTGCGGACACAGAAAATAATTTACACAATAAGGGTAAAGGCTTTTTTTTTAAATTTTATCCTAATGATATTTCATTTATTTATTAGCATTGTCTGGGTGGAGATATATTACTAGTCGGAAGGTTTCTTAGAAAAAAAAAAATCTATATATATATATATATATATATATATATATATATATATATATATATATATATATATATATATATCTCAAATCCGTTGCCAAGGTTGCTGGAAAAATGGTAGGATCATTCTACCACTCCAATAGATATCTTACTGCTGATGCAATTCTCTACCTGTATAAGAGCCAAGTACGTTCAAGGATGGAGTACTGTTGCCACATCTGAGCAGAAGCTGTCAGAAGAACTTATCCTGTCTTGATAGAGTTCAAAATAGACTTTGGTAGCCTAGTGGTGGATGCCATTTTCTTTTCCCTGCAACCTCTTTCTCACAGAAGAAACGTTGTGTACTTGTTTCTGCTCTATCATTATTTTCATGGCATCTGAGCTACAGTCTATAATTCCCTCTGGCCTGACTTTTATGAAAAACACTCATTTATCTGAAACCGCTATCCATAATTTCCCCCACTTTTTATCAGTGCCTAAACCTAAACATAGATTCCATGAACAAAGTTTCTTTCTTAGAACTGCACGCCTGTGAAGTAATCCAACTTACCAAATTTACACTATTAATGATTATCATGATATTGTCCCATTGACTACCGTACACTCATTAACCCTTATCCTTGAGTGGCCTCCAGGCCTTGATAAGTGGTGACTCCTTTGTAAAAAAAAAAAAATGCTTCATTAGGTCGATTTCTCAATCAAAGGTTATTCTAACTTAATGTCATGGAATATGTGCCTACATTAGGAATGGCTTCTCCTGTGGTAAGGAGACCCGCCAACCTACCGTACATGTGCTCCCAAGTAGTATTTACGCCACAGCACCACATTTCATTTGAGAATATCGTGAATCAAATTGACCATATTCTGACTGCTCATCCCTTAGCAAACATTCACGTCTGTGATAACTTCAATGTCCATATTATTAAATAGCTGATCCACTCTAAGCGAGGATACTAAAAAGAGCTCTCGGTTGGTTACAATAAAAAGAAGGGCAATGTTGGTAGCTGGTTTGGCTGCCCCATACCTAGCGTTACAATCTTCAAAGAAAGAAAATTAAAAAAAAAAAATTTTTTTTTAAATAAGACACATTATGAAAGGTTGGTTGGTTGGTTGTTTTTGTTTTACGGCATATCAACCCTTTTCGGGTTATTTAATGCCGAATCCAAAGATTTTGAAGAAAAATTTTTAATAGAATATATTTGTTGTTTTCAAATCATTTTCTATTCAACCCATAGTTGGGACCCTAACAGGTACTACCACTCCGGTTCAGAGTGGACCTGGGAGCAATGGTAATTAAAGGGTGACTCCACACTCCCCAAAGCCTGCAAGCTGGGGCCTCACCACTGGATATAGTTTAAGGTCATATCCAGGACCCATTATGAAAGGAGATCTGTCATAATTTCTCTCTTAACTAATCAATCTAATTAGGTTGTTGACGAATCCACCTACGTTCCCAATGCCAATGACCAATTTACAAACCTTCTGGATCTTTTTTGACCCCCTGCCCTGAACTGATCTCATCCTTTGTTATGTCTTTATTTGGATCTTTTGATCATTTAGATTAAAATTAACGGCAAAAAGTCCTCGAACGCAGATTTTGCCTATGATCTAACCCAGGACGTTGATGAACCCACTCATGTTCCAGATTCTGATGATAAATTTCCAGGGCTTGTAGATTTTTTTCACCTGCCCTGAACTGTACCCATCCTCCGTGATTTCTCCACTGGGATCTTACGACCACTCGGTTGTCTCAATTAAGAGTAAAACAAAGAATAACACGTCTGTGAGACTAACCGTAGCCCTCGGCGCAAGAGGGTCCGTGTGTGCCTGGCGTGTGGGGTGGTGGCTGATCCTGTGGTCGGGGCAGCGGAAGAAAAGAGTTTCAAGATGGCGCCTGCCTGCTTTTATTAGAGACGGAATCTTGCAGGATCGCGCGAGATCTCGCGGGGATGCAAATTAGCTAGGCCATCTTGAGTAATAAAAATCGGTCCATTGGAGGTGCGAGGCAGTCGGGTTCTGACGATCGTGGCGATCAGTACAGTGACCGTTGGGTTCCGTTTCTATTCGTGCAGTCAGCTGAGCTTTGTTAGTTACCTTCGTGCCGTGGCTGTCATTGTTTGTTGGTTTGCTGTGTGTTGCCGTGGTTCTTCAGTGAAACGCTTCGTCGCCCACGACAAGACTCCCCGTCTCCTACACAAGATACTCTTACAAGCTATTTCGGCCCCCCCCCCCACTCCGAACTTGGTTTTCTTTTCTTCAATGGCGGATAGGTTCGATCTAAAGTTGATACCGGAATTCGACGGATCCGACCCGGTACTCAGCTGGGTTGAGAAGGTCGAGTTACATTGTCAGTTATCCGGCGTGAAAAATGTCGAGCGCGTAATTCCTCTGCGGCTGACCGGCGGGGCCTTCGCTGTATATCAGCAACTCAGCGCTGAGGAGAAGTGTGACTACTCGAGTATCAAGGCGGCGTTGTACAGGGCTTTCGCCACTGACCCCGCCACTGCATGGGAGCAGTTTGAGACGAGGTCTATACGCTTGGGCGAAACTGTGGACGTGTATCTCGCCGAACTTAAGAAGCTGACGGTGTTGTTCGGCGGTCTTCCCGAGAGGGCCCTAGCCTACAAATTCCTGTCAGGACTCCCCGCTGGAGCAAAGCAGCTCCTGCGAGCAACCTCTACCATGTCCTCACTACCGCTGAGTGACCTAGTGGACAGAGCCAGGACAATAATGAAGGATGACTCGACGGTGCAGGAACCGGTAGTCGCCGTCGCACAGGCCCCACCAAGTGGCGAAGGACTGTCTCAGGGACCCAGCCCGCAAGGTGATGTCATCTGCTACAGATGCAACGGGCGGGGCCACATGGCAAGAAATTGTAGAAGGCGGTCGACAGCTGTTCGCTGCTACCGCTGTAACAAGACTGGGCACATGGCCCGAGACTGTGCGGGAAACGGGGACGGGGACAAGGTGCCAGTGCCGACGTCTTCCCCGAACAGAAAATAAACAAGGCGCTCCCTGTCATTCAGGTCCGAGTTAATGACACGTTATGTTCAGCCCTCCTTGATTCCGGTTGCTCCCGCACCATAGTGTGTGCGGACTTCTGTCGGGCGTGGAAAAAGAAGAACGTCAGGATAACTACCATCACTGGAAAAATACGAATGTGTTGCGGCGTGGGTGTGGTACACATTCGCACAAGAACTGGGAACTCGGCCAACGTCGAAGCGCTGGTGACACGCGAAAAGCCGCTGAGTTTCGACCTGTTGCTAGGCTACGATGCCATCAAAGCCCTGGGCGGCGTGCGCATAACGCGCGCTGGCGTTGTAGAGTTTCAGGATAGGCCCCCGGTGTGCGCAGCACTAAGATTCGACCAGCCGGACTTCAGTGCGGAATTCGACGACCAACAGAAGGCGTGGACCGCCACTTGGAGGTGGTCAGAGGACAAGGAACCGGCCAAACTACAAAACAAAGTGGCAGAGTACCGTATGCCCGACCAGGTAAGGCCTGCATACGAAAGCGAGCTCCGTGAATGGATTAAGAACGGTTGGCTGATTCCATACCCCTACGACAAACTTGGACCCCCCAAGGGCCTGATACCGCTGATGGCAGTTGCCCAACCTAACAAGTCAAAGGTGAGCCCGGTAATGGACTACCGTGAGTTGAATGCGCACGTTGATGCGTTCACAGCGGACGCCGACGTCTGTGCCAGCAAGCTGCGAGAGTGGCGCCGGCAGGGGTCCAATGTGTCCCTACTGGACTTGAGAAAAGCATACTTGCAGGTCCGGATCGGCGAGGCGATGTGGCCTTTCCAGACAGTGATGTTTTCCGGGAAGAGATACTGTCTTACGCGACTCGGATTTGGGCTAAACGTAGCACCCCAGATAATGAAGGCTATCGTCAATGCCGTGTTGTCACAAGAAGAATGGATCAGAAAGGGAACATCGGCGTATATTGACGATATATACGTGAACGAAGATATCGTGTCCTCTTCGCGCGTAAGAGCCAAACTTGCCGAGTTTGGTCTAAACTGCAAGGACTCTGAGCGGCTTGAGGATGGTGCCCGCGTATTGGGCTTGAGCGTTCAAGAGGAGCGAGGGATCCTGAAGTGGAGACGTGGAACCGCAGTTCCCGACGTACCCGACGTTTATACAAGACGTGCCGTGTTCTCCCTGTGCGGGAAACTTGTGGGGCACCTTCCAGTATGCGGATGGGTTCGTGCAGCGACAGGCGTCATAAAAAGGAGGGCAAATGCGGTCACCAAAGGCTGGGACGATGAGATAACCGACGAACTATTGGTTCGAATGTTAAAGGAGACCGTCGCTAGTGTGAAAAAGAATGACCCCGCCACAGGGGACTGGTGCGTGCAGGGAGACGAACTGAGCGTGTGGGTGGACGCAAGTTCTCTAGCGATCGGTGTAGTTTTGGAGAAAGATGGGGCCGTAGTTGAGGATGCCTGCTGGCTGCGACCGGCGAATGATGCTGCCCATATCAACCTGGCAGAACTCGACGCTGTAATAAAGGGCATTAACCTGGCACTTCAATGGGAAGTGAAGAAACTGCGTGTGCACACTGACTCACTTTGCGTGCACCACTGGGTGTCGGACACACTCACGAGCAAGGCCAGGGCACGCACCAAGGCAGCCAGCGAAATGCTGATAAGACGGAGGCTCGAGACTGTGAAAAAACTGGTGACGGAGTACAACCTGTCCGTAGACGTAGTGCTCGTCACCTCGAACTACAACCTCGCCGACAAGCTCACTCGGGTACCACGGAGATGGTATGAGGCTATGAAGAAAGAAGCTAAGCCATTGCCTCTGTGTGCTGCCTCCATCGAGGAGGACGAAATCAGGAAGATACATCACGACAGTGGGCACCCCGGAGTACAACGGACCTACTACTTTGTGAAGTTGGCTAGACCATCAATACCAAAAAGCGCAGTAAGAGCAGTGGTCAGGGAGTGCCAAACGTGCCAGTCCATCGACCCCGCCCCAGCCAGATGGCGGAAAGGACAGCTGGGAGTGGACGCGACTTGGAGTCGGTTGGGTATGGATATAACCCACTACGGCAGCCAACACTTCCTCACGCTGATAGACTGCGGGCCAACGAGGTTCGCGATTTGGCGCCAATTGGCAAGGCAGGATTCCACCAGTGTCATCCACGAATTGGAATCCATATTCTACGAAAGGGGGCCGCCTGAGGAGATCCTCACGGATAACGACACGGCGTTCTGCAGCAGGGAATTTAGGCATTTTATGGACGACTGGGGGATCCGTCTTCGACACCGATGCGCGTATGTGCCGAGCGGCAACGGCATAGCGGAGCGATGCCACCGAACCGTGAAGAGGATCGCGGCCAGGAAGAAGTGTACGATCGCGGAGGCGGTTTACAGATACAACACAACGCCTAAGGACACCGTGACTGGCGGCAGTGCGCCCGCTGATGTGATTCATCACTATCACGTGCACGTCAAGGACGTTGAAGTGTGTCTACCCGACCAACGAGAACCCCAGGGGGCGTACCAAGTGGGAGACACCGTCTGGGTGAAGCCACCCGGCGGCCGGTGCACCAGCAGCTTTTGGAGGGGGCGGGTCACCGGCGTCATCAGTGAACAGGCCATACTAGTCGATGATACTCCGCGCCACGTAAGGGATGTCCGGCCCGCTCTAAGCGCTGACCAATCGGCAAGCAGTGGAAGTAGCGAGTCATCCGACGATGAGCGATGGATCCAACCCGTGCCCCACGAACCTGGTGACTCAACTGCGAGCAGTGGAAGGAGCGAGTCATCCGACGATGAGCGATGGATCCAACCTGTGCCCCATGGACCTAATGACTCAACTGCGAGCTCTAATGCTGATGCTGATGCTTCCGATGCCACTTCTGAGAGCTTCGATGAGGAAGTCCCGGTAATACCCCTCCGCAGGAGTGCTCGAATCAAACGGCCACGTCCGCCGTGTCACGTATGTGATCTGGAGACCAGGGGGGAGTGTGAGACTAACCGTAGCCCTCGGCGCAAGAGGGTCCGTGTGTGCCTGGCGTGTGGGGTGGTGGCTGATCCTGTGGTCGGGGCAGCGGAAGAAAGAGTTTCAAGATGGCGCCTGCCTGCTTTTATTAGAGACGGAATCTTGCAGGATCGCGCAAGATCTCGCGGGGATGCAAATTAGCTAGGCCATCTTGAGTAATAAAAATCGGTCCATTGGAGGTGCGAGGCAGTCGGGTTCTGACGATCGTGGCGATCAGTACAGTGACCGTTGGGTTCCGTTTCTATTCGTGCAGTCAGCTGAGCTTTGTTAGTTACCTTCGTGCCGTGGCTGTCATTGTTTGTTGGTTTGCTGTGTGTTGCCGTGGTTCTTCAGTGAAACGCTTCGTCGCCCACGACGAGACTCCCCGTCTCCTACACAAGATACTCTTACAACGTCCTTCTTCTCCGTACTGTGTATCTCTCTTCTATGGCTAACTGAGACAATGTTCGAACGTTCATATCAGATATACCTCTATGCTCCATGTTCAAAAAGGATGTATTCGTCATGGCATCTGACTTAATAGATTGGCTGACTACTGGCACAGAGAACTATATACCTTCTAAAAAATTTCAAGTGAAATTAAATAGCCAACCATGGTAAACCCCTGAGTGTGCTGCTGCAATTGAACATAGAAATCCCTATTTTAATTGCTTTAAACGAAATAGATGTTCAGAAACTAAAGCCACCTATAGGTCTGCTAGCATCCATTGCCAAAATGTCATCGAAAATGTGAGAGCATCTTTCACTCTAACTGTAAAGTCTAAAGTAATGAAGCAGAAGGTAGGTTTCCACGAATTTTGATGCATAACAGATGTGTAACGTCCATCCCAACATCATTAACGGTCCTGAGGTGATTACTTCAACATCTGACAAAACCAAATTCTTTGCTAAAAACTTTGCATTAAACTCCACCTTGTATGATAATGGCTACCTACACTCAGAATTTCCACCTAAGACTGGCAATACTCTGAGCAACATCCACATATCTGTCTGAGACGTTTCCAGACTTATGAAGACCCTTGATCCCAGCAAAGCAACTGGCACTGACAACATCTCAATCATCATCATGCTCAAAAAGCCACAACTGGAACTATCTCCAATACTAACAAAGTTATTCAATCATTGCCTAAAGGAAAGATGTTTCCCAACACTCTGGAAAACCTCAACATTTTGCCCAGTATTTAAAAATACAGGCAATTGGTCTTCCGCATCTTAGCACAGACCAATCAGCCTCCTGTGCATCATGAGTAAATTGCTTGAGTTTGTGTCAATCACCTTAGCAAAAACAACTTATACATTGACATGCAATATGGTTTCCATTCTGACAGATCAGCTGACAATATGCAGTAATGTCACACAGGATTAATGAATCTATAGGTGAAGGTTTAGTTTCTAGAGCAATAGTTCTTGATATACCAAAATCTACTTCATAAGGTTTCCAGCTGCGGAATAGCTGGAAATGTCTTCACATCAAATTCTTATCCAAGTGGTCGTTGATGGGCAGAAATCTATAGAAATGAAAGACAACAAAATGGAGTTTCATTCTAACATTTAATAAACAACTTTATTTGTCATCTTCGTTAGTAGCATTAGTAGAAGAGAGAAACAGGTTAGGAGAGTTAAGTGTTTGTGCATGTTTGCATCTATAGTAGTCGTGAAAAGAGTTCCTGCTGTGGAGACAAAGATTAGACATTAGTTGAAAGAGAAAGAAAGAGAAAGGTGTTCAGTGCGTATGCCAAGTACGTCCAAAGATGGAATACTGCTGCCATATCTGGGCAGGAGCTGCTAAAAACAGCCTATCCTGCCTTGACAGAGTACAAAATAGACTTCGTGGCTTAGTGGGGGATGCCCTTTTCTCTATCCTGCAACCTCTCTCCCACAGAAGAGACGTTGCGAGCCTATCCTTGTTTTATCGTTATTTCCATGGCAGGTGCTCGTCTGAGCTCCAATCTTTGGTCCCCCCCTTGCCAATCTTTCACGAAAAACACCTGTCTAGCTGAATTCATTGTGAAAAATTTACCCCACTCTTTATCTGTGCCTAAATCAAAACATGGATTCCATGAACAAAGCTTCTTTCTTAGAACTGCACGCCTGTGGAACTCTTTTCCATCTGCCTGCTTCCCACCTGACTACAACTTGGATGTCTTCAAGTCCAATGTAAACAAATTCCTAATGAACCGCCCCCTTAAGTAAACACTTCATCAAATCTTCCGGGCCTTGATAAGTGGTGACCAACGTGTAAAAAAAAAAAAAAAAAAAAAAATGTTGTGGGAGCGTGCGTCCGATAGTAGAGACAGAACAAAGGGTGTGTGTGTCAGTGTATCGACAAGAGTAGTCCTGTAGCATAAAAATTTATGATCGTTTGGGTACCACACATGGAAATAAATGTGAGTTTGAAGAGAGCCATAGTTAGTTTGTTGTACTCACATTCGGCCAGGAGTCAAATCCCCAGGCAAAGTCTGCTGCCAGCTGGAGCGAGTGAGAAAGAGAAATAAGAGTTTCAGATTTCACCTTTTATGTACTCGGTCACATGATTGAGAGCTGGCTTGTGATTGGACAAGCTAGGGAGAAAATGGATTTCAAATCTCGAATCGTGAGAATTAGCTCCTGCCTGTGATTGTAGCAAGTTTCGGCTGCTACAAATCTAAAGCTGATAGTATTAACACTGGGATGACTCAGGGATCCATTCTGGGCCCAACTCTGTTCCTGATCTTCATCAACGACCTCCCAAATCACATTCTTTGTTCATTAGTCGACATCTCTGCAGACACTACTACCATCTATAGTAACACTTCAAAGGCCGATAAAGATCAGGATCTTGCAGATTCTCTCTCCTCTGACCTGTAACATGTGGTACAATGAGATAAAATGGCTAGTTACCTTTAGTATATCCAAAACCAAACTTCTGTCTTTTCACCACCAATGCTCAGATTGTGTCAATCAGTCAAGTTTTATTTCTTTTGGCCAGGTGTTATGTCTTGTACTCCAGACCTAATAAGTTTTTTTTATGGAAATCGCTTTAGGCAAGGTGAGAAGCCAATTGATGTAAGCAACTGAAAATATACTACTTCAAGACTAAAAACTAGCCAACAATAAGTGTTAGATGGCTAGATTATGATTCAGCAATTATCCCCCCTTTGTCAGAAACATCGCTTGTAGAATGTGAGGACTAAAGGACAAAATAAGGGAAGTAAAGGTTACAAGGCTGTTGACAGTAAACCTGAGGTCCACTTTATACTCTCCTTAAATATACAACAGTAATATTAACATTTTATCTTTCAAAGTTTCTTCATGCCTATTTGTTGAATAGTTTTAGTGCTTATAAGTGACTAACATGAAGACAAAAGAAAACAATTCAGAAATTTGTTCGTTTCTCATCTATTTATTTGCTTTTTATTTTTCTTCATTCTTTAACACCTTTCTGTAGGAACTTGATGACTTGCAGACCTATCCTTACGAGATTATTCCAGCGAAACTTTACCTCGGAAATTTCAAACACGCCTGCCTTGCTTATATCCACAAAGAGATGGACATTTCGGCCCACATCAACTGTTCCCAACTCCTTCCGCCTAAAATCAAAAGGTAAGAGGAACAGCGATTGCCAAATTGTTTCACCTCGTTTTTATTTAAGCAAACGTGGACACAAGTTTATTAAAAAACGTTCCAAACTTTTCCTACATTTTTTCCCCTCTTTATTAATTATCATCAATCGGATTCTTGTTTTTCCCAAAGTGAACTTACTGCTTTATCGTTGAGAAAGTTTCTTGTTTTTGATAAACTTCTAAGACTAACCTCTGTAACCTACATGTGCAAACGTGTTTAAGAACAGACGTAATTTCGAGCATGCATTCGGGACAACACTTGAGTCATTTGTCAGGGGCTTCGTAGGTTGCTCTTAATCTGTGCCGACATTATCGTTCAAGTTTGTATTCATGTTGCTGGTCGAGTCCATGGCAACATTATTATTTGCATCCATATCAGTGTTGCTGTTGGGTGCGTATCAGTAATCGTTCCCAGTTAAGAATTCTATTGCTTTTTCCTTTTTTTTTCTGACACTCAAAACATTTTGTAGCTGGGTTGAACAAATATCAGTTTCTTGTCAGCCAAGAAAAGTACTCTCAACAAAATATTGTTTGTTTGAAAAATATAAAACACATTTATTTCTCACTGTGTTAAGCGACATGACTTATGGCTAACTATCGCTCTTTGACTTTCTGTTGTTTCATTTGTTTATATCAACCTGTTCTCTTGCAGGTGTTTAACCCTGGCAACTGTGAAATCAATTACTTGATCTATTCACCTCAGTTTTGACAGATCTGCACTCAGTTTTGACAGATCTGTCAACTGCCTCTGTGTGTGTGTGTGTGTGTGTGTGTGTGTGTGCACGCGTGTGTGTGCACGCGTGTGTGTGCGCGTGTGTGTGTGCGTGTGTGTATGCACATAGTTTCAACACATGACACTTTTATTACAAGAAAAATACTCAGATGTGTGACACGGTCTCTGGCCTTGGTAGGACCATTTTGAACAACAACGTCATTGGTTAATGTTAGGAACCACACCAAAAATGAAGATATATACAGAAAATGCATGCATATCAAAAACAGAAATAAATCAAATATTGAGAGTATAGAAGAGTCACCAGTAAGCAAGTGCTAGCTATAAACATGAACAGAGTTTTGTAAATGCTAAAATTGTGAAAAAAATTTTTATAATAAAGCCTTTTTATATATAAAATTTTATAAGAATATATATAAAAAAGTTGTTTTCAAGTATGCAAATTGTGTAAAGAAAGTCGAGTAAATAGTCACAAGTCAAAATGTTCATATATAATATGAATTTATTATTATTATATATATATAAGTAATATATGTGTGAGTATTTTGAAGCATGGCCATATGTATGTGTGTTGGTTTACCTTGTTTTTGTTAGTGCGTGTATAGATGTGAGTTCTGTTCACCTAAATGTCGCTAATGTTTAAATGTGTGTGAGATGAAGAAGGCTTGTATGCGAGTCATTGGAGATTCCTTTTCAACTTTCCTGGGGGTGCTGAGCATACGTTTTTTGAACTGTTTGTTTTATAGGAGTTTCTAAGTTACTTTGATATAAAAGTGTCACTTTTGGGATTTGAAATGATCTTTTTATGGCTGAAAATACTTTGAGTTAGCACGTTACTGTGAAAACTAAGAGGTGACAAAGAAATTGAATCTTAACGAAGGAGAAAAAGAAAGAAAGTGGCTATTAGAGCCATTTGCTTTTTAGCATTAGTCAGAATCTCATTACTGCTCCAGAATGAATCTTCATTTCTAAATACAATAAAATGGAATACTGCTGATAGATTTGGAAACCATTTTGGATACATTTCGGTCTGAGCACTCTATTCTGCTTTGATAGAAAACAAAATCAACTTCAAAATCTATGGGAGATGAACTATGCAGTTACTTGCAACAGTCTTTCTCTACCCTATGAACATTTCTATAGTAGATGCTTGACTTGTTATGCTGGGACTTTTGGCTATGACCGCAGCGTAGTAGCTGTGTTATGCTATGGCAAGCAATGCTAAAAGTCTGAATGATTATTATTATTATTGATTTTTGTTAGGTAGAAAAAGTTAGTGAATGTGTTGGAAGAAAGGAATGTTTAGTTAAAATATTTATGTTAAAACCTAACGGAGGAATTTTAACTTAGATTTAGGAATGTTATGAATAAAACATTACAGAGATATTTATGTAATGAAATAGATTTAGGAATTCCATTTTAAAAAAAACAATAAACAATGGAATTGACCTGGAAAACAAAGACAGAATAGGTTTTGATATATAGACTGGAGATAGAAGTAAGAGTCAGAACGAGAGGACGTTGACTTTGTCAGTCATCGACTGAGCTACTAAAAGACGATGTAAAAAAAAAGCATTGTAAATCCCTGAACGAAACGTGAAAATGAGAATAAATGAGGGGGAAGAAAAGAAGTCCTGTTGTTACTGCTTCACAGTGAAATGTTTTTTTTTACATGTGCATCACCACTTACCAAAGCCAAGAGGTCACTCGAGGATAAGGGTTTAAGAGTGTACAGTAGACAATTGGACAATATAGTAACCGTTAGTAATGGAAATTTGTTAAACTTGTTAACTTATATGGAACGGCTTATCAAAAACTTGTTTACGTTAGACTTGAAGACAGCCATATTGTAGTCAGCTGGAAAGCAGGAAAACAGAAGACAATTTCATAGGCGTGCAGTTCAACGCTCTGATCCCCAGCTGGCATCAATTGTGATGGATGGCTCTCGTCTGGGTGAGGCCCCGTGTTTTGACAAGCTTCTGGGTTTGACCTTTACTCCTGATCTGAAATGGAACACGTACATCAAGTCTGTTGCCAAGGTCGCTGGAAAGATGGTGGGATCCTTCTACCGCTCCAGAAGATATCTCACTACTGATGCAATTCTCTATCTATATAAAAGCCAAGTACGGCCAAGGATGGAATACTGTTGCCATATCTGGGCAGGAGCTGCCAAAAACAGCCTATCATGCCTTGACAGAGTACAAAATAGACTTCGTGGTTTAGTGGGGGATGCCCTTTTCTCTACCCTGCAACCCCTCTCCCACAGAAGAGACGTTGCAAGCCTATCCTTGTTTTATCGTTATTTTCATGGCAGGTGCTCGTCTGAACTCCAATCCCTGGTCCCCCCTCGCCAATCTTTCACGAAAAACACCCGTCTAGCTGAATCCACTGTGAAAAATTTCCCCCACTCTATATCTGTGCCTAAATCAAAATGCGGATTTCATGAACAGAGCTTCTTTCTTGGAACTGCACGCCTGTGGAACTCTGTTCCGTCTGCCTGCTTCCCTCCGGACTACAACTTGGATGTCTTCAAGTCTAATGTTAACAAATTCCTAATGAACCGCCCCCTTAAGTAAACACTTCCTCAAATCTCCTCACTAACGTAATGTACTTGCAATAACCCTTATCCCTGAGTGGCTTCCGGGCCTTGATAAGTGGTGATCTCTGTGTAAAAAAAAAAAAAAAAAGAAGCTTTGTTCATGGAATCTACGTTTAGGTTTAGGCGCAGATAAAGAGTGGGAGAAATTATTGATAGTGTTTTCTGCTAGACGGGTGTTTCTTGTGAAAGTTTGGTGAGGGAGGGACCATAGATTGGAGCTCAGTAGATGAAGGAAGCTTAGTAGATTAATAGTCCGTTATCAAAAGGTCATTGTATGCTTATGTGTCATGCTTGTTGAATCTGCCCCAAACTAATGACTGTTACCTTGTCCATGTTAATATCTCTGATGCTTCGAGTTCATTATGATGGTTTCCATCCTGGATTTCTGAGTTGTTATTTCTTGGAGAGGTTTCACGAATCTCTGAAATATCTTGAAGATTCCTTCCTCTGTACATCTATGGTGAACTGATCTGCTTACTCCAGAGAGCTTTACCATGACTCTCTCTTCAATTCAGGCTTAATTGTCTCTTGGACTCTCGGACTCTCTAACTCTGTCTAACTGACTGCCTCACTAACTGACTAAAAACAGCTGCGCATGGCATTTTATACTAAGGGCGGTGGTCACTTACGGGTGTGATTTCTTTCCATCTTCCAATCAACGCTTGCTACCTCGACTCTTGCTGGAAGATGATTAATCAACCATCTGTACCAGATGGTTTGTATCTCAACAATGTGTTTCAAAGACAATTACTATCTCATGTCCCATTTCTTGGTCAGTGTCAAATGGGTTAATAATCAAATTTTTAATAGCAACTGATATTTTCTCTTAACTCAAAAACCGATTTTAGCCAAAACAAATAATTGTTTTCCTATTTTTCTTGGTTTTAGCATTACAATCTATAATTTAGCAAACACACATACACATCCATTCTGATATCTACTAGTGGATGCATAGCTAATGTAATGTAATGTAAATGTAGGTATTATTGCCATTAGCTAACGACTTCAGTCTCCAGTCTCACTTTGCTTGGCCTAAGGGTTGAATCTTTCGGGACCAGCTTTACTAATGAGGTATTAAGGTTCTGCTCAAGCTACAGCATTACAAAATATATTTAAGAGTATTTTATGACCGGGCGACCTGCTAGTACTTTCATAATCAGTTTGATCATTTGGTGTTCATCAGGGTTCTGTATTTCATCTTTTGCCGATCAGCTTGAGGCATTATCCAGGATGACCCTGTGAATTGTTGTTAAATAGTTAGGGTACATCTACTAGTACCTCATTAAATTTACAGCAGAAACGTCAGCACATAAGCAAGAAAAAAAGCCTCACCCATTTGCACAAATCCCAATGCTCTTTTCTGCAAGTACTTTAATAGAATATGTGCTGACAAATTCATAGCACTTGTACCCCCTCAACGTACATCCCCTTAATTAACCTGAAACTGCTAAACTTTGGAAATTCTTTCTTGTTTTCGGCCTCCCTGACTGTACTAACATGCAGAAATTTAAATGTAATGTGAACAAATATCTTGCTACTCAACTTCCTATATAGTGCCCCTCTAAGCAAGGTCCCACATAGTAACTATCGCAATATTTTTGATTGATAATGGGGTATGCTCCCTGAAAGTTGGGAGGGTCTATTTATAAATGATGCCGATAGGAACTGACGACTCAAATTAGTTCATGTTCTGTTATCAACCAATCAGAAACCAGAATTAAATCTCTTAGCATTCCAGCACATAATTTTTTCTTGTCTACACGAGAAGGGTCTGTTGCTCTTTGCTTACAAAATTATAAAATCCAGAACAAGTACAGAGCAACTATCCACTGAAAATTCTTCATCTCCAGGACTTGTATAGAATAGTTACCGATCGGAAAGTCTTCTGAAATTAAAAATGGCTTCCAATTCAAGAGTAACCTATGACCAAGTAACAGTATGCCTAGTCATAGGTAAGAACAAGCGTAATAGATAAAGATGATGTTATGAAGTTCATACGAGATCTCATTTCGATTTGTGAAGCTTTTTCGAGAAAGCAACAAAATTAGCAGGAGCAGCAAATACATCGTTGAACGTTTCAGTGGCGTGTACAGCTGCTGTATACACCCATGCAATTATCATGATCGTAAAAGCTAGAACTCATCTTGTTTTCGCTGACGTGGTTGGAAGCATAGGGATGTTGTGTTTTCAGCCAATCGCATTGCAAGGAAAGAAAATATAAAAATATTTTCCCTAACAGCCCTCGCTGGAGCCAGTCTGTTCACTATAAAAAGGGGGCAAGCACGCCAAAACCAGCCAGTCGAGGCCAGAGTCACAGTCAGTCAACCAGCATGGGGTAATCATCAGCTCTGTTGGATTTCTTTTTCCCAACATTAAGCAATCACTTTCGCGCGCATCATTCATCAACTTCTTCACATGGAAGCACCAACAGCGAGAATTGACATTTACATTTCTTATTTCAACATGTTTCCTATTAGCGCCCGACTTTTCTCTCCTAAGAAATTACAAACGTTAACTTTACGCCAAAAATCTTCTTTCCTGAACATCCTCACGAACTTTGAAGACATTAGTTTGTTTTTGCTTTCGTTAAGTTTGTTTTTTGAAATAAACAATTGAGAAATCAATCATTTAAAATGTAAACCTATATTGTTTGTCTGGTTCCTTCTCGCCACCATATGCTTATTCCTAATATAACAATGATCTGCAGTGGCGGAGGAGGAGGATGCATAAATCGATATTTGGTATGGAAAGCTGACACGCAGGCATTGTTATCATTATTGTAGATCGTCATGCTATCTAATGGCAATGGTGTGGAAGGCCCCTAATTTTTTTTTTTTTTTTTTTTTACATAGGCGTCACCACTTATCAAGGCCAAGAGGTTACTCGAGGATAGGGTTTAAAGAGTGTACAGTAGAAATTGGGCAATATAGTAATCGTTAGTAATGGAGATTCGATAAATTTGTTAACTTATATGGAACGTCTCATCAAAAACTTGTAACTGCTGTTGAGTAAAAAAAAAAATGCATCCCCTTTTTGTACGGGTTGATCAGCTACTGCTATTTCATTGCCTCAATGTCACGTGATCAGTTGGTGGAAATGAAGATGCGCGCAGAGAGATCAAATGTTATTTTGAGTATCAAGTTGTAATCAGGATACGACTTTACTACGTATATCTGTCGGGATCCAAAAATAAGGATATGAATTTTATTTTAGTTTAATAAATTATACATTTATATTTTTTTTGGTGGGGAGGGAGAGGGTCGCTCTAGACAAAGCATGAAGCCATTTGATGTAAGGAGCTAAAAAAATATTATTTCAAGATCAAAAACTAGCCAATGATAATTGCTAAATAGATATATTCCGACCCAGAAAACAGCAATTTTTCCAAGTTTGTCAAAACCATTGCTCCTGGAATGTTTTTTTTTTTTTTTACATAGGCATCACCACTTATCAAGGCCAAGAGGCCACTCGAGAATATGGTTTAAAGAGTGTTCAGTAGAAATTGGACAATATAGTAATTATTAGTGATGGAAATTCGGTAAATTTGTAAACTTATATGGAACGGCTCATCAAAAACTTGTTTACATTAGACTTGAAGACGACCATATTGTAGTTAGCTGGAGTAGGCGTGCAGTTCTGAGAAAGAAGTTTTGCTCATGTGAGAACTAAAAGACCAAATAACGGAAGTGAGAGTTACGAAGTTGCCGAAAGTAAACCCTAACCCTCCATTCTCTACTCTCCTTTTGTGTCTGATCATTTTTGGTTTTGGTTTCTTTTAGGGTTTCCTCAGTTCTTCATATTTCAAAAGCAGACGAGAGTTCTATGAATCTGCGTCCATTTTTTGAAGCAGCTTGCGACTTTATTGGTAAGTACATTTTGCAAACTCTAACATTAGAGTTTACCTCATGTAAATAACTATTAATCCTAACTTTTGCTTGCCAGTTTTAAAAGATATTATTGGTTCTTATTTAGAACTCAACATAATTTAAAAAAAGTACGGATAAATTGATCAAGTGATTTTATTTTTAAGTAATAAAATAAAAATTTACGATATTTAGCAATTTTAACAGTAAATTGTATCCATTATAAGGCTGATTTTAATCTTGATGGTTCAAATTGAATTGTGTCCCCCTGATTTATAAAATATTTATAACAGATGGCGGATCAAAAAAATAGTGTCTCGCTTTGTAATAAAATCTGATTTTCTTTGTTAAAAAAAACTACTTGATCAATTTATATGATTTTGGGGATATGACATCTTTGTTCCATGATTGGTATTAAGTAATAAAATTTAGTAGTAGGAGTTTGGTGGTTCCACTAAAATGCACGCAATGTCGTAGACAAAACAGACTACAACTAAACAAGGGGGAGTTTACCTCAGAATGTATGGGGCCGGATGTAATCCTTACCGACCTAACTCTCCTAAATAAAGTTGTTTATTAACCAACATCTTCATTAATTCTTCATCCAGATGGACCGACCGGTATTCTGCCTTGGCATCAAGTTTATTGAACACCTTGGCTTTTGCAATGGCTGGGTTCTGCTCTTCCACTGTCAGTATTTTGCGTGAACATCTTTTGAGGCTGGTGTTGAGTTTCTGTGGGTCCATGCATATTCAGAGGGACCTGTCTTTCTTTGTTCTGTATGCGAAACTGGAACACCAGTCTATGTGGTCCTCAACTTTCCAGAGCATATTTTCCCCAAGGAACCTGTTAATTTCCTCTTTCAATTTGTCTTTTAGGTGGATACTGCATTTGTGTGGAGAGTCGATGAAAAGGTTCTGCATCTTCCTTTAGTAGGAGTTTGGTGGTCCCACTAAAAGTTCCGATTCTATTAGACTGCTTGGCAGTGGCGGCTCGTGGCTGAGATTATTGGGGGTGCTGCTGCTTCAAAAATTTTACGTATTGTTTTAATATCGTGTAAAAGAAATTTGAATATATAAGTAAATATTTAATCAAATAATAAACAAACATTCAAATAAACATTCAAATAAATATTCAAATATATAACACAGGCAAATAATCAATCACAAATGGATAATACGCAAAAACTTTTATTAAAAATAACAAACTTGGCTATTTACTGACCTTCCCATGCTGGTAAAAATCGACATCAAATGGAGATTTATTATAAGAAAATAGGGTGTCATATATAAGCATTATAAAACATCAAAGTCCCACAGCTCCATGCACGAGCTGCCACTGCTACTTGGGGTATTGTGACATAAGTTGGCTGATAGAAGGGATAGCCATACTTAAACACTTTTTAAAGGTGTCTGCATGTATGATTATTAGCTTCAACTTTTCGCATGTCATAAGATCTACGGCTGCAGGTTCTGGTACTTCTACAGCATAAAATGTTGTATTTGTCCATTTCATACTGACATGGAAAGCTGATGGTTCCAAGACATCGAATTTGATCACCTCTATATGAGGTGAGTTTCACATGTGAGCAAGGTTGCAGAATGGAGAGGACCTTTAGTGATGTTCCATAAATCAGTTGGAAATTTCTCAATAGGATTGTGATGTCAGATGCTCCAGAATTGATTTTCATGTGAAGAGTGTTGTATGTTCTGCATTTCAGGTGAAGTGATTCGATATTCAAGGTCATGCAGGCTTTGTCCCTAGGTTCTCTGGTTATACTATCCATGCATTTATCATTGAGAGAGGGTGGAACTGCTGTAAGTAATTATCTCCATCACTTCCAGTATTGATGCAGTTGATGTTCTCCTTTTGTTGCCTGTGTCACATTTTTGTGCCAATGTTGTGGCTCGTGTGATGAAGACATCTAGTGACTCATTTGACTTCTAGTTGTACTGCATAAGGTGAAAACTATGGATCCTAAAATTGATATTTATCCTAAGCTGGCTTTCCAAACAGTTCCATAGGTGCTTGGGTGACTTTTTTCGTTGATCCATGAGGCCACTAGCATTTAAGCATCTTAGGCTTTGGACCCCGATACCATGTCATATTTTCCTTCAACATTTTCGGATATGGTCTACTTGAATTGTCTTCCCCTGTCTGAAGATCTCCAAGATGAAAACAAGCAAATTGTCCACAAAACAGTAATTCCCAAGTACTGATTCTTTACATGAATATTGCCTTGTCGATCTATCTAGTTTTGCTAGGCAATTGGTTCTTTGCCAACATGGAGACTGTTTCAAGGGAAGTGACTCTGAACGTCTTCGTATTTGGAGGTTGCAGGTTAAACATACGATTCTTTGTGTTAAATGCTACTGAATTCAATTTATTTTCCAGACAATTCCCAAATTGTTCTTATTTTTTCGGAATTTGGAATCAGCAGGAGTGTAACAATCGTGATTGCCTATCTCATGAAACACAAAAAATACAGCTTAAAAGTAAGTATATTGGAAACTTTTTTGAAAAACATTTTTTTTTAAATATTTGATTATTTCATTTTGTTTGATGGTATATCACCCTTATCAACCCTATCATTTTCATCATCATTATAATCCACTTCTCCATCATCAGCATCATCATAATCCACTTCCCCATCATCATCATCATCATCATCCACTTTCCCATCATCAGCATCATTGTTGTCATCATCATTATCATCATCTGCAGCATTGTTGTCATCATCATTATCATCATCATTATCGTCATCATCATAATCCACTCTTCAATCATCATCATTATCGTCATCATCGTCATTATCATCATCATTTCTTTTTTTTTTTTACACAGTGATCACCACTTATCAAGGCCCGGAAGCCACTCAGGGATAAGGGTTATTGCAAGTACATTACGGTAGTGTGGAGATTTGATGAAGTGTTTACTTAAGGGGGCGGTTCATTAGGAATTTGTTTACATTGGACTTGAACACATCCAAGTTGTAGTCCGGTGGGAAGCAGGCAGACGGAACAGAGTTCCACTAGCGTGCAGTTCTAAGAAAGAAGCTTTGTTCATGGAATCCGCGTTTTGATTTAGGCACACATATAGAGTGGGGGAAATTTTTCACAGTGGATTCAGCTAGACAGGTGTTTTTCGTGAAAGATTGGCGAGGGGGGACCAGAGATTGGAGTTCAGACGAGCACCTGCCATGGAAATAACGATAAAACAAGGAGAGGCTCGCAACGTCTCTTCTGTGGGAGAGAGGTTACAGGGTAGAGAAAAGGGCATCCCCAACTAAGCCACGAAGTCTATTTTGTACTCTGTCAAGGCAGGATAGGCTGTTTTTAGCAGCTCCTGCCCAGATATGGCAACAGTATTCCATCCTTGGACGTACTTGGCTTTTATATAGATAGGGAATTGCATCAGTAGTGAGTTATCTTCTGGAGCGGTAGAAGGATCCCACCATCTTTCCAGCGACCTTGGCAACAGACTTGATGTACGTGTTCCATTTCAGATCAGGAGTAAAGGTCAAACCCAGAAGCTTGTCAAAACATGGGGCCTCACCCAGACGAGAGCCATCCATCACAATTGATGCCAGCTGGGGATCAGAGCGTTGATGATGTAAGGATAGGAGTTTGGTTTTGGATGCATTAAAGATAACCAGCCACATCTTCCCCCACTGAACCACGCGCTCGAGATCAGAGGAGAGAGAATCAGAGAGAACTTTGTCATTTACAGCCTTTGATGTGTTGCCGTAGATGGTTGTGTCATCAGCATAGATGTCAACGAATGATTTAAGTATGTGTTTAGGGAGGTCATTGATGTAGATCAGGAAGAGAGCTGGGCCCAGGATTGACCCCTATATATATATATTTATATTGCAGGCCTCCAATTTTTGTCCATCTACCACTACTCTTATGAGCCTATCGGAGAGAAATGATTTAATGATTGAGAAAACATTTTCAGTTATACCGTAGCTGGAAATCTTGTGAAGTAGGCCCTTATGCCATACCTTGTCGAAGGCCTTTGATATGTCAAGAGCAATTGCCCTAGAAAGGAAGCCTTTGTCTAGAGATTCACTAATCCTGTGGGATATAACCGTCAGCACATCTGCGGTAGATCTTGCAGAGCGGAAACCATATTGTGTGTCACTAAGAAGGTTATTCCTGCTGA
>NC_136512.1:88191904-88451904 GCF_053919585.1 Euprymna scolopes
AGGTGCTATGTTATTTGCAAAAAATAAAAATTAAATGAGGAAAATGACTAATTACAGGATTTGTACAGTGGATCATGCTATTGTCGAAACAGCACAATCATGTCGACACACCAGTTCTTGCCAAATCACTGAAGTTAAGCAATGCTGAGCTTGGCCAGTACCAGATGGAGGATCATTTGAGAAGGCTATTTTTTTTTTTTTTTACATTGGAGTCACCACCTATCAAGGCCTTGAGGCCACTCGAGGATAAGGGTTATAGAACGTGCAGTAGTCAATGGGATAATATTGTCATCGTTAGTAATGGGAATTTGGTAAATTGGATTACTTAAGGAGGCAGTTCGTCAAGAATTTGTTTATGTTGAACTTGAAGACAACCAAGTTGTAGTCAGCTGGGAAGCAGGCAAATGGAAAAGAGTTCCACAGGCATGTAGTTCTAAGAAAGAAGCTTTGTTCATGGAATCTACGTTTTGATTTAGGCACCGATAAAGAGTGGGGAAAATTATTGACAGTGGTTTCAGCTAAATGGGTGTTTTTCATGAAAGGTTGGCGAGTGGGGACCAAAGATTGGAGCTCAGGCGAGCACTTGCCATGGAAATAACGATAAAACAAAGACAGGCTTGCAGCGTCTCTTCTGAGGGAAAGAGGTTGCAGGAAAGAAAAGAGGGCATCCTCCACTAAGCTACGATGTCTATTTTGAACTCTGTCCAGGCAAGATAAACTGCTTCTAGCAGCTCCTACCCAGATGTGGCAACAGTACTCCATCCTTGAATGTACTTGGCTCTTATATAGATAGAGAATTGCATCAGCAGTGAGATATCTACTGAAGCGGTAGAAGGATCCCACAATTTTTCCAGCAACTTTGATAACAAATTTAATGTATGTGTTCCATTTCAGATCAGGAGTAAAAGTCAAGCCCAGAAGCTTGTCAAAACATGGAGTCTCCCCAAGACGAGCACCATCCATTTCAATTGATGCCAGATGAGGATCAGAGCATTGATGATGTAAAGATAGAAGCTTTGTTTTAGATATATTAAAAGTAACTACCCACCTTTTCCCCCCTTGTAACACACGCTCAAGATCAGAGGAGAGAGAATCAGAGAGAACTTAGTTATTTATGGCCTTTGATGTGTTGTCATAGATGGTAGTGTCGTCAGCATAAATGTCAATGAATGATCTAAGTATGTGTTTTGGGAGATCATTGATGTAGATCAGAAAGAGAGTTGGGCCCAGGATGGACCCCTGGGAGACTCCAGCATTGCTGTATGCCGAGTCGTAGAAATTTCCAGTTTCGTATCTGAGAGCGCATTTAACTCACTGGGGGACATACCCGCCACCCCACCCGAATCAAAATGGTAAGCAACAAGAAACTACTGTCTTTACTTGTCTTTCTGAGATTACCATGGCTCTATAATTTGGAGAGCCAGGGTCGCCGACCTTGTTAAAACAGCAGGGTTGCTTTAAAAAAAAAATTGTCAAAGTCATTCAGGTGGTTTACAAAAAAGCTGGAAGGTGTTGTAACACTAAGTACCTTAACATTAACAGAAAAAATTATTTGGAAATCTATTTCTTTCATTTTTTTTTAAGTTCTTAACATTCATATTAATCTTTTTGTATTAAAATTTACTGCATATGGTATGTAATAACCATGAATTTCATTATTTTAGACTGATTTTTTTAATTTCCACTAACAGCGCTTCTATAGTAATAGCCATTGCATTTCGGTGTATTAATTTCTATCATTGTGACTGATAACAGTCATTTCATTAAAGAAACTCTGTACTATTGCAGTATGAAGACTGTGCTATCATCGTTTGAGCGGTTTACAAAAAACACCAGAAGGTACCAAAATGCTGAGCACCTTAACCCTAATACAAAAAATCATAAAAAAAAGATTTCTTTGCTATCATTTTTTTTTTTGCTATAAAAAAATCTAAACATTTATGTTGATTTCAACAAAAAATAAAAAAGAATTTAAAAAACCCTCCCCTCAATCTTGTTTGTTCTCAGTTGTTTGTTACTCAAAAAATAAATATTCATGAAACTTACCTTACAATGATTGTTTTTTTATTTCTTGATTTGAATCTTAATTTTCTTTCTATTTTTTTTTTTTACATAGGAGTCACCACTTATCAAAGCCAAGAGGTCACTCGAGGATAAGGGTTAATAGACGTATGATAGTCAATGGGGCAATATCCTAGTAATCGTTAGTAGTGGAAACTTGGTAAATTGAACTACTTAAGGGGACGGCTCATCAAGAACTTGTTCACATTGGACTTGAAGACTACTATTTTGTAGTCAGTTGGAAAGCAGGAAAACAGGAAGGAGTTCCACAGGCGTTCAGTTCTAATAAAGAAGCTTTGTTCATGGAAGCAACGTTTCGGTTTAGGCACAGATAAAGAGTGGGGGAAGTTATTGATAGTGTTTTGAGCTAGACAAGTGTTTTTTGTGAAAGTTTGTCAAGATTCGAGCTCAGACAAACAGTTGCTATGAATATAACAATAGAGCACTAACATTTCTTCTGTGCGAAAGAGGTTGCAGGGTAGAGAAAAGAGCATCCCCTACTAGGCTACGAAGTCTATTTTGAACTCTGTCAAGGCAGGATAAGCTGCTTCTGGCAGCTCTTGCCTAGATATAGCAACAGTATTCTATCCTAGGATATACTTGTCTTTTTATACAGGTAGAGATTTGAATCGGCAATGAGATATCTACTGGAGCGGTAGAATGATCCCACCATTTTTCCAGCAACCTTGGCAACAGATTTGATGTATGTGCTCCATTTCAGATCAGGACTGAAGGTCAGATCACAAAGCTTGCCAAAACATGAAGCCTCTCCAAGATGAGAGCCATTCATTTCAATTGATGCCAGATGAGGATCAGAGCATTGATGATGTAAAGATAGAAGCTTTGTTTTAGATGCATTAAAATAAACCAGCCACCTCTTTCTCCATTGCATCATGTGCTCAAGATCAGAGAAGAGAGAATGAAAGCGATCTTGGTCATTTACAGCCTTTGAACGTTTTAGCCAATTATTTCTCTGGCTTTCATCAGGTTAACCATAATGGAACAGGAATGCCGAATCCTCCATCCACAGCAATTACTTCAATAGCTGTTGTCATCGCACCACAGTTTGATCAACTAATCCTCTGACCAGCTTTGGGTGGGATTGAAACCGCTACCTCTAGACAATGCTCATCTGGAATCGTAGATATTCCGCATCTCTATCCATTGCACTACGGGACCCAAAGGGCAATCAAGGTTGGATTTTTTGGTCTTGTAAATCCAATTGTTCTTCCAATTATCGGGTCCGTACGGATTATTATATTATTGAATTAGTTTGAAGGCAGCAATTGCTGGGGATGTAGTTGGAGGATTCGACATTCCTATCCCTGACGAATGCCTGAGGAATAATTGGCCGAAACATCATGAAAAACAACAACTAAAAGATGAGGATGACAGTCCAAATAATTAAATAAAAAAATCATACAATTTACTCATTTCCAAAATAATTCCAAAATAATTCCAAACTAATTCCAAACTAATTCCAAACTAATTCTAAAATATTTCCAAAATAATTCAATAATAATTCCAAAATAATTCCAAGCTAATTCCAAAATAATTCCAAACTAATTCAATAATAATATACGTTTTGTTAAAAAAAATGGCCAGCATTTTTGTGAAAAATTTTTTTTTAAACCACAAAACTTTTGTTCAACACTTTCAGGGTTTTCTGTAAACCGCCCAGACGATTCCAACGATAGCACGATTCTTATACTGTATAAGTAACCTATATACTACTGCTTGTTATTTTGTCCCGTTCACACTGGGTGACGTCATGAAAATGACGATCTCACAAAATGTTGACGTTACTAAACGTCATTAAAACACAAATCGGGGGTCAGGGTTAACAAATGCATATTGCCACTTGGATGTAAGGGGCTACGATGTAAGACTGTGCCTATAGGGAGACTTTTAGTAGGGAATTGAGTAGTGTCTGTTCATATTACACTTAAATTTTTGTATGTTAGGGAAGCAGGAAACATGGAGGGAATTCCAAAGTCTTGCAATTTGAAGGAAAAAACTATTAGAGTAGAAAGCATTCCGACATATAGGAACCTTGACAGTGAAGAGGTGGGATTTTGTTGCTTGAAGGGACACAAGTGGTACAAGTACACTGGAGCACATTCCATTGAAATACTTGGAAAACAGGTGCAGAAATATAACATTGTGGCGATGGGACAGAGGTTGGAGTTTGGTTGACAGTGCAGAACCTATTAGATTGGAGACTCTTTTTGGGATCCTGTCAAAGAGCAAGAGAGTAGTGATAGATGCCTTATAAATGCATAGGATACTATCAGGTGTGAGAAGTTTTCTAGCACCGTAGAGTGAGCCAACCTTCTTTGCAGCAGCCTTGGCAATGTCTTATTGTTTGTTCTAATTCATGTTTCCTGTGATTGTTGAGCAAAAGGGTTTGAATGATGAGCTTTTAGCTCTAGTATTATTCGTCATCGCAGTGAGTGAATGAAAATATTCCTTGTAATTGCTAAAGGAATGCAGCTTAGTCTTAGTAGCATCGAATGTTACCATCCATTTACGGCTCCATTCCACTACAGACTGAAGGTAGTTTTCTACTGTTGCTTTAGTTATGTGTACATTCGTTTTCCCCTCATGTCTGTTGCAGAGTATTGTGTCATCAGCAAATACACCCATCTAGGACACAATTTTATCCGAGAGGTCATTATGAATATCAAAAATAATAAAGGTCCAAAGATTGACCCTTAAGGCACACCTGAATTAATATCATATTGTTTGGATGTACAACCATTTGGGATGATCTGGATTTTTTCTCATGAGAAGGATCTGATTATAGAGGGTGAGTCACAGGAAACGGATGTTTTTAACATGTTTAAACAAATAACAACAAACTAAACGTCATCTTAAGCAGGTTTAAAGACTACCTTTCTCACTCCCTGTCCCTTACTCAAGGAAAGCAAGGAGCGTTCTAAAAACATCCGTTTCCCGTGACGCAGCCTGTATTAAGTAATATCGTATCATGTAATTATATTTTTTTAATTCATGTTCATCCTCAAACAAAGCATATTGTTACTTGGAATGTAAAGGGCTACTATTTGCAACCATGTTTACAGGGGACTATGTAAGGAGATGAGCGAGATGTTGGTTAACATTACATTTCAACTTTAACAGTTATAAGACGTCTCTCCAACTGCCTATACCCCTGACAAATAAAACACTACCCTTTTTTCCTTCAAATGCTCAGCCTAACATTTGCAGGCAATATGAACTGGAACAAATACATTGAGGACATTGCAAAGGCTGCTGCAAAGAAGGTGGGTTCCCTCTATCGAGCTAGAAAACTACTCACATCTGAGAGTTTCCTGTACCTTTACAAAGCCATCATTCGCCCATAGATGGAGATTATTGTTACATCTGGGCTGGTGCATCTACCACTAGCCTCTCCCTCTTGGATAGGGTCCAGAAAAGAGTTTTCAATCTGATAGGCTCCATGTTGTCAACTAAGCCCCAACCTCTGTTCCATGGCTGCAATGTTGCATCTCTGTGCCGGTTTTACAAATATTTTAGTGGAATGTGTTCTGATGAACCCGTTGCACTTGTGCCCCCTTAACGTACATATCCCCGACAAACCTGCTTAGCACTAAAATCACACCCCTTCAGTGTTGAGGTCCCTAAATGCCAGAAAGCTTTCTATTCTAATAGTTTCTTCCCTCGAACAGCTAGACTTTGGAATTCCCTTCCTGCTACCTGCTTCCCTGTCTGTACTGATATGCAGAAATTCAAATGTAACGTAAACCAACATCTTGTTAATTTGTCTTAGGCATGATCCCAAATAGTAACCCCTTACGTCCAAGTGGTGATATGCCTTGTTAGGGGTGAACGTGAGTAAAAAAAACAAAAAACTTCTGCATGTCTGTGAAACAGAGAACAGGGAAGGAATTCCAGTATCTAGCAGCCCAAGAGAAGAAGCTTATTAAGAATAGAAGTCTTTCCGGCATCTAGGGACCTCAGTATGAAGGGGTAGGATTTTGCTGCTAAGCAGTTTTTGGGAGGGAGTATGTATGTTGAGGAGACACAAGTGTGATGAGCTTGTCGAAGCACATTCCAATAAAGCAGGCACAGGGATGCAATGTTGTGGTGATGAGACAGAAGTTGGAGCTTAGTTGACAGTGCCTGATCATGAGTTCAAGGTGAAAAAGTTTGATAAATGAATCCTTGTCAGTGAGCTCAGTCATTAGAGAGCGAGAAGGACATTATTTACTGAACAAAAGAACTCGATAACCAACAAGATAAGAAGGGCATCACGCAACTACTATTAACAAATGTGAAATAATGTATTTTATACAAACCCGCACGCATTCGCATTTTCCTCGCTTATATAAGTGGGTCAATCAATCAAGATAAGCGGCTTGTGCAAGCCTTTTCTAGTCGTACACAAAAACACGCGTTCACATTTCAAGCCACTTTTCTTGTCATACACATACACGCACACAAACATACGCACGCACATACACACACGTACATATATTCATGTTCACGTACATACACTCACATTCATGTGCATACACACACATGCTAATGTACACACATACGTGCACACGTACGCACACATGGGCAACGTCACTTCTCTTGAAAGGAAATCCACACATGCGCGAAGGACACCGGAAACAACTATAAAAGCAAGAGACCTAAGCTTTTTCCTTCTTTTCGATTCGGCTCTCGACCTGAGCGGTCGACAGACCGACCGCTCCCTTTGGGGTGCGCTTCATGTCCCCTGCTACTATGTGTGGGGCAAGAGTCAACAGACAGTACGTACACCTTACACACTTTCTATCTCCATGGTCTAGATTTACTTTCTCGCCCAACAATAGACTTTCCTTCTCACCAGCTAACAGCGAGAGACGCACGCCAAACTGGATTGAGTTTCTCACTCTCTCTCTCTCTCTCTCTCTACAACAACAGACTTTCCTTCTCACCAGCTAATAGCGAGAGACGCACGCCAAACTGGATTTACTTTCTCTCTCTCTCTCTCTCTCTCTCTCTCTCTCTACAACAACAGACTTTCCTTCTCACCAGCTAACAGCGAGAGACGCACGCCAAACTGGATTGAGTTTCTCTCTCTATCTCTCTCTCTCTCTCTCTCTCTCTCTCTCTCTCTCTCTCTCTACAACAATAGACTTTCCCTCTCACAAGCTAACAGTGAGAGACGCGCGCCAAACTGGATTTACTTTCTCTCTCTCTCTCTCTCTCTCTCTCTCTCTCTCTCTCTCTCTCTCTCTCTCTCTCTCTCTCTACAATGATAGACTTCCCTTCTCACAAGCTAACAGTGAGAGACGCACGCCAAACTGGATTGACTTTCTCTCTCTCTCTCTCTCTCTCTCTCTCTCTCTCTCTCTCTCTCTCTCTCTCTCTCTACAATGATAGACTTCCCTTCTCACAAGTTAACAGCGAGAGACGCACGCCAAACTGGATTGACTTTCTCTCTCTCTCTCTCTCTCTCTCTCTCTCTCTCTCTCTCTCTCTCTCTCTCCAATGATAGACTTCCCTTCTCACAAGTTAACAGCAAGAGACGCGCGCCAAACTTGATTGACTCTCTCTCTCTCTCTCTCTCTCTCTCTCTACAACAATAGACTTTCCCTCTCACCAGCTAACAGCATGAGACGCACACCAAACTAAACGCGTGCTGTACTCTTTTCTTTTATTTGTTTCTTCGTGAAATAAATCCTAGTTCGTTTATTTCAATTTAACACGTTGTTCATTTCTTTTTCAAGGCAATTCATTTTTCCTATTTTGTACGACTGGGTAACATATATAATATATCACCAGTCCGCTACAGGCTAAATAAAATACACAAAAAAAAAAAACACAGCAATCAACCAAATGAATTATAGATTTACATAAGTATCGACAATAAGTAAACATTAGATACATGTAATCATCAGAGGCGTCCAGGGAGGAGAGCGGGGTTCAGGCGATCCAATCGAATAAAAGGCAACTTTTCATAAATTGATCCGAGTTGTGTGGGTAAATTAGTTCAGCTGTTTAATCATACACATGGATGGTATGTGAGGGAGCGAGAGAGAAGTAGAGGGGGAGAGAAGGAAGGGGAAAAAAAGAGAGAGAAGGGGAGAAAGAGTTATAAGCTGAAGATATAGAGTCAACTGCTTACTCTATAGTTCAAACATAAACTTACATAAGCTCTATAACTGATTAATAGGGAACCCGACGTTGCCCGGGATTGAATGAGAATCAATGAATGTTAAACACTTCCAATACTTTTATTTTTATCAAAATCGGTCAAATCTCCTATTTTTCAATCAAATCGATTGATTACCTACTCTAGTCAGGGACCCACTGCAGTGCACCACGTAGAAGCTTCACATGCCTCTCTTCAGTGACTTAGTTCACGATACATTGTAGCATGTATTGCACTGTAAAGAACCTTCTGTTGATTTTATAAAATTATTTTTATACAATGACTTGAATTAAAGTTTAAAATGTAAAACTCAAGTATCATGCTTCAATCAGGCTCTAAACAGAAATATTAATTTTGAACTCACTGTTGAATTTATACGCTGTGCCCTTCTGCTTGTGCGGTGATAAAACTTCTCAAATACGCTTGTGATGTTAGGTTGTATAAGGGTGTTAACTTTAGTCAAAATCAGATTGTTCCTTCTTTAACAGGATTTTGTTTTTGATTATTGATTTTTGCTACCTACCAAAGCATTCTGATAGAATACTTAAGAACACTCTCAGACACATAAAGTACATCTGTATGCGATTTCAAAAACATCAGCCCAGCTGTTTTAGAGTCTATAAGGAACAAACTTTCTTTCACACACACACATACACGCACACATACACACACACACAGTGCCTTTTATATATAAGTAGAGACATTACGCATTTTCCTAAACTTTATTAATATATATGAGGGTGTTATGAGTGCAGTCAATTCTTCATTCACATTATTCAAAAAACATAAGAGGATTTCCTTATTACCAAGTTTCCCTGTTGCTAAGGGACATAGTTTGTACAAATCAACATTTGAGCTGCTGGATTTTGTCGGCATTGGTTTACCCCAAAATCTTTACTCAGATTCAACTACATGCAGGATGAACCACATGAAAGCAGGCTCCCTCTACCGCGCTAGAAATATACTCACACCTAACAAAGCCATCATTCACCCATGCATCGAGTATTGTTGCAACATCTGAGCTGGTGCATCAACCACTAGTCTCTCTCTACTAAAAAGAGTCCAAAAAAAGAGTCCTCAATCTAATAGGTACTGCACTGTCAACCAAGTTCCAACCTCTGTCCCATCACCACATTGTTGCATTCCTGTGATTATTTTATAAGTACTTTAATGGAATGTGCTTCAATGAAATAGCACTGGTGGCCTCTTGACATATATACTTCCAACTAATCTGACAAGCAGCAAAATCTCACCCCTTCACTCCAGAGGTCCCAGATACTGGAAAACCTTTTACTCTTTCCTCGTACTGCTGTCTTCCCTCGTACTGCTAGATTTCGGAATTCCCTCCCTGTTTCTTGCTGTACAAATCTGCAGAAATTGAAATGTAACGTGAATAGACATCTCCTTGCTCAACTCCCTACTTAAAATGTCCTTAATTAATAGTAGCCTCTTACATCTCAGTGGCAATGTGGTTCGTTTAGGGTGAAGTTGAGTTTAAAAGAAAAAAAAGATCTTCCAAGATGCACGGCGGAAGTTTATCTACAGATATGACATGACCCCAAGATAGTGCATCGAGTTGTCGATCTATGTTTCATAGAGAAGATTGTAATGAGTACGAAAATCACTTGCTTCAAAAATGGTCAACTGGCAAATAATAGAAAAAAAAAAAAAAAAATGGCGATGTCCAGTTAATTTTGTCCTCAATGATCTCACCAACTAACATAGAATTCTCGTGGATTATATGCAATTAAGATGCTGCCTATTTTTTTTTTTTCAGAGACTGATCCCATTTGTATTTTGGAGTAGCAAGCGTTTGTAACAGAGCTTCTGATGCGCATTTAACAGCAGCAACCATACGTTTTTGACTTCTAATAGAGTATGCCACTAATGATTTTGACGATCGTTTTTATAACCACAAGTTATAATAACCAACCAATCAGAAGCTTCCAAAGTTACTATGAAAATTGTCGAATTTTGGATTCAAAAAGTTCACCGTCGTCTCTGCCATGAACCTGCATTTGATTCGTCACCATCATCTTTATTACTAGAAATTACTTAACACTCAAGATCGGAACTGCACTGATTCTTCGCCGTCATCTTTATTCAACATAATGTCACAACACTTAACAACACATGACACAAATACAAATGACCTTGCCAGTGAATGAGGTGATGTCACAGTGGAGGAAGAGAATGAAAAGAAAAGTGAGGAGAAAAAAAGGAGATACTTGCACGGCAAGTGACAGATAAGCATGCGTGCAGAGACAGCAAAGAATCACGTGGGTGACCAGAGGATTTGGAAGCCTGAGTCAGTGTGAGAGGAACTTTTAAAACAAGATGCAATCCAAACTTTGAACAAAAAAAAAATTGATTAAATGACCGTGTGCTGTTGGGGGAGCTGCAGACATGGCAGTGGAAAGAAAAAGAAAGATTTTAAAAAACTTGTAAAGCAGGAAAACAAGGAGAAGACACAACAGACTTTTACAGCACTTGTTCAACATGGCAGAGTTTTGTCAACTACATAGTGAACTAAAAATCTTTTAAAACAAAATGCAATTCATTGTTAGAAAGTACCATGAATAAATGCCTTTTATTTCAACTAACAAAAAAGCGAGTCAAATTCCTTTTTTTGTTCCTGTCTCTGCATGCAACAGGTGGGTCCATGTCAACATGTAATGACGTTTCACAACCTTTGACATTGAAAGTGCAGAATAGTTAACAATTAATAATTTAGCTGCACATTGGTATCCACTTTGCCAGAGTCACCTCCATCTAAAACAAAGCTTCTAGTTTTCCATCATCAACGCTCTGGTCCTCATCTGACATCAATCAAAATGAATGGTTCGTATCTTGATGGCTCCATGTTTTGACAAGCTTCTAGGTCTGACTTTTACTTCTGATCTGAGATGGAACACGTACAGTAGAGCCCCGGGATATGGTGGCCCTAGGATACATTTTTTTTTCAGGTTATGATGTGGAATACAATGTTTTTCCGGACCTGGTTATGGTATTTGCCTTGCCCTACGGAGTTATTTATAATATTATTTGGTTATATACATGTGTATTATATCCTGTACTGTATTTTGTTACAAATTTTTAATGCCATATTGCGGGGTTCTACTGTACATCAAATCTGTTGCCAAGGCTGCTGGAAAAATGGTGGGATCATTCTACCGCTCCAGTAGATATCTTACTGCTGATGCAATTCTCTACCTGTATAAGAGCCAAGTACATCCAAGGATGGAGTACTGTTGCCACATCTGGGCAAGACCTACTAGGAGCAGCTTATCCTGCCTTGACAGAGTTCAAAATAGACTTCGTAGCTTAGTGGGGGATGCACTTTTCTCTTCCCTATAACCTTTTGCCCACAGAAGAGACGTTGCGAGCCTGTCTCTGCTTTATCGTTATTTTCATGGCTAGTGCTCATTTAAGCTCCAATCTACGGATCCTCCCTGTCCTGACTTTCACAAAAAAAACACTCGTCTACCTGAAACCACTATCAATAATTTCCCCCACTTTTTATCTGTGTCGAAACCTAAATGTAGATTTCATGAAAAAAGCTTCTTTCTTAGAACTGCACGCCTGTGGAACTCTGTTCCATTATCTTGCTTTCCAACTGACTTCAATATGGTCGTCTTCAAGTCCAATGTAAACAAATTCTTGATGAGTCATCCCTTTAAGTATACCAATTTACAAAATTTCCACTACTAACGATTACTATGGCATGTTTGCTTTGACCACTGTACACTCATTAACCCTTATCCTCGAGTGGCTTCTGTGCCTTGATAAGTGGTGACACCTTTGTAAAAAAAAAATATCTTTTCAGTAGGCCTGATTATCAGCAGGAGCGAACGTCATTTCATTTCTGTTGATATAAATTATTGAACTTTGCGTGTTAAGTTTGAAAAGTGAAACAGCAGAAGAGAAAAAAAAATTAAATAAAGAAAATTTGCCACTTTCTCACATTTCTTTTTGTGACAAGACAAGAAATAATCGATTTTATGGCTTTTTTTTTTTCTAATGGAACAAAACAACTTGGAAGTTTCTTTTTTCAATTTAGAGCCCCCCCCCCTCCTCTAAAAAAATAAGAGGAAGAAAGCTAGAAGTGGAAAAAAAGAGAAAAGAAAAATAAAGAGAAAAAGAATGAGAGAAAGAATAGAAAAAGAAAAAGAAAAAGAATAGAAATAAAGAAGAAAAAGAAGGATATTTTAGGGTTTTTTAAAAAAATATTTTAATAGGTTTTATGAGGTAAAACTGCAGAGGAGAAAAAATAAATAAATAAAAGAAAGAAAACTTACCATTTTCTCGTATTACTTTTTTTGTCACAAGACTAGAAATAATCGATTTCATGGATTTTTTTTTTGTTTTTTGTTTTTTGAATGCAACAAAATTACTTGGAAGTTTAAATTTAGAATTAAAAAAAAAAGAAGTAAAGGAAGAAAGAGAGAAAAAATGTAAAAAAGGAGAAGAAAAAAAGAAAGAATAGAAGAAAATAAGAAAAAGAAAGAGAAAGAATAAAAAAAGGAATAGAAAAAAAGAAAGAATAGAAGAAAATAAGAAAAAGAAAGAGAGAAAGAATAAAAAAAGGAAAAGAAAAAAGAAAGAATAGAAGAAAATAAGAAAAAGAAAGGGAGAAAGAATAAAAAAAGGAATAGAAAAAAAGAAAGAATAGAAGAAAATAAGAAAAAGAAAGAGAGAAAGAATAAAAAAGGAGAAGAAAAAAAGAAGGAATAGAAGAAAATAAGAAAAAGAAAGAGAGAAAGAATAAAAAAAAGGAAAAAAAAAGAATAGAAGAAAATAAGAAAAAGAAAGAGAGAAAAAATGTAAAAAAGGAAAAGAAAAAAAAGAAAGAATAGAAGAAAATAAGAAAAAGAAAGAGAGAAAAATGTAAAAAAGGAGAAGAAAAAAAAAAGAATAGAAGAAAATAAGAAAAAGAAAGAGAGAAAAAATGTAAAAAAGGAGAAGAAAAAAAAAAGAATAGAAGAAAAGAAAAAGAAAGAGAGAAAGAATAAAAAAAAAAAGCAAGAGACGCAGAAAGAAGGAAATTTCACTTTAAAATATTTTATGAGGTATAATATAGGGAAAACTTCCCATTTATCTTCATAAGAGGACATAAAAAAAGAGGAAAACGAAGGAAAAAAAGAAAGAAAAGACATAATGGAGAAAAGGAAAAAGAAGGAAAAAATGTAGAGAAAGGATGGATTAAAACAAGGCGAAAAAGAAAGAAATAAAGGACGAGAAAAGAGAAAAAGAAGAAAAAAAAAATTAGTGATTTTTTTTACAATATACCCCACTTTCAAGTTTTTGGTGTGGATATTCCCAATAGCCGTGAACTCTTGGAATCTTGGTGAGTTTAAGATAATTGTCTAGCTGGAAGAGTTCAGACAATCTCCAATTTCTTTTCTGTTCTCAAACTGAATAAAAACAAATACGAGGAGTATTCAGTAAGTAATGCGCCTGATCAAGGTGAAATTTTGCATGTGCAGTGATTTATATCTCTATGGGTTATATGAAAAACTACATCTCTGAACGAATTGTGGTTTCTGATTTACAGGTGTTGGAACTGAGTCAGATGTGAAATGAAGTCTGTTGAATGTTGTGCAGTGATCTGGTTTCTGTATTTGAAAGGATGCACACTACAGTAGACTTTTAATGAAATGAAAAAAAAAAGAAAAAATACATTTTTTTTTTTTTTTTTTTTTTTTTTACAAAGGCATCACCACATTATCAAGGCCCAGAGGCCACTCAAGGATAAGGGTTAAAGAGTGTACAGTAGAAATTGGTCAATATAGTAATCATTAGTAATGAAAATTTGATAAATTTGATAACTTATATGGAACGGCTCATCAAGAACTTATTTACTTTAGACTTGAACACAACCATATTGTAGTCAGCCGGAAAGCAGGAAAACGGAAGACAATTCCACAGGCGTGCAGTTCTAAGAAAGAAGCTTTGTTCATGGAATCTACGTTTAGGTTTAGGCACAGATAAAGAGTGGGGGAAATTATTGATAGTGTTTACAGCTAGACGAGTGTTTCTTGTGAAAGTTTGGCGAGGGGGGACCATAGATTGAAGCTCAGTTGAACACTTTCCATGAAAATAACGATACATCAGAGACAAACTCGCAACATCTCTTCTGTGAGATAGAGGTTGCAAGGAGGAGAAAAGGACATCTCCTACGAGGCTACGAAGTCTATTTTGAACTCTATCAAGGCAGGCCAAGTCCTTTCTAGCAGCTCCTGCCCAGATGTGGCAACAGTATTCCATCCTTGGACGTACCTGGCTCTTATATAGGTAGAGAATAGCATCAGCAGTGAGATATCTACTGGATCGATAGAAAGATCCCACCATTTTTCCAGCGGCCTTGGCAACAGATTTGATATACGTGTTCCATTTAAGATCAGGAGTAATGGTCAAGCCCAGAAGCTTGTCAAAACTTGAGGCCTCCTGAAGACGAGAGCCATTCATTTCAATTGATGACAAATGTGGATTAGAATGTTGATGATGTAAAGAGAGAAGCTTGGTTTTAGATGCATTAAAAGTAACCAGCCACTCCTTTCCCCATTGTACTATGTGCTCAAGATCAGAGGAGAGAGAATTGGAGAGAACTTGGTCGTTTACTGTCTTAGATGTGGTACCATAAATGGTAGTGTCGTCAGCATAAGTGTCTACAAATGATGTAAGGATATGATTTGGAAGATCATTAATGTAGATCAGGAAAAGAGTTGGGCCCAGGATGGATCCCTGAGGGACACCGGCATTAATACTGTGAGCTTCTGATTTTTGCCCCTCAACTACTACTCTTATGAACCTATCAGAAAGAAATGATTTAATAATTGAGAAGACTTTTCCAGCTATACCATAGCTAGCGATCTTATGAAGTAAACCTTTATGCGATACCCTATCAAAGGCTTTAGATATGTCAAGAGCAATTGCCCTAGAAAGATTGCCACCGTCGAGAGATTTGCTTATCCTATGCGATATAACTGTAAGGACATCTGCTGTAGATCTAGCAGAACGGAAACCATATTGAGTGTCACTAAGAAGGTTATTTTTGTTGAGATGTTTGATTACTTCTGTATTTAACACAGATTCTAGCAACTTACTCATGACGCACAGGAGACTTATTGGCCTGTACTGAGAGGGGGATGAGCGATCACCTGAATTCTTAAATACAGGGCATACTGATGAGATTTTCCAGGGAGATGGGAAACTATTCTCCTTAAGACAACGTTTAAACAGTTTTGTAAGTTTTGTATGTAAGTAAGTTTTTTGAGTACTATAATTGGAATACCATCAGGGCCAGTTGCTTTACTCGAATCAAGGTTTTTGATTAGCTTCGCAACATCACGTACAGATATACGTATATCACATAGCGTGTTTTCTGATACAGGAGGAAATATTGGGGGTTGGCGGTCTTGGTCGCAAAGGGTAGAATTAGCTGCAAAGTTCTTGACAAAGAGTTTGGCTTTGTCTGTTGCTGACGAGATTACCTCAGGTCCATTGATAATAGTTGGGATGGAGCACACGCTTCTGTTCAGGATTCTGTTTGCTATTTGCCAAAACTGGTGGGAACCAAGCCGCTGCTCAGCTACTTTGGACTTAACAGATTGAGCATACAACACTCTTGCGTTCCTTATTACTTTCTTACAATGGTTGCTGGCAGTCCTGAAAACGGCTTTAGTTTCCATACATCTATTACGTTTGAAGCAGTGGAAAAAGTGATTTCTGTGCGCAATGGCAGCAGCACATTCTGGAGAGAACCATGGCTGGCTGTTAGGTTTTTGCTGAAACTTTTTAGAGGGTATGAAATGGTCAATACCTACAATTAACCATTCAGTTAGGTCTAATACTATAGAGGACACATCCTTTTTAAACATGGAATGCAGAGGTAGATCAGATATAAATGTACGGAAGCTATCCCAGTCAGCCTTAGTGTATCGATATACTGTACGATGAAGAGGTACGTCTGGGGACTTATTACATTTCATTTTTATCTTAATTGATACAACAGAGTGGTCGGAAGATCCAAGAGGCGACAGAACAGAAACTGAACATAGTTCAGGGCAAGTTGTGAGAAAAAGGTCTAGTAGGCTCGCATACTGGCCGTCATTATCGGGCACACGGGTAGGTTCCTGAACAATCTGAGTGAGGTCATAGGCAATGGAGAAATCATGACAGAACCTCCCCTCATCATCGGTCTTGTTTGAGTGGGTCAACCATTCGACGTTGTGAACATTGAAGTCTCCACATACGTGAATGTTAGCTGAAGGATAAGTAGAAAGGACTTGGTCAATTTTCTCAGATATGCTTTGAAAGATAGTAACTCCGCTGTTGTGGGGGCGATAGAGAGTAAATATAAATGCAGTAGTGTGAGCTAAAGCAACCCGGAAGCACATATAGGGTAAGTTAGGATCTTCCCTGGAGATGTCCCTCCCACATGGAAAGCTATCTTTAATATAGGCACATATTCCATGCCCATCATACTTATACCATCATTATACCCCATCATATCACCTACTAAAACGTTTGCATCATGAATTTAAACCTGGTCAGAAATCCTACACGAGGTCGCCCCGCCCCCTCTTCCATCATTGATAAGGCATCTATCGATTAGGTTGAGGCTGTATTTTTGGCGATCGACACGTGACTATTCGCTAAATAACCGAAGAGGTCAAGATTTGTACAGGGTCTGTGAAAACTATGATTCATGACTGTTTACCTATGCACAAAGTGTCGTCTGTCAGATGGATTCCCAGGTTGCTGACACTTTTCCAGAAGTGAGAATGCATAGATTGCTCAGGCATGAACTTAGAGATGTGCCAAAAATATGAGAAAGTTTTTCAAAAAACTTATTACTGTGACATTCTTTTCATTATTTTGTTTACTCTCGAGTATATATCAGTTAATATCTTATGTGTTTTTAGATAGAGTGATGTGGTTCTCGATTGATTAACTGTGTCTGATATATACTCGAGAGTCAAAACAATGAAAAGAATATGCTCTTGTCATGGGCCTATCACTATAATCAAGAGATCAAAACCCAGTCTTTCCAACCATGAAATTGTTTTTGAAAACAAAACGTTCTCCAGATGATACAGCCTTGATTTTTTTTTTTTAATTCAATTTTCACCCCAAACAAGGCACAGTGTCACTTTGAAGTAGAGGGCTACTATCAGGAACATAAGTTGCAGGGATATTATGAAGGGAGATGAGTAGCAAGATGTCTGTTCACATTGCACTTGAACTTCTGCATGTCAGTACAGTTGGTAAAGCAGAATCCTGGAAGGGAGTTCCAAAGTCTAGCAGTTCTGGGGAAGAAACTATTGGAGTAGAAGGCTTTTTTATATCTAGGGATCTCTACTATGAAGGGGTGGGATGTAGCTGCTTGTCGGGTTTGTCAGGGGTATTTCCAAACTTATGACATGTTTGGCGATCCAATCTGAGGTACTCTAGAAAAGCAATTTTTAGAGCTGTATTAAACGGTGGAAGAAACGTGTAATTCTGGAATATTCTTATGAAGAGAACAACTAATAACTATGCCAAGTTTTGTTGCTCTACTGTCATTAAAAGTGGATCAGCGGCATTATTTATTGAACACTCCTGATACAAAATAAACTATAATCTTTATTAAAGCTCTGTGTACTCTCCGTAGAGCTTAGTAAACTGAATGGGATACTTTGAACAATGAATGAATTTAATTTGTTCCTTAAGTTTAACAATACTACAGAACCAAGCAGATATTGTCTTTGAGAACGCTGCACAGAAAAAACTTGAGAGGGGTCAAATATAGGGGTAAAATGTATAGTTGCTTATGGCGGATCCTGTATAGATATGAAATGTTTCAATATAAACATGACTCATATAAAGGTTAGTGAATAATAAAGGCCCGTGGTGCAGTGGTTAGAGTACTGGAAAAAAACAATTGTAAAGGTGATATTCTCATGAAGGTTGAAGGTTCAATCCTCAATGTGGGCGACCGAAGAAAAAATACATTTGTGAATTACTTAGGATCTCTATCCAGTCATGGCTGATGGAACAAGAGCATGCTACCCCCGTGAAGTAAATAAAGGGTTCCGCTCATAATTCCCTCCAAATTCTTGAGTTCAACAGAAACATTCCCGAATTCAACGAGACACACCTGAAGAAGGCCGGAGGTTACATCAACCGAAACGTGAAAATCATGCTCAAGATGAGAACAGTAGTCCGCTGAATAATAATACAAATAACCAATCCTCATCTCAAAAATTCAGAAACGTTAGTAAATAACTCTGTTAATATTAGTGGCTAGGTTTACTATGGATTTTAATCACTCCTTTACAAAGATAAGTCACCTCAATAAAAATCAGGAAAAATGACCACCTAGCTCATGTTGCCATTGTGGAAGCCTTCATTGGTTTAGAGATTTCCCATACCGTTTTAAAGCCAAACACATACTTAGATCATTCATTGACATTTATGCTGACGACACTACCATCTATGGCAACGCTTCAAAGGCCATAAATCACCAAAATCTTTCTGATTCTCTTTCCTCTGATCTTGAGCATGTGGTACAATAGGGAAAGGGGTGGCTGGTTTATTTTAATTCATCTAAAACTAAGCTTCTATCTTTACATCATCACCACTCTGACCCTCGTCTGGCATCAATTGAAATGAATGGCTCTCATCTTAGGAAGGTTCCATGTTTTGACATGCTTCTAGGTTTTTTTTATTTTTCATTTTTTAATCAATTTTCACCCCAAACAAGGCACAGTGCCACTTTGAAGTAGGAGGCTACTATTGGAGACATAAGTTGCAGGGTCATTATGAAGGGAGATGAGTATCAAGATGTTTGTTCACATTACACTTGAACCTCTGCATATCAGTACAGTTTCCCCCTCCCCAACATCTTAGCGAAAAAAAAAAAAACAGTCAAAGTTGGGTAAACAAACCCAAAAGCTGCCCCCCCCCGCAGCAAAAGTAAAGTCCGCTCCTTCTATTATTTGACCTCATTAAAAATGAGGTCAAATAGAAGCTTCTCTATGAAAATGAAGATCAAATAGGAAAGAAAAATGAGGTCAAATAGAAGCTACTTCTATGACCTCATTAGTAGAGTTAACTTTTACGGCGGCTACTCTGTTTTTATTACTCAAATTCAAATGTGACTCCGTTAGTATGTTGCGGTGGCCCACTGGTTCACGTCGCACGATTTTTTTTCACACTTTAATTTCCGACTTTGCCTCAAGGGTTCGGGTCGATCCTCATACTAACCTACCAAAACTTTTTATTTCTATTTTACCCCCCCCCCCCGGAGTTTTGATTTACCCAAAACCCCGCTAGTCTATATATATAAAAGCGAAAATGTATGTATGTATGTATGTATGTATGTACGCTTTTCCTCGATGTCCACAAAAGGCTTCTTTCAGAGAAGCGCTTGCTCGGTTCACAACTTCTTAAAACTTTTTATATCATCTATAAATTGTAATATCTCAGAGTTACCCACGGAGCTCGCCTGTCTATTTAATTTTATTGACTTTCAAACCTTAATTATTCCACATTTCCCGCATCGGCACGCGTTACATTCGCTTTTCGGTATAAAAAAAAGCGAAACTCGACTCTAGCCAGTTGTCTCAAGAGAGCTAAGTAACGTTTGTTCAATGTCGACTTCATCATATCAGACTGTAGCTTTCATTTCGCTCCTCCTAATAAACAGGGAGCGGGTTTTTAAAAACAAACAAACCGATTTATTCACCTCATTCAAAACTGTCCCGCACAAAATGCTTACTGCTGAATACCTATCGCCGTCACGTCAATCAAAAATGCGCACCTGCGCGTCATGAAGGCTTCGTTTTTTTTTCACGGGCATCTGTTTTTTTTTTCACATTTTCGGGTTTTTTTCACATACCCCGAAAAACACTCGGGCAACGCCGGGTACCCCTCACTAGTCTATAAATATAAAAGTGAAAATGTATGTATGTGTGTATGTGTGTTCGCTTTTTCTGTATGTCTACAAAAGGCTTTTTTCAGAGAAGCGGTCAGTCGGTTCACGACTTCTTAAAATTTTTTATATCACATATAAATCATAATATCTCAGAGTTAACAACGGAGCTCGCCTGTCTATTTAATTTGCTCGACTTTGGAAAGATAAATATTCAACATTTGTCGCTCGCCGCATGTAGATTAGGCTTTTTTCTATAATAAAAGCGACACTAATTCTGGTGGTATTTTTCTGGTCTCGATCGCCAGAAATGTCCGAAAGCAATCAGCTTTGATAAATGTGGAAATATTATTTCCTTATATCAGAAGACAATTGCTATTCAATTTGGACAAGTGGAGCTGTTTCCCCCTACCCCCAACGTCTTGGGAAAAAAAAAAAAAAAGCATTCCCGCACTAAATGAATGCTACCCCGCAGTCAAAAGTTGACCTCATTAAGTCATTAAAACGTGCACCTGCTAATTTAAGTAATTAAATAAATTCAAACGGGTTTCTGTTAGCATCTTACCGTGGCCCAATGGTTAACATCGCACTTTTTTTTTTCACACTTTAATTTCCAACATTGCCTCAAAGGTTCGGGTTTGATCCTCATACTTACCTACCAAAACATTTTTTTTTATTTTACCCCCCCCCCCGCCCCGGAGTTTTGATTTACCCAAAACCACACACACCTCCAATGTACCCCTCGCTAGTCTATATATATAAAAGCGAAAATGTGTGTATGTATGTATGTATGTGTGTTCGCTTTTTCTGTATGTCTACAAAAGGCTTCTTTCAGAGAAGTGGTCGCTCGCTTAACAACTTTTTAAAACTTTTTATATCACATACAAATCGTAATATCTCACAGTTAACAACGAAGCTCGCCTGTCTATTTAATTTGCTCGATTTTGGGAAGATAAATATTCAATATTTGTCGCTCGCCACATGTGGGTTAGTCTTTTTCCTATAAAATCTCGTTCAGCAGTAAATGAATACCATCCCGCAGTTGACCTCATTAACTCATTAAAAAGGGCACCTGCTAAATCCAAACTAATTAAATAAATTCAAACGTGTTTCTGTTAGCATGTCGCGGTGGGGCAATTGTTAATATCGCACATTTTTTTTTTTTCACACTTTAATTTACAACTTTGCCTCAAGGGTTCGGGTTCAATCCTCATACTTACTTTTTTTTTTACCCCCCCCCCAAACACCCGGGCAACGCCGGGTACCCCTCGCTAGTCTATAAATATAAAAGCGAAAATGTATGTATGTATGTGTGTTTGCTTTTTTCTGTGTGTCTACAAAAGGCTTCCTTCAGAGAAGCGGTCGCTCGCTTCACAACTTTTTAAAACTTTTTATATCACATATAAATCGTAATATCTCACAGTTAACAACGAAGCTCGCCTGTCTATTTAATTTGCTCGATTTCGGGAAGATAAATATTCAATATTTGTCGCTCGCCACATGTGGGTTAGTCTTTTTCCTATAACATCTTGAGGGGGGGGGGAAGCGTTCAGCAGTAAATGAAATCCCGCAGTCAAACTTGACCTCATTAACTCATTAAAACGAGCACCTGCTAAATCCAAGTAATTAAATAAATTCAAACGTGTTTCCGTAAGCATGTCGCGGTGGGGCAATGGTTAACGTTGCACGTTTTTCTCTTTCGTAACTTTGCCTCAACGGTTCGGGTTCGATCGTCATACTTACTTTTTTTTTTAACTCCTCCCCACACACCTCCAAACACCCGGGCAACGCCGGGTACCCCTCGCTAGTATAGTATAAATCTCACCTGTCTGTTATAATACATGCATGTATGTATGTATATATGTCTGCCTAAAACTTTCGACAGAAGCAACAGATTTTCCCGAGATCAATGTCATTTTGAAGCCCATCCCTTCGGATGACAAATATCGAAAAATTGGCTAAAAACATTAATTGCTTCAGAACGTAGACCCCTGATGTTGGAGAAGGAGACATGGTAGTAGGGGTCTACGTTGGAAGTTGGAGAACCGGGTTTAATCGTGTATTAGATTTTTTCTTGAAACTTGTCATGATGAAATTTTGAAATTTGTGGACTAGGTCGTCAGAATTACTTAGAGCAGGATAGAGAGGGGAAATTAAGAGAGAAAAAGAAACAAATTTTTTTTTTATTTGTAGCTAATGATAAGGTAAAGCCGTAACAATTACCCACTAGTATGGCATCGAGAGGCCCCACCAGAAGCTACTGCATGGTCCAGAATCCATTCACCAAATGGCAATACAGCAGCCCCAGTACTTTGCACCTGCTGATAGGACAGCCTCTTTAGTGGTTAATCCAAGGTTCGGGTCCCTGACTATCAGGCGGATAACGTCAGCCCAGACAAAACGTTTACCTAATCAACTGGGCACTTTTCTACAGAGAAGTGTCGCTTTTTTTCTGATATTTTCGAAAGTCATCCCCTCTTTTCGATTGTCTAGCCTTAATTTAAACCTACGTCACTTCTGGTTTGGCAATGGGCGCAACAGCAAAGACGTCACATTTTTTTTCACATTGTTTGCCTTCTTCGCTTACTACCAATTTTTTTTTTTTTTGCTCAACACACACCTCCAAACACCCGGGCAGCGCCGGGCACCTAGGCTAGTGTAATATATAAGGCAGGAATAAAGGTTAATGAATGTACAGCAGTCAATGGGGCAATATCATAGTAATCGTTAGTAGTGGAAACTTGTTTACATTGGACTTGAATTGTAGTCAGCTGGAAAGCAGGGAAACAGAAGAGAGTTTCATAGACGTGCAGTTCTAAGAAAGAAACTTTGTTCATGAAATCTTTGTTTAGGTTTGGGCACAGATAAAGAGTGAATGAAGAGGACAAATCTTTGATGCGTTGGTAACAGTATTAGAAGCAAGTCAAGATGTTCCCAAGTGACTGACAGATGTATGGTGAAATCAAAATCAAAGAAAGCGAAAATAATACTGAATTGAAAACCACGTCAACAAAAGATTAAGGATATGCAGACTCCAGAAAATATAACATCCCTACAGAGTTTACTGAGGAGGTCATCCCCCTAGGCCTTGCCTTCTCTCTTTGAGAAGGGTTTAGTTTTTTTTTTAATCACCTGAGGTAGCCTTACATGGGAATGCTGACGAGGCTGCTTAGGCACTTTTTGCAGATCAGAGTATCCCTTCTTTGGGGTGCTGACTTCTCAATCTGACTTTCCAACCCTGGTGTCACAATTCTTGCAGTGGGAGAGAACTATATAGCCTACAGAGTTTCCTGAGATTAGCAAACTATTGCCAAGCTTTCATTCATTTGATGACCCATTTTTTTTGTTTGTTTGTTTATTTTTAAAGATACAATTAGAAAAAAAAATGTGAAAAAAAAAGACTTGTTCCATTTTGCAGATGACAACGGTGGTGGCGGTGGCGGTGGGGGCGATAGCTTGAATTCAACCAAAATTTTACATTAAATTTAGAACTAAAATTAAGGTTTGAGAATAGAATGGGGAAAGACCAAGGCTGGACATAGGAGGGAAACAGTCAGCAGAAAGAGAGTTTCACAAATGTACAGTTTTCGTAAAAAGCTAGTGGAATGAGAAGCTGTAATACATCAAAATATTGAATTGATGAAGACCACTAACAAGTCAAACGAGCTAGAACAAAGGAAGCAAAGAATTTATCAGGCAAGTTTGAAGAACATATACTATAATAGTATCTTAAGAAAAGACTGAGACTAGCAACATCATGCAAAGAAGAAGAAAGGGTGGAACCAATCAAATTACATATCCGTTTCAACACCGTATCAAGAACCTTCACATGGGATAGATTCATCAGCCTAAATATGACAACAGTACTCTATGCTTGGTCTGTGAGTAGATTTATAGAGATCAAGAATAATCCAAAGTTTTCTTCATGCCACATTACATAAAGCGACCAATAAAAATCTCACTTTTTATATAAACAGTGACTCAGCATACACGTGACCTATCCACACGGTCATAAATAATGTCTTCTTTTTTTTATTTTCAAAGAATGGCATACAATGGAACTATACAAAACATCTAAAGAATTTCTTAGGATATTTGTCATACTTAAGAAAATGAGCTGCTCGTCCAGAACCCCCCCCCCCTTCCTCATGAAAAAAAAAAACAAAAAAAAAAAACTGTACCCACGATGGAAAGAAAATATTGGACACCAAAAACTCACGTAAGTAGATCAAGTAGTTTTATGTTTAAATAAAAAAAAAAATTTTGGGTCCGAAAGTACAAGCGACGATTTCATGACGCCATCTTGAAAATATTTTGAAGGAACAAGGAAGATAACTCTAAATCTAGATTTTAGAAAGTCATTCTAAATATAGGGAGGGAGCATTGAAAAAACACAAATTCACTTAAAAATGTTTTTTTTTTTTTTTTTTTTTACACAGTGATCACCACATATCAAGGCCCGGAAGCCACTCAGGGATAAGGGTTATTGCAAGTACATTACGTTAGTGAGGAGATTTGCTGAAATGTTTACTTAAGGGGGCGGTTCATTAGGAATTTGTTAACATTGGACTTGAAGACATCCAAGTTGTAGTCCGGAAGGAAGCAGGCAGACGGAACAGAGTTCCACAGGCGTGCAGTTCTAAGAAAGAAGCTTTGTTCATGGAATCTGCATTTTGATTTAGGCACAGATATAGAGTGGGGGAAATTTTTCACAGTGGATTCAGCTAGACGGGTCTTTTTCGTGAAAGATTGGCGAGGGGGGACCAGAGATTGGAGTTCAGACGAGCATCTGCCATGGAAATAACGATAAAACAAGGACAGGCTCGCAACGTCTCTTCTGTGGGAGAGAGGTTGCAGGGTAGAGAAAAGGGCATCCCCCACTAAGCCACAAAGTCTATTTTGTACTCTGTCAAGGCAGGATAGGCTGTTTTTAGCAGCTCCTGCCCAGATATGGCAACAGTATTCCATCCTTGGACGTACTTGGCTTTTATATAGATAGAGAATTGCATCAGTAGTGAGATATCTTCTGGAGCGGTAGAAGGATCCCACCATCTTTCCAGCGACCTTGGCAACAGACTTGATGTACGTGTTCCATTTCAGATCAGGAGTAAAGGTCAAACCCAGAAGCTTGTCAAAACACGGGGCCTCACCCAGACGAGAGCCATCCATCACAATTGATGCCAGATGGGGATCAGAGCGTTGATGATGTAAGGATAGCAGTTTGGTTTTGGATGCATTAAAGGTAACCAGCCACATCTTCCCCTACTGAACCACACGCTCGAGATCAGAGGAGAGAGAATCAGAGAGAACTTTGTCATTTACAGCCTTTGATGTGTTGCCGTAGATGGTCGTGTCATCAGCATAGATGTCAACGAATGATTTAAGTATGTGTTTAGGGAGGTCATTGATGTAGATCAGGAAGAGAGTTGGGCCCAGGATTGACCCCTGAGGGACTCCAGCATTTATATTGCAGGCCTTCGATTTTTGTCCATCTACCACTACTCTTATGAGCCTATCAGAGAGAAATGATTTAATGGTTTTCTTTATAAAGATAAAACTACTAGATCAATTTACTTGATTTTTTGGCGTATGATATTTTCTTTCTGTACATTAATACAGATTTTTATTTTTATTTTTTTCATCTGGATTAATACTGAAATTTATGCTGGAAATTTGCCAAATTTTATTTTTCTTTCACGTCACCACAATTATGTCTTTTGTTTTTTCAATTTTTAAATCGTTTCAGCGTAGCACTTTTGAAAATGTGCATTACCAAGGATTTTTGTTTAATGATTGCGCTTATGGAAATACTCCCAAAGAATGCATATTTGATATATAATAGGGTATTCTCCCTGAAAGTTAGGAGATCTTATTTATAAACGCTGCCAATAGGAACTAATGAATCAAATTAATTCACATTCTGTTAGCAAACAATCAGAAACCAAAGCAGCTTCATAAAAATTTAATCTTTTAGTATTCCAGCACATAATTTTCTCATGTCAGCATGAGAAGGATCTTTTGTTCTTTGCTTGTGTTATATTACAAAACTGAGCATATGGAAACAAGAAAGTGACAAACGAAAAGGTTGAGTTTAAACTTTTATTAAAGTTAAAACAATCGTGAAATGAACTGCTTGGTGTGTCAGGATATTCTGACGGTGGCAGTGGGATGTCGGTAGGAATGCTGGTCGGGTGTTGATATGACTCAGCGACAATCTGGTGTTATTGTCAGGCTAAGGCAGGGGCGGCGATGACGGGAACGTGGCTTATGTGTTCTGGTATCTGGAATATGGGTGCGGTGGTGGCGATGACAGGAACGTGGCTTAGGTGTTCTGGTGTCTGGAATACGGGTGCAGTGGCATTGGCGAAGGAGAAGTAGTTTTAAAAGTTGTCGTCCGGTAACACAAGGGGGCTGGCGGTGACAACGGAAGGGGAGTAATCTTAATAGTAGCCGTTGCTGATGGAGTGTTGGTGACGGTGGCTGCTATTATTAGCAGGACAAAACTCGCTGTCTGACGCGCTGTGGTTATCTGGTGGCGGTGGCGGCGAAAGAGGGGTAGTCTTTAAGGTTGCTGTCCAGTATCACGAGTGGGGTGGGGATGGCTGCGGCGACAATGGGAGAGTAGTAATCTGAATAGCTGTTGTTGCTGATGAAGACATCTGGTGTTTGTTTTTTGTGTTTTAATGTACTGTAGTGAGTCGTCTGTTTGATGTTTATATTCATGTGTTATATCAATTTAAAGCTAAGAAAGTTGTGAATGTGTTTTAGTAGCTGTTGCAGTGTTTCATGGGATAATTGTTCGTGTTTATATGCTGCTGGAGTTGTGTCTCCTGTGATTTTTATGCTTTGGATTTTGATTTTTCTTTCAATGGATGGCTTCCTCTGGCGATTTTCTTTGTTGAAGTGAGCTGCGAGTTATTCCGTTGAAGTGTGTACATAAAAAAAATGGGCTTTGATGTTGTTGTGTGTGTTTAGTGTGATCATTTACGTTGTATCAACGAACGGGGTTTGTCTTAGCATGGCCATTATTATCACTGTCATTGTTCCTGCTGGTTTCTGGTTTATTCCTGTAAATATAGAGGGATATGCGGTATAACACGTGCAAAATCATAAAGTCCAGAACAAGTATAACAGCGATCCACTGAAAATTCTTCATATCCAGGACTCTTCTGAAATTAAACATGGCTTCCAATTCATGACATGCTATTTCCGTAAAGTATTGATACAAACTGTGAACAGCTTTCAGTAAGTGAATCCCCCCTCTCTCCTTGTTTCTCTCTTTCTCCAATCCAAATAATATAAATTATCAATCCTCATCTAAAAAATTCTGAAAAAAAAAAATAAAAAAAATTACGCTACTTTTCGCTGTCAGAATCATACATTTTCTGAGACAATTTCTGTGCGTGCATGTGTGTGAATCATGTTAGAATCTAAGGAAACCTAAAGATTTTTTGTAACATAAGTATGTTTGTCGAATAATTTGTACTTTTCCCAAAAACTAAAATTACAATAAAAGTTGAAAAATAAACCACAAGATATCTTGAAAGTATCTAGGGAGGTATTAACCTATAGCTTGAGAGAAGACTATTTGATTCTTCTTACAAGGGCAGAGTGTAATAGAAGAAACTACTCACAAAAATAGCAGTGTATTTCTTTGGTATGCCAAGAACGTGTATAACAGAATGAAAAAGACATAAAGAACTTGTGTTTGTAGCTGAATTTTGTTTTTATGTGAAATTAATTTGCATATGAGGGGAACAGCAACTGTAAGAAGAACGAAATGAGGAGGACAGTGAGTTGAGTGTTTGACAGCCTGTAAAGTTGCCATCACATACAAACAAGAGGAAAGAAATAAAAATCTGGGTCCACATTTTTTCTTTTTTACAAAAGTTTTATTACATTACTTTCCCGTCTTGATATCACTTAAAAATCTCTCGCTATCGTCCATCTCGCCTGGTGTACATTTTTCTTCTTCCTCTGACCCATTCTCGTCCTCGGTTTCATACGTCCATTTTTTTTGACGTTGACTTTCTTTCTTCTGACCACGTGGTGCATTTTTTCTCCCTTTTTTTCCCTTTTTCTTCTCGTGCACACTTCCTAAATTTGCATATGTGCCTTTTTCGGCTACTGCTGCTGCTGCTAATCTCTTTGCAAGCCATCCATCCTCTATTGCTGCTGATACTTTGCCACACGCACATGTGCACTATATCACAAGCCGAGAGAAAGCGTTGAAGTTGCGATTTGTTGGTGTGAATTACGATGTTAACAAAGAGGATTTCCGTCAGTATTCCTTTTGAGGTTACGTAGTTTTAAAAAAAAATTTTTTTACAAAGGAGTCACTACTTATCAAGGCCCATAGGTCACTTGAGGATAAGAGTTAATGAGTGTACAGAGGTCAATTGGACAATGACGTAGTAATTGTTAGTAATGAAAATTTGGTAAATTGGATTACTTAAGGGGAATGGCTCATCAAGAACTTGTTTACATTGGACTTGAAGACGGCCATATTGTAGTCAGCCGGAAAGCAGGCAAATGGAAGTCAGTTCCACAGGTGTACAGTTCTAAGAAAGAAGCTTTGTTCATGGAATCTACGTTTAGGTTTAGGCACGGATTAGTTTTCTAATGTGGGGAAAATCCTGCTCTCCTCAAAAGAGCACTTTGGATTGGAATCAAAATAAAAATTGCCTCAGTTTAGAAGGATATCTATCTCACTCTCTGAGGAGAGAAAAGATTGTTGTGACCAGCTAAATCAAATCACTCGTCATGTAAACAAACGAATCTATTCTGCCAGAATTCATTCATTTCACCATTCATTGATTTTGTCACCATTCACCCACGCAGTTTTGTTGGCGCGTAGAATCGTGATTGTAATATGTTTTTATTTACACACAAATCCATGAGACTATATTTTTGTCTATTCGCGTATGTAGACAGTGAATGGGTTGGAATATTCTAGAAAGCGAATATAAAAGGGCAAACGCACCAAAAACAAACCAGTCCAAATAACGTTTCTGTGATTTCCAGAGCTTTTCGCAGGCTTCTTCGTCGCTGCTCGAAATTATCACACATATTGGACTCCATCGTAGGACATAAAAACTCTACTGTTACGAATGTCATGTACAAACTGCAAACAGACAAATTGCTCAATCTTTTACTGATGGAGCTCATGCAAATAACAATGGATGAATATGTTTTGCTAACGAAAGTTTTACCCCCCTGGTATATTCATTCACAGGGGTTTTTTTTTCATAAAATATATTAACCATAACGATTTCCTCAGTCGAGAAGTATTTCCTTAGGCACAAAAGATTTCCAGCTGTACCCTTATAATTACGCAAATATTCTTTTTTTCACTTAGATGATGATTCTGAACTTTCTTCTTATAAAAATGCACATCTCTCCAAGTTATTAATGGACTTTAATATTTTAAATTTCGTGCTCATGGGGAGATCTCGAACATTCAAGAATGACTATAACTTTCACATCTCCCATCATCCACAAAAATAAACTATCTCTGGTTAAATAAAATTTATTATTTTAAGGTTTATAATTTGTTCCCGAGTTGTTGCTATTTACTGATGCCTTTTTTTTTTTTTTTTTTTTTTTTGTTAGGGAAAGGAGTTTCGACCTATGCTCCCGTCAGCATCATGAATTTGGAGACCGGTTGATATGCCGCTTCTCTCCACAAAATGAAATCTAGTATAAAAACAGATACTATGCTTTGCTCTTAATCAAAAGGCCACACGTCATGAATTAAACAAAAATCTCAGTTTACAATAAATAATTTATTTCCTATTTGAATAAATAAAATTAAATAACGATTAAAAAAAATTCTGTTGTGAAAATGTCAAGATTTAAGGATAATGTGATTTGGCCTAAATAAATTTCTGGAGGAGGGAAGGTCATTTTAAAGGTAGGTAATTCTGTATTTACTTAAGATTTTTTCAAGGGAGATAATTCTATAATTTGTATACCGTTTAAAGCAGCAGTTGTTATTAAAAATAGCTAAATAAAAACAAAGGTGGTCGATTTTTTCAGATAAAGCGAAGTAAAATAAAATAATTGTTTTTTTGTAATGGATTTTGATATAAATAAGATCAGTAAGGCGATATAAAATATAAATAATTAATATACGATTTTCGATTTGAGTAGGAGGAGAGATAAAAATAGGGAGAGAGTAAGAGCTTTAATGAGAGGGGATCCGAGCAAGGGAGATAATTATTGAAAAAAAAAAAAAAAACAGAGGGAGAGAATAAGAGTTCTATAAGAGGGGCTCCCAGCAAGGGAGATAATCGGTAAAAAAAAAAAACTAAAATAGATATTTTTTATTATAAAGAAGTTATACGAAATTAAATTTTACAGCGAATTGGAGATCAAAATCTTAATGAAAATAATGGTCATAAAATTTATTAGAGGAAATAGTAATCAAAATGGTTGTAAAAATCACAGCTGGACGAACCGTGAGTGTATCAATAGGAACAAAGAGAGAGGGATGTGAGAGTCTCGTAACGATTATAGAGAGTGGTGGAGAGCGGGGGTAAGAGTAGTAAAACTATCGAGGTTGCAGGGAGAGTATGTTTGTAGAGGTGGCTGGAGGAGGAGAACTAAGAACATGGCAGCGTTGGATCAATGGTGGTTATACTCCAAAATGTTGCAACAGTTAGCACACACTTTGGCCGGCATGAAGCCGACGCCATGGGAAAAGGTCAGTGGTTAAAGCTTTCCGGACGTTTAGTCCTTTTCTTAATTTGTCAGCTGGGTTCTTCTATCAATAGAGATATCGCTTCATTTTCCCCACCCATCTTAATTCGTGTCCGTCTTCAATTGATTCCCTCTTTCTTTTTCATCTCTAGAAAAAAAAAAAAACACTTTTTTTTTCTTCCTTCCTTTTTGAAATTTTAAATTTTCGATTCCTAAACGAAAATTAAAACCATTTTTAAAATTAAATTTGATTTCCTAAGTCTTTAATTCGGTTAGTTTAATTTATATATATTGTATTTTATAACGTCGTTTTTTTGTTATCAAACGAAAATAAGTTAAAATATTGACTATTTTTTAAAAATTTCTCTTAAGTGGGTGTGAAAAAAAAAACGTATATTTAACTAATCTTTTTTATGCAGAAAAAACAACAACAAACAAAATAAAGACAAAATAAACAAACAAATATATATAACAAATCTTTCATAAATTATTAAAAATAAATCGATTCATTATTTGTTGTTGTTCAGTTTTCCAATATAAACGCGATATTTTCATTTTCTTCCTGATTTAAAAATCGGCATTAAAAATTTTTTTTTTTAATTTTTTATTTTTTCGAAACTTTAAAAATAAAAACAATGCGAAATCAAATTATTTTTATTTGTTATTAAAATAAATCTTTCATTTCTGGTAAGATACATCTATTACTGTTTTGGTATTAGTGTTTATTATTGATGTGTGTGTGTGTGTGTGTGTGTGTGTGTGCGCGCGTATAATATATATATATATATATATATATATATATATATATATATATATTCAGAAATTTAGATAAGCCATCGGTACCTCTAGTTTAAAACCTGATTATAGGGAACCGTTTTAGGTCCCAATATCAGATCAGCTGAAGAGAGCTTGATATTGAGGCCTAAAACGGTTCCCTATTATCCGGTTTGAAACCGGAGGTACCGATGGCTTATTTAAACTTCTGAATATATATATATATATATGTGTGTATATATATTATATATATACACACACACACATCAATAATAAACACTAATACTAAAACAGTCAGGAGATCGGCTGAAGAGAGCATTGAGACCTGAAACGCAACGGTTCCCTATTATCAGGTTTGAAACCGACGATACCGATGGCTTATCTAGACTTCTGAAAATAAAATATGATATTACCCTTTTATTTTGTAAATTGTTTTCGTTATAATTGAGCACTCTGCTGGAATTCTTTTGTGTGTGTGTTTTCTATACTTGCATATTATAAAATGACATCTTGTAAATAGTTGTTTCAGCATTTAATAAAGCAGTGTTCAATATATTAGTAGCGTAAAATATGTCAAGTAAACTGCACAGAAATGTTTGTGTTCGATTTCTGTATGACATAAGTATTTTTGGAGCAAGTCCAGAGTTTAACGTAATTAAAAAAAAAAAAAAAAAAAAAAAAAAAAAAAAAAACAGGAAAATCTTTGACGTATATATACGTCTCGAAACGAAAATGTCATACTCCAAAAATCGCGTAAATTGATGTAGTTTTTGTTTTTAATCAAGAAAATCAAATTTCATGAGGAATCGAGAATGGTGTGTCGTGTCGGTCTCGCTCCGCCAGCTTTGATAAATATAGACAACTCAATTCAAACTACCGAGATCAAAATCAGCTTGCGATTTACTGTTAAAATTGCAAGAAATGATTTTATATATTTATGTATGTTAATCGCCAATTTACGTGATTTTTGGAATATGACATTTTTCGTTCCGTGACGGATACGTACACATACACATCATAACGATTTCTGTATTTTTTTTTAATTTCATCGATTTTTTTTTATACTAAGACTAATATACTTCTGTCTGTATTGAACACTGTTAAAGTAAATACTAAAAAATATACACATAATATAAATCTAATCCAAAATGAAAAACAAAAATCAATAACCTACACAAATAAAATGTTTAAATGGTGCTTTTTTTTGGTACCGTGCGTGCACTATTTTTAAATAGTTTTTTTTTTCAGGTTAAATTCAAGTTTCACGATATCTTTTTTTATTATTAAATTGTTAGGTGGAAACACAGAATTGTTACAAAACACCCTCCTCTCTCCATGTTAAGAATGGCTTTCAAAATAACCGTTTAAATAGATATTTGGTGCTTATGATTCGCTTATATCGCCTTGCTGAAATAATAGCATTATTTAGAAAGCCATTCTTGACATGGGGAGGGAAGGGGATTTTCTAATTATTCGGTACTTTTACCTAAAAATAGATATCGTAAAACTTCAATTTAACTTGAAAATACTATTTAAAAAAATAGCACGGTAACATACGTGCAATGTGCATGCCATGAGCACCGGCGTTTCGCGATATCTTTTTTGGGGTGTATGTTTTTTTGTTTTACTGTCCACAGTTCTTCGAAAAAGTGGTAAAAAAATCAGATATATAATAAATGTTACCAAAGGCAAGATAAGTTACGGCGAACCTGAACGAGAATACCCCCCCCCCACGAACGGCTTTCGGAATAAGCACCCCCAACCTCCCAATGTTAAGAACGACTTTCGTTTTTTTTTTTTTTTTTTTTTTTTTCAGTGGATTATTATTTATAGTACACTAATATTAAGGGGATTCTCGTTCAGGTCCGCCTAATTTACTTTTCTACCTAACTGAATAGGTTTTTAGTGTTTTTTTTTTTTTTTTTTACTAAAATGTAAAATTTTAATAGGCTCGAAAAACAAGCAAGTTTCAAAGGGTACGCGACCACAGGAAAAATTTACTGCATAACAAATGAATTGTGGTTACTTTTTCTGGTGATCGCGTACCCCTTGAACTTGCTTATTTTTCGAGCCGATTTTACATTTTAGTAAAAACACTAAGAACCTACCCAGTTGGGTAGAAGAGTAGCTTATCTTGCCTTTGGTAACATTTATTTGTTATATATTTTATTGTTTTACCACTTTTTCGAAGGACTGTAGACATTAAAACACATCCCTCCTTTTTTTTTTTTTATTATTGTTAGGTGCAAGTACAGAATAGTTGCAAAACCCCCTTCCCTCTCCTTGTTAAGAATGGCTTTCTAAATAATGTTATTATTTCAGCGCGATAACATAAGTACCATATTTTTATATGAAAGTACTTTTTTGTTAAATCAATTTTACGAAACTATACCTAAAAATAATAAAAAAGAAAGTTTCGACAGATGAGGAAAATAGAAATATATAAAAAAAATGTTACGTCAAACAGAAGTTGGTGCTTCTTGTCAGGATAGTCGACAGATCGATTTTTTTGTAAATGTGGATTTAAGCAAAAACAACATACTTGTCATGTCGAAAATAGTAATATATCCAAAAATCATGAAAATTCATGGAGTAAAACAACTATTATTGTGTTTTTAGTAAAAAAAAAACAAAAAAAAAAAACGGTAGGTCAGTCATTAAAGTAGCGAAAAGAGAGATAAGTATGTCCCTTGTATTCGCAATCTTGAAGGTGTTAACATCTAGGGAATATACAATTCCCCCTCCTCCCAATTACTTTTAACTATAAATAATTTTCTATTTGATGAATTTTCGTAATTTTTGTATACGTTATTTTCGACATGACAAGTAAGTACTGTTGATTTTGCTTAAAACCATATATTACCCCCCCCCCCCCCCCCAAAAGCAGACGATCTGTCGACTCTATCTTAACAAGCACCCAGAATTTGAACCGAACCGTTTTTTAACTCTGACGTAAGTTTTAGGTTTAGCTCTGTTCAAATTCTGTAGAAGCACCTAAAATACTTCTTGTTAATAAAATTGATTCAATACATATAAATTAATAATTGTTAATTACAATATTAATTGGACATTTGTTTTTTATTATAAACAACAAAACGAAAACGTGGTTAAAAACAAATGTTATCAAAGGCAAGATAAGTCGCTCTTCTACCTACCTGGATAAGTTTTTTGCTTTAACTTATTTTAAAGAGTTTATTTAGTTTGAAACACAAGTGCCGAGTCTTTTGGGTGGATTTACCAGTATTTTGTTTTTGTTTTTTCGATTTTTGAGCGATTATCGAAGCTCCTCAGATAACCATCATATGTCGGCATTTTTTAATTTTTTTTTTTAGTTGTTCTTAGGACTTGCCACAACTTGTTTCGTAGTAAATAAAATCTTTAAAATGTTAAAACACGAACAAACTTATTCAGTTATGTAGAAGAGTAACTTACATATTTTGCCTTTGGTAACATTTATTTGTTATATATTTGTTTATTGGTCACGTTTTCGTTTCGTTTATAATGCAAAATGCCCAAATGATCTTTTTCAGAACATTATGCAAATATCAGGAACTTTCATCCTGCTGGCTTGGCAGACCGAGAGCAGGCTCAAGTCGATTGTAATTGTTGTAAATTAAAACAACACAATCTTTATTATTGTTTTTCTCACCCCCTAACTCCCAATGTAATAATATACTTTTGTGTGTTTTCAGTTTATTTCGGTATTTTAATTTTTTTATTTCCATAAAATTATGCGACTTTGTGTGTGTTTGATATCTGAACATTTTGTTAATCATGTTTATTGAAATAAAAAAAAATGTCATACTGCTAAAATGAATTCCCTTTTAAGAAAATAATGTAATTACGATAATTAAATACACCAGAATGCATTTTTATTTCTTTGAAAATCACTCAGCTTTTTTAACTTTGTTAATAAAGAAACTAAGGGGGAAAAAAAAAAAAAAAAAAAAAAATCACTTCGTGATCTCCTCCGAAAGGAATTTAGAATCGTTTAAACTGTTGAAGAGAAAGTAATTTTGTTTTGGAAGTTATCATTTCATTTAAAATATGACCTTAACAACAATTATAGTTTTGACAATTTGTTTCATTTAATTAGTGAATGTTATTATAGATTGACTCCTCTGCTCCCTCCTTATGAGATTCTACTTTTTAGGTGATTACATTTGAATACTCTGAAAGACTTGACGGAAAGAAAATATTAATGTTTTAGAAATTAGTGTTGGGAATCATTCACATATAAATTTAAGTAAAATGATCCTTATTTCCGTCCCATTCTAGCGTTTTAGGGCAGGCAACCATACTTTTTTTTATGCAATTATATGTGATTTTACGATTTTTTTTTTTTTTTTTTTTTTTTTTGAAGGGAGGAGAGTGGGGCTTGCTACATAGGGTTAACTTTTTGGGTGCAAGTTTAAAGTTCAACCTAATTAAAAAAAGTTTTCGTTCCGTGAATAAAGACTTTTCTGTATTTTTGTTCTTTTTAATTAGATTGAACTCTTGGACTTGTGTATTGATTTGATGTTTTATTGGTTTATAGGTGCCAATAATTCGGTCAAATTTCGAAGTGTGTAGATTTAGCTTTTTTTTGTGATAGAAGTATTATTGTGTAAATGTCTATTATTTGTCCCCACGCTGTCAAAAGGAAAAATAAAAATGTGATTTTGATAGTTTTCCTGTGATTAAGCTGAAAAAATAAAATAAATTAGATTTCTGAGTAGGGGAAAAAAGAAGAAAGAATTGTGACTCTTCCAAATTTGAAAGCATTTAAATTTATTTTTATTCTTGTTCACCCTTTGGGTCGATGTGAGGAGATAAGCAAGATGGTTGTTCATATTACATTTAAACTTTCGCATGTTAGTACAGTTAGGGAAGTAGGGAGCGTCAGCGACTTCCAAAGTCTAGCAGTCCGAGGAAAGAAGCTATCAGAGTAGAAGGCTTTCCGGCATCTAGGGACCTCATCAATTAAGAGGTGGGATTATGCTGCTAGACGGATTTGTCAAATGGGTATAATTGTAATAAATTTGTCAGAGCATATTCTATTAAAGTGCTTGTAAAACAGACATAAGGATGCCACATTGCGGCGATGGGACAGGAGTTGGAGCTTGGTTGATAGTGTGGGACCTATTTGATTGGAGTTTCTTTTGTGGAACCTGTTAAAGATGGTAAGACTTGGTGGATGCATCAACCCAGAAGTGGAAACCATACACTATGTGTAGGCGAATCGTGGCTTTGTAGATATATAGGATACTGTCAAGTGTGAGTAATTTTCTAGCACGGTAAAGGGAGCCCACCTTCTTTGCAGGAGCCTTGGCAATCTTTAATATATTTGTTCCGATTCATGTTGCATGTTAATGTAAAACTGAGGAGTTTGAACGATGAGCTCTCGGGTATTTACCGTTTTATTATTTTAAAAGAAAGCAATTTTTGGCTTTAAAATTCTTAGCAAATCCTCGTGAAGATTGAACGTTTTGGAAACTATGTCCAATCGTTTCATAAATAGAAATTTAAAAAAAACATTTAGCTTAAGAACAAAATTAGACATAGTTTTATAACAATTTTCATTCAATTGATAATTTAATGGCCAAAAAGTATCCAAATATATAAATTTAGCTTTAAAAATTCTATTTAAAAAAAAACAAACGACATAGGGGGAGGGGGAAACGAAATGAAAGACTCCTGTATAATAGGTAACGTAGTGTTGACACATTTAAAATTAAAACAAAGCATGAAAATATTTAATTAAAAATTAAATAGAATTGTAGAAGGCGGTACAATGCAGAAGTAACGGAAAGACACGAGCTGAAGCAGGTGAGAAATTTATTAATACAACTTATAAATACATGTGTACATATTCATATTTCATATACACAGTATATTTATATTTGCACAGTGGTCACCTGGGAAAGTCGGTCTGGTGGTGTATCCGTGTTATATACCCACCTCTTATTTCATTAAAAAAAAAAAAAAAAAATTTTTTTTTATTTACAACATATAAAGAGGATTGTGTTAAATTGCCTGTTCAATCATTATGTGCAAATAGTGGAGGATAAAATATAAAACACGTGTGGAGAGTAAAAAATGTATTTCTGTTACTGGACAAAGAAAAATTTTTGCACTAATAAAACGGCAAACTTAAAGCTCATACTGACTTAGCGAATAGTCAAAGGTGGGTTCGTAGCTGGGGTTGAATCTCCCGACCGACAGGAATTGTTATCCTACACTGATGAGTGCATAAGCATGGAACTCGAGTGTTTGTAGTTATAAAAGAATAATTATTTAATTATAATTATTCTTTAAGAATATTTAAGGATGGGCACTGTCTGGGAAATATAAATTAAGAGGCAGTTAACTAGCATATATGTAATGTTCACGATTTCCTGTCATTCGAACATTATGGGTTGTCTGCACCCAAATCAAGCGTTCATTATTTCTTAATTCTCTTCATTTTTGCGGCAATTATTTCGTGGCTTGGAGGTGGAGGCTTAGCAAATGGAGTCAAAGATGGTTTCATGGCTGAGTCTGAATCTTCTGATCGTCAGGAATTGTCATCCTACACTGATGATTGCGTATGCATGAAACACTAGTGTCTGTAGGTCTAAAAGAATATGTATATGCATATATTCGTACACCTGAATACATGTTAATGTCTCCCAGTTTACACAGCTGCTGCTTCCGTTTAATGTTTTTCAGCTTATACATATCACACCAAAAATATATACATTGTCAGATACAATTTCTGCAAATACCTTGACATTAGCGCTTTTACTTTTGTTCAAATCCAACTCGCGCACAAAGATCATGCCTCAGGATTGTCTGGCTTCTATGAAGATTTCCTTGTTGGCTGTTGTTATTCATTATACTTGCAAGATTATAGATTTTTACCCTCAAGTGGTTGTGGTTAAATAATCAAGTGTTAACTATTCTTCACTTTTCCAAATGGCTTCAACTGTTTGTGTGTGTGAGGACACTTCTCAACCTATATACTCAACGAATTTTTGATCTACACATTTGAAATTTGATATATAGGATAATCAGACATGTGGAAAACTTTTTAATCCGTTTTCATCCGGAAAAAAGGGCTGCTAAGGGATCAAAATTTAAAAATTTGTACTTAGCAGTCATCAGATTTTTATCTGTTTTCAACTGCTCCATGAATGCACATGCGCAGCCACTTTATGATAGCTTTATGCTAAGAATGAGTAGGTTTGAAAACACTTTGTAAAAATCATGTCAAGCTAGCCTAATGGTTATCATACTTAACTCACTGTCTTTAGGTCTTGGTTTCAATCTCAACTCAAGTATTCTTTATTTCACAATAAGTGATTTGGTGGTCAAAATTCCGGGTAATGCTGGTAGGCTTGCTAGTTTTAAATAGTTTTAAATAGTTAAAAAATGTGAAAATAAACTTTATTACATTTATTTTCTTATCGAATTTTTTTTTTTTTATCTCAAGCAAATTTCTCTAAAAAACCAAGCATTCAGGTTAATCGTTGGATTCGTCTTAATACTTGTAAAACAGGCAGAGCGATGCAACATTTTGTTAATGGGACAGAGGTTGAAGCTTTGATGACAGTTCGGGACCTATCAGGTTGGGGGGGAGGTCTCTTTTGAACCCTGTCCAAATGTGACAACAATACTCCATACATGCGCGAATGGTGGCCGTGTAGAGGTTCAGGATATTTTCAGGCATAAATAACTTTCTAGCACGTTAGAGAGAGGTTACATTTCTGGATTTTTGAGATGAGGTTTGGTTATTCGTATTTTTTTGGATTCTTTGGATTACTGTGCCTAAGTGCCATTTTCACATTTCGGTTAATTTAGCATTTGACCTCCTTCATGTGTGTCTGCATGAATTTTGATCTATTTATTTTAATCCATGAGGATAGCATGCTCTCGTTCTGTCAGCCATGACTGAGTAGAAGTTCTAAGTAATTCACAATTGTATTTTCAGTTGCCCACACTGAGGATTGAACCTTCAGAACCTTTTACAAATGAATTTTTCCAAGACACTCAAGAGGAGAACAGTAGTCCAAAGAATCCAAATAATACGAACAACCAATCCAGAAATGTAATCCATTTATCCAACTATTTCATTTATAAAATAATTTTAGAAATTGTTTCTGATAAATTAATAGTTTCGTACAATTCATAACTATTTTCGATTTTCGATTTTCTTATGCAGATAAAATAGTTTTGTTCGTAGTAAAGTGATTTTAATGAAAAAACAGTTTGACATTCAAAAGGATTAGTATTATTTAAATTGTTCGGACCACTGTTCCCATCTTGATGGTTGTTCTTAACATTTCGGCTGACGTAACCTCTGATCTTCAGCTGTATCTTCATAATGGTTTTTATTGGTGAATTGTGGAAAAAAAACAAAGAATGTTTTTGTTCTTTTTCCCAACGAACCATACTTGTTAGAATTCAAAATGTGTGATGTTTTTTTATGAAACAGAGCATCGAATCCTTTCCATTTTTGTAGAAATTTAGGTCTGTATCGATTTGATATGTTTTTGTGTTTTTTATGAAACTAAATGATAATTTTGAACTTTGAATGATTTTTTCTTTTTTACAAGATTATTCTTATCATAGATTTTTTTTTTTCAAATTTCCCTTGATCAAGAGTTCAGATAATTATTATTGTTGGATTCCTCATACAATGTTATGCCAGAAAAGTTGTTTGATTTTAAATAAATAAATTAGTGCCAGATGAAAATATTTGGAGATCTATTCAAGACCGGAGATGTGAGTTGGATAATTGTGATGATGATGTGGACATAGAGGCTAGCATGAAGGGTCACAGCAAGCCTTCTGCGTCTAGAGAACAAAATTTGTTAAAGATGTAAAGAAAAAAAAAAAAAAAAGAAGATAAATGCGTCAAGATCCAAGTAGAACAATGCGAACATTGGCAAGATAGACAGCAGAGAACTTATAATCGTAGCATATGAATCCAAAGATTTTATGGTTGGCATTGGTTTCCCTGATATTTCTTTCTAGTTAGAATTCTTTTTAGAAAGACACTAGAGAGGGACCACATGAAGGTTGCCAACATCCCAAGAAAGTGATTTTTGTGGAACGAACTGGATTCGAACTTTGGACACGCGGGTCATCAGTCCGTGTTGTTAACCACTTGACCACTTCACATCTCATCAGAGAAATGACTTGGAAGAAAGTGCTGAAAAAGAATCTTTGCTACTCCTCATACAAGAGACGGCCAACTACACATCACCTAGGGGATTATAAGGTTTTAACAAGGGTGTTGGTTAGCGATCATGTCATCATTTAAGTAGTAGATCAGAAGGTGTCGTTTCCGATGTTGTAAATGAATGTTTAAGACTACCAACCTGGAGATGAAGTTGATGAAATAATCTCTATTAACGCATCGGTTACATAATGGACCAACTATGTGGTTAGTGGAAGGGTCTGGATATGACCTTAAACTATATCCGATGGTGAGGCCCCAGTTTGTGGGCTTTGGGGAGTGTGGAGCCACTCTTTAATTGCCATTGCTTCCAGGTCCACTCTGACCTAGAGTGGTAGTACCTGTTAGGGTCCCAACTATGGGCTAAATAGAAACTGACTTGAAAAAAAAAATATATTCTATTAAAAAAATTTTCTTCAAAATAACTGGATTCGGCATTAAATAACCTGAAAAGGGTTGATATGCCGTAAAACAACCAACCAACCAACCAACCATCTAGCGCCAGTAGGAGCATTCTAATCACTTGTGATGAGAAGGAGATCAGAAAATAGAGTATGGTCTACTGCCAACTTGAGGGTATTGTGAATAATTCTTTAACTGATCATCAGTCAAGAATCAAGGCATACACTGCGATGACAGATGCTGTGAGCTGTGCCCCTTAAACAAATCCAATCCAATTGAGGAAAGCTGGACTCCCAGGAGATTAATGTAACATTAGCTTGGTCACTCAGTACAAGGGCTACACTATGTTGCCTCAAATTGTCAGTTGGACCACTATGATAGAGATGATATGAGGTATCTGAATACAAAGTCAGGAATCCTAACCTCAGAGAGGCAGGTGATATCGACCTTATACTCATAATGTGAGAGCATAGTGAGTGTTTGGGTCTTAACTGAGAGTACAATTTTTACGTTCCAGTAGAAGACGTCATGAACATCCTCACGATGAAAAAGCTTAGCTTGCATACTTGACGTGCGTATTGCTGGGACGGTGAGTGTGATAACTTCTACAAACGCCATAACAGTATTTGTATTCAGCCAAAGCTGTGTGTTAATAGGAGTTACTTGGGAATTTTTGAGTCACAAATGGTCCCCAACTGCAAGTATACTCACTTTAAGGATTGTGTGATCCAAGCAGAGCTTAGATATCGTGCCAGAGCCAATGCTTTTCACACCCAATTTTGCAAAACCAGATGTCTTGATGGTGATGCATGGGGGAAACTTGACTGATAGAAGTGAAAAGTTTTCACAGCATATATGATCCACTTTATAAGACCAGCACGAGCCCAACCCCACGGTCCAACTCGAGCAATACCAAACCTTTAGGCATGGTGATTATCGATAAACAGATAAAATGCGAAAAACGTTCGTGCAATAATTAAAAAACAAAAAGTTATAATAAATACTTTTTTTCCTTTTTCCTTATTAAATTTCCAACTCACAATTGATGTTAAATGGCAAGAGCTGATTGAATATATCGAAAAACAATTTTTTTTTTACATACACTCGTGAGCAAAAAAATGAGCCAAACAAATTTTATACATTTTATTGCACTAAAAGCTATATTGAACAAAGAACAATTGAACAAGGAATCTTAAAGGATGCTAATAACACAGAACAAGACATTTACTTTAATAAATGCTTAGGGTGGAATCGCATTCCCTTTTGATTTCTTTTAAAGATCAATCCTTTTAGACATGCTCTCAACCAAAGTGGAACACTGTGAAGAGGAGATGCTATTCCATTCGCTTTGCACAGCTTCCCACAGTTTGTCATTGTTTTCAAAAGTTCTTCTGGCCAATGCACGAGTTATTATGGACTGATTGGGTTTAAATCGGGGCTTTGACCTGACCAAAATATCACATCAATTGAATTATCAGAAAAACATTTTTTTGTGACTTTAGCAGTGTGTGCAGGGGCATTATCATGTTGAAAAATAATGTTCTGTGATATTCCCAGCTTCTGGATATTTAGTAACAGTCCTGTTTCTAACATTCGAATGTATTCCTTTGCATTGATTGACTTCTCACATCTAATAAGTTCCCCAACTCCTGCTGCAGTAAAAGTTCCCCATACCATTATCCCTCCATTCCCGTGTTTAACTGTCGTTTTTATGGAACTTGGCGAAAATCTTTCTCCAGTTCTTCGATTGCACCGTTCAGGAGCATCAGGAACACCACTAACAAGACAAAATCTTGATTCATCTAACCAGAAAACATTCCTGAATCAGTCTGTATCTTTCTTGCCATAACACGAGAAAAATGTCTTTCTATCATTGATGTTCTTCTTAGATAAAAATAGCTTCTTTGCACACCTTTTAGAGGAAAATCCCATTTCTTTCATTCATCTAGATATTGTATAACTAGAAAGAGAATTTCCAGTCCCTGTTTTGAATTCTTTGCTATGGTCAACATAAGTTTTCTCTCGATCCTTCAAAACAGTTAATTTAAGCCTGTGGTCGTCCTTCAAAGTGGATGCTCTAAGGTGACCAGATCCAGATTTCTCTTTTACCAAGCATTCGACTTCGAACCTTTGACCAATTCGCTTCACTACAGAAAGAGATGTTTTCACATTTTCTTTTCTTAAAATATCAAAAATCTGCTTGTAAATCATTTTGGACTGCCTTAATCCTGCAATTCGTTTTTTTTTATATCCTCGCCAAGATGCAGTCTTACGATTTTTAGGATTCATTTTTCCACTTATTATTATATGTTATAATAATAATGATCTGCAAAATAGAAATTTTCAGTTAAAATTAACAAAAATTCATGGAAAAATATTGAAAAATCGATTTCTTCCTACTTTCACTTTTGGCCCATTTTTTATTTTTTTTTTGCTCATGTGTGTACATACTCCTGAGAAATTTCCAACTTAAACATGACCATAGGAAATAGTCCAAACCAATCCAGCTTTTGACATGGGAGGGGGTGCATGGATAAATATTTACGTAGTAAATAAATAGAAATAAATAACTCTGGTGCTATCAACATCACACAGTTATTTCCTGTGTGAATTTTGTTGCAGCATTTGACTCTATGAATCGAGTTGCATTATAGGAAATAATTAATGGAGATGGATTTCCACCCAAGTTGCTTAACTTCATCAAAGCGTATTACTTGTCCATGCACACAGATTCACTACTATGGCTAGGAATCAGAATTCTTTGACATCTACTCCGGAGTTAGATGACAGGGTTGTGTTCTTTCTCCTCCACTGTTTAACTATGCCATTGGTTGGATTACTTGCAAGTTTCCTGGCGCCTCTGTCTGCTACAACTGACGGACTACGATGACGACAAAGCCATTCTCGAAAAATAATTTGCCAATATCCAATCAACCATTGGCAAAATATATCACTTTGTATCCAAGATTGGTATGAAGGCAAATACTACGAAAACAAATTCTCTCCCCAGGATTCCTACCTTCCGAGAAAAGCACGATTGTTCTCAATGGGGGAAACCATAGAAGTCGATTGCTTCAAATACCTGGGTTCAATGTTTGTCGCCATGAGTCAGGGGTACGAGGCCATCAATACCTGAATCAACGATACCTAACTTGCTTTTAGTTGCCTAAAACCCTGTCAGTGTTTCGTCCCGAGATCTCAATCGGCACGAAATTCCGGATGTATTAGGTACTTGTTCAGATGATCCTTTTCCACAGCTGTGAGACCTGGCCCATGAAAGCTGCGGATCTCAAAAGGTTTGTAGTGTTTGACCTATACTGCAAAATTCTGCAGGTCTGCTTGTACCATTTTGTCTCCAGTGCACAAATCTGAACATGATGAAAGACCTTTCCCCTTAACCAAACACTTAAATAAAGAAACTTTGTTGGTTTGGCCATGCTGCGTGCCGCAACTTAGTTTATTCATGCAGCAATAGCTCCAGAGCAATTCAAAGCCAATGTTGAATCTACCTTTGATCTACAAATCTCTGGCATTGGTCCTGGGGCTGGCTGCCATAGCTATCTTGGCCGCTGCGGACTGTCATGCATGGTCTGCATTTATTTGGGATACTGTATGTTCTTTGAGAGGAAGTACCTCAACCAATCCTGGGTGAATGCTGCCAAAAGTAAAGTTCTACCCGGGAATACTGATAGGGCTGCTCAAGCATTTTTTGCAGGCCAGAGTGCTTTCTCTAGAGTGCTGGCTTTTCAAATTTCATTTTCTGACTTGTGTGTCACATCATTGTGTTGTGGAAGGGAGATAATTTCACTAGTAAAACTCTTGTTCCAGCATTGTTTAGAGAAATTGAGAAAAACCAACCAAAATTAAATAGATCAGAAGAGACCGTGAGATGAAGGGTGATTACTGACTTGTTTGCTTGGCTATGGTGTGTGTGTTGAGGAGGGGGGCTTTGTTTTTATTTTACAAAGTAGAACCGTTGTGCCATGGGACTCGTGGTTGGAAAAATTCAGTTGTAAACATGATCTTCAACCTAGGCTTAAGGTTCAATTCTCAGTGTGGGCGACCAAAAATACAATTGTGATTTACTTAGCACCTCTATTCAGTCATGGTTGATGGAACAAGAGCATGCTACCCCTATGAATTAAAAGAAGAGTTTCGCTTGAAATTCCATGCAGATTAATTCTCAAGTTTGACAGAAAGATTCCCGAGTTCAACAAGATACACCTGAAGGTCGGAGGTTACATCAACTGAAACACTGTGAAAAATCACACTCAAAATAAGAACAGTAGTCTAAAGAATCCAAATAATACGAATCAAAAAAGTAAAAAAAATGCTTAAAACAATTATAATAAAATTCAAAGAATCATTGAATTCGAAAACAATGAGAATGAATAATGACTTAATAAAAGGTGCTTTTGCAAAGCAGTATGCAAATTAGTTACCATTACAATATCAATAAATACATAGTTTATTAGAAAACTATTGTTCTATTTTGGATACAAATTTTGCATTTTAATCTCACCTTCAGAATGATAAATGACCCAATAATATATATATATATATATATATGTACAAACTCATTTTTATTCCAGACTAGCAGGAATACCCAGCATTGCCCGGGCCCGCAAATAATAAATAGATGAAATGAAGTTTCGTTTGGACACACTTGCTATACCAAGGATATTGAGCACTTTTCATGGGCAACATCAATATCCCCACCCCTATTCTATTATATGGAGGGAGACATTTAAAAGATACGGTAATCCCACTAAAAAAAAAAAAAAAAAAAAAAACGGATATAAACACGAAAATTTAAGTGCCCTAAAAAAGAAGTATCTGATCCCTTCTTTACCAGATTCTTCGGCAGACTGGATACAAAGAAAAGAAACTATTCTTAGGATATTGAGCACTTTTTGATGACTATATACCACTTTCAGCAAATATTTTAAATTCTGCTTCAGTCTAGAAAGATTTCTCTTAACGGTCCATTGCAATGACTGTGTTGCTTGCAAGTTGTCATCGCAACAACTTTAAGACGTTGCAAATTTATACTTTTAAAATGAAAGTAGGATTCACTCGTGTGTAGATTGCAATTGTTAAGAAAACGTTAAAGGCCAGATGACTGCACTTGCTAAATGATTTTTGTTTTAATTTATTTTTACTGTGCAATAATTTATGTCAGTTTGACAAAAGAAGTCCACTGATAATGGCCCACTGTTACGAATTTGGAAAAAGTATCAAGCAATTACGATTCATAAAAAAAAATATTTGTGATTTGCGTAACTCGCAGTTGATTTCAACTGCCGATAGAAAAATTTGAAATAAGAAAATGTTTTCTGTTTTAATTTAATTAACCGCTGATAAAAAATACCAAGTAAATAATACAAAGCATAAAACAAAAAAAAATATTTTAAATCTTTAAAACATGTTAAAATACAAAAGAAAAAACAAAATGGAAACTGTAAGGCAAGGCGAACCTCAAAACTAATAGTTATGAGCCAACCTTGTAACCCAGTCGGCTACGGCGACCGTCATAGCGTGCCGTTGCAAATTTTTGTATTTAAGGTATGCGAGAGACGAATGGTGTTCATGTATGCGCAGATGTTAAAATTGTTTAGAAAGAGATGATTTTACGTGAATGAGATTTTGTAGTCGTTAAGGTAAAAAAATTTTTTTTTTTTTTTTTTTCTGAAATTTCGAAATAACAAGTCCGAAGAATTGACGGTTCCAACAAGACCATGTTCATGGTGGTGGTGGTGGTCCCTTTTCTATTTTTTTTACTTTTAGCTGAATATAAAAACACAAACACGCTAACAGACAACTGTGATTTTATAGATTAGCCTAATCCTATGACTTTGTATCTTCGCTTTCAATGTTTTTTTGTTTTGTTTTTGTATAACTTGTGGGTTTTTATTTTCGAATCAACTGATAAGACCATTTGTTGCTAAGCGCATGTTAAACTTTAATGATTTGCATAATCTCTTCGTTTATTTCTATTTCACGGTCTAAAAATAAATAAAGCTTAGCTTGGATTTGCTTAACAAACTATAGATAAATTCACTTATCACTTGCTTCTTTCTTTTCTTTTCTCTTTGACTTCTCTCCTTTTTTTCTTTTTCTTTTTCTCTTTTTTTCTTTTTCTCTTTTTTTCTTTTTCTCTTTTTTTCTTTTTCTTTTTTTTCTTTTTCTCTTTTGTTGGTTTTTCTTTCTCTTTTGTTTTTCTTTTTCTCTTTTCATTTTTCTTTTCATTTTTTCTTTCGTTTTTTTCTTTCATTTTTTCTTTTCTTTCTCTTTCTTTTCTTTTTCTTTCTTTCTTTTCTTTTTCTTTTTTCTTTCTTTCTTTTCTTTCTCTTTCTTTCTCTTTTCTTTCTCTTTTCTTTCTCTTTCTTTTTTCTTTCTCTTTTCTTTCTCTTTCTCTTTTCTTTCTCTTTCTCTTTTCTTTCTCTTTTCTTTCTCTTTTCTTTCTCTTTTCTTTTTTCTTTCTCTTTTCTTTTCTTTCTCTTTTCTTTCTCTTTTCTTTTCTTTCTCTTTTCTTTTCTTTCTTTTTTCTTTCTCTTTTCTTTTCTTTCTCTTTTCTTTCTCCTTTTCTTTCTCTTCTTTTCTCTTTTCTTTTCTCTTTTCTCTTTTCTTTTCTCTTCTTTTCTCTTTTCTTTTCTCTTCTTTTCTCTTTTCTTTTCTTTTTCTTTTCTCTTTTCTTTTCTTTTTCTTTTCTCCTTTTCTTTTCTTTTTCTTTTCTTTTTTTTCTTTCTTTTTCACTTTCTTTTTTCGCTTTTGTTTTTCTTTCCTTTTCCAAAAGATAAAAAAGAACATCTCACTTGCACATGACCATTTAGCCTGGCTCACATTTCTTTTGTTTGACCGCACGCCAGCCACATGTTACACGTCCATTTTCTTCAAAGTCGACTTTGTTTCTCTGTTTCTCTCTGCACATGGTGCATTTTTCTCTTTTTCCTTTCTCTTTCCGTGCACACTTCCTAATTTGCATATGCCTTTTTTTGGGCTGCTGCTGTCCACAGGTAGTCTGCATTTGAAGGCAAAATCGCGATTGGTTAGCTATCTTGTGCGACATTGCTCAGGTCTGTTGTTCATAGCCTACCATTGTTCAGGATATAATGCATGCCAAAAATGAAGCGAGACTCAAACCGACATGGTGAATACTGTTGTAACAATAGAAATTGGATTTTGGAACAATTCATTCACTTTCAAAACAGGAAGTTGTTTGTGTAAATATGCACTTGTACGAATACACCGAGTAAACTTTTAAGAGGATTTCAATTATAAAAAAAATAGGTTATGAAATAGATTATCCTAAAGGACTAGGAACATAATACAATCGTGAATCGTTAGAAGGGTAAAGGGGAAGCACTAGGTAGAGATAATTAGAGAGGCTTAAAATTGATGAATCAGGTTGTGAAAGTGATTGTGAGCATAATTGAGAAACAAATAAGATAAGCACAGCTGTCTCGTGTGACCTTGTTCACGATGAACTGCCATGGTTCGGAATGTGGTGCAGGTCCGGGAAGAAACTAACCGTGTAACAATAGCAATACGATTTTGGAACAATTCATTTAAAAATGAGTAAAATTGGATTTTTTTAAACCTTGGCAACAACACTTAATATACTTTTTGGTAATTGGATGATCTCATTTTATAAAATGGGTGTGGGAGTTAATAACCTGCATGATTATAATTATGTAGATACTAAATAAACTATGTCAGTAGCACATGTTTACTCTCAATGTCTTAGTCTTTTTCACTCATTCTTTTTTGGTCTGTTTTTCTCTCTGTTCTTGTTCCTGCTGCTTTATTGACAGTTTTCATGTTTTTCTAAGGTGTTTTAAGACACCTGTCTGCTTATTATATGCAGTATTGGGTAGTAAAACCTCTTTTATCTGCCAAGACTAAACTGGTTTCCTTCAATAATTACAAGAAACCTTCTCTACCACCAATAGTAATGGCCAAAAACTCCTTACCTGAAAGTACTTCTTTTAAACTCCTCAGCCTAACGTTCACAGGGAACAGGAGTTGTAACAGTTACATTGAGAGCATTGTCAGGACTGCTGCAAGGAATGTAGGCTCTCTCTACCGTGCTAGAAAACTACTAACGCCTAAAAATATCCTGTACCTCTTTAAGCCCATGTATGGAGTATTGTTATATTTGGGCTGGTGCATCTGCGACTAGTCTCTCGCTCCTAGACAAGATTCAAAAGAGTTGCCAACCTGATAGGTCCTGAACTGTCATCTGTCCCATCGACAAAATGTTGCATCCCTCTGCCTGTTTTACAAGTATTTTAATGGTGAATGCTCTGATGAACCGCAAACACTTGTACCTCCTCGACGTAAATACCCCCGACAAACCCGACAAGCAGCTAAATCCCACCCCTGCACAGTAGAGATCCCTAGATGTAAGTGAGCTTTCTACTTCAGTAGTTTCTTCCCCAGAACTGCTAGACTTTGGAACTCCTTTCCTGGTCCTTGCTTCCCCAACTTTAATGTGAACAGAGATCTTGCTGCCCAACTCCCTACATAGTACCCCTGTAGCTTATTTCCTTGATAGTAGCCCCCTACATCAAAGTGGGAATGTGCCTTGTTTGGGATGAAAATTTAATAAAAAAATTTAAAAAATATGCCCATTTGTGCTATAACTGAACACGTATCTGAGGAAGGAAAATTTTCTCGAAATATCATACGATACAGAACTGCCATCTGACCATACTGTTGCAAGTAATTACACGTTGCAATGTTTAAACGTATATGAAAAAATACATGTATATTGTTGTATTTGCAGTCTGCCTGGCGTTGCCTGGTTTTAAAATACACCTAAATATGATAATTTATACAGATTCACGATTTGTACAGGTTTGAAAAGTTCTTGAATTTTTTTTTTTTTTTTTTTTTTTTCCTTTAAAGGCCTTATTTCTATTATTATTTTGAAAATGTGGAAAATATCTTGAAAAGACCTTAAAAATCATATTCTTTATGTCCAGTAAAAATCTGTGTCAAAATATTAAAAATAAAATCGAAATAAATACTATTAAATTATTTTTTAAGTATTAATAAAAACACCATTAAAACATTTTTTTAAATATTGAAAATAAAATCGAAATACATTATTTTGAATTTGTATCATATTATTGTGGATATAAGAGTTATATTCCTTTAATCAGGTGACTACCTGATATTTTCCATATTGGGTAATTTCCACATTGGGTAATTCTGTGATAAAGGGACGTTAACTCTTGTATCCACAATACCAGAAATTCAAAATTTAAAAGTAATACGAACACAGCATAGATCAATCTACAATGGGTAAAATAACAATAACATTTAATTGCGCTTGGTTTTTTTTTTTTTTTTTTTTTTTTTTTTTTTACAAAGGCATCACCACATTATCAAGGCCCAGAGGCCACTCAAGGATAAGGGTTAAAGAGTGTACAGTAGAAGTTGGTCAATATAGTAATCATTAGTAATGAAAATTTGGTAAATTTAATAACTTATATGGAACGGCTCATCAAGAACTTATTTACCTTAGACTTGAACACAACCATATTGTAGTCAGCCGGAAAGCAGGAAAACGGAAGACAATTCCACAGGCGTGCAGTTCTAAGAAAGAAGCTTTGTTCATGGAATCTATGTTTAGGTTTAGGCACAGATAAAGAGTGGGGGAAATTATTGATAGTGTTTACAGCTAGACGAGTGTTTCTTGTGAAAGTTTGGCGAGGGGGGACCATAGATTGAAGCTCAGTTGAACACTTTCCATGAAAATAACGATACATCAGAGACAAACTCGCAACATCTCTTCTGTGAGATAGAGGTTGTAAGGAGGAGAAAAGGACATCTCCTACGAGGCTACGAAGTCTATTTTGAACTCTATCAAGGCAGGACAAGTCCTTTCTAGCAGCTCCTGCCCAGATGTGGCAACAGTATTCCATCCTTGGACGTACCTGGCTCTTATATAGATAGAGAATAGCATCAGCAGTGAGATATCTACTGGATCGATAGAAAGATCCCACCATTTTTCCAGCGGCCTTGGCAACAGATTTGATATACGTGTTCCATTTAAGATCAGGAGTAATGGTCAAGCCCAGAAGCTTGTCAAAACTTGAGGCCTCCTGAAGACGAGAGCCATTCATTTCAATTGATGACAAATGTGGATTAAAATGTTGATGATGTAAAGAGAGAAGCTTGGTTTTAGATGCATTAAAAGTAACCAGCCACTCCTTTCCCCATTGTACTACATGCTCAAGATCAGAGGAGAGAGAATTGGAGAGTACTTGCTCGTTTACTGTTTTAGATGTGGTACCATAAATGGTAGTGTCGTCAGCATAAATTGGTTGGAAAAATATAATTGGGTCAGGGAATGTAAATATGATTATATGTTGATGTGTAAAAAGTCATTTGTTTTGAGCAAAATGGGTGAAAAGTGCCTCGAAATCACACATGGCTGGAATTAAACACAAAACGAACGAAAGCTGTAAATAGTTCACCAGTTTTGTTGCGCGTTCACGTAAATAACTGTGACCTTTAAAACTACTTCATAAAATAGAGATAAATGGAAATGACTTTTTTGTTGTCAATTACTAAGCTTTTTTGGTTTATTATATCATTGTTTATGTATCAAATTTTGTTTTGAAAACTTGAATTTTGTCTGTAAAAGACCTTGAAAAACTTTGAAACGTTCTTGAAAATGGACATTGAAATCTGTATGAACCTTGAGATTTCATATTTATTATTATAAAGCCAATTCTCTATTGATTATTATATTGTACCCAATATATAGCAGTGATTTCAAAAGTTAAAAAAAAAAATGAGTTTTTTGTTGTACTTAACATAAGAATCCAAAGTTTTTTGTTGTACTTAACATAAGAATCCAAAGTTTTTTGTTGTACTTAACATAAGAATCCAAAGTTTTTTGTTGTACTTAACATCCAAAGTTGCTCAAATGACATACCTAAGTATCACACGAAGGAAAAATCGACAGGGAACATTTGTCGTGCACAAATAGTAAAACTCGTACTAGAGTATATATCGATGTAACTTTTGGTTGTATGTAAGTCCGTGTTCAGTGACATGTTAACAATCTTGATAACCGTTCCGTGAAGGATAAAAATAAAAAAAACAAAAACAAGTGAAGCATGCATGGTCTCCCATGAGTGCACAGTGAGTGAGGCATAAAAAAATGCTGAAAAAGTTCAGCATTTGCCCCCCCCCCTCTCCCCCATTTAGCCCCAAAAGTCCCCAAGGCCTTAACATATTTGAATTCAGCACCATGCAAAACTGCTAAATAGACATACACAGAAAATTTTGGACAAATATGGTAAAATAGTCCCCAAAAATGGAGTGTTTTTATTCGCCCTAAAAGAGCCCCTGGGGCACACCCAAGAGTTATCACGAAGTATAGACAAACAAAATTATATAGAAATCAGTTAGTTACAACTTTTCAGAAAGTTTTATAAAAATCCAAGACATCAGTTTTTTTTTTTTTTTTAATAAGCACGAAAGTGTCAATTATAGTCATTTTAACCCGAAAGGCACCCCTAGGGGGACAACCAGAGTTTTCCGGAAAATCTGTTCTGTTACTTTTTACTCATATCATGTTTAATGTTTGTGCAAAATTTCAAAAAATTCCAACACGTAGTTATTGAGAAAAGTGTGAATAGAGGAACGGACAAGGATGAATTGACATGTCCACCCTCCTTTTGTCGGGGGACCAAAATCTGTTCAAAATTAAAAATGAAACACCTATAACTTATATTAGGAATGAGAAGTCTGAGGCTCCAGGAGTTGCTGTCTGATTTTGTAATCTCTAAACATTCAACGTGCAGTAAGTTAAGATATATATATATATATATAATTATTTTTTTGCTATAATAATTAAATACCTACAGACACTAGTGTTTCATCCTTTCGGGATTCTTCAGTGCAGGGTGTCACGATTAACACCAGCCGAATGATTCGAACCCCGCACCACGAGACATCTCTGGCTCGATTGGCGGAGACCGTATCCATTCGGCTACCATTAACCGCGTGAAATAGCGTTGAATTTAAACATTTTAATTTTAAATGTTCATTTATGTCAGTCAGAGCGTGATCTAATCGTTATACGATGATCTATGCATAAGAGCTAAATTGACCGACTTTAATTCAACTGAAAGTGCTCAACGATAAGAAATGAATTTCTTAAAGGGGTTGTCATATATATATATTATTATTATTATTATTATTATTATTATTTTTATTTAAATATTAAATACTTTTTACGTACATAAGTTATCCGTGTACACGTGTTTCAGAGTATCATCCATTGTCAGCTTGGTTAAACTTTTAACAAGGATCGAACTTGTAACTGCCCAGTCAGCAGCCTGATGCTTTACCACTGAGCTACGACATTCTGTAAAATTTTTATGCACGATTTTATCACTTTTAAATGTAAGATCTGTTATTGTTTTTTTGGGGCAGTAATGAGTTTGATCCTTGTTAGAAGTTTAGCCATGCTGACAACAGGTGTTACCCGGAAACATGTGTACATGGATAACTTTTATGCATGTAAAAAAATATTTAAATAAGATATTTAATAAATAATAATAAATAACAAAAAAATATGTCCTGAAAAAATAGGCAGATGCGAATAAACAAAGGACAACTAACTCCCTCGTTGAGGTAAGCGAAACAATTAAATACAATAGAATTGCTAAAAACAATAACAGATCATATTTCTCTGTTTAAATGTATGTATGTATGTTTGTATATCTGCCTAAAACTTTCAACAGAGGTGACAGATTTTCACGAAATCGATATCATTTTGAAGCTCGACCCTTTGGATGACAAATATTGAAAACTTGGTTAAAAACATCAATTCCTTCACCCTCAACTTTTCTACAAAGAGGGGTTGATTTTTTTTGGAAGCCATTGTATCGATTGAATTAACTTTGCCTAATTTTAACATTTCGAGCTTTCGGTCGTGTCATGGAGTAGCGGTAAGGCGTCAGATTTTCTTTCACTTTCTTTTCTGCCTTCGCACCACGGGTTTGAGCCTGCCTGCCTACTACCCCCTTTTTTTTTTTTTTTTTTTTTTTTTTTTTTTTCTCAACACACACCTCCAAACGTCCGGGCAATTCCGGGCACACAGGCTATATATATATATATATATATATATATATATATATATATATATATATATATATATATATATATAATTACTTAGCTTTAGCTATCTCTCTTTTCGTCTCTTGCTCACTGTAGCAAATGTTTAAATATGTATTTAAAAAGAAATTACGATTAATTACGTTATTGAAACGACACTCCTTGTTATGCAAAACGCCCCATGACTCTTACTAAAAAATACCTACAACTCCAACTCTATTCGCACCTACTGAAAACCTGCCCATATATATCTATTCACCTAATTACGCATGACTCAATACTTGCTGTCTTATCCATGCTATATTGCACTTACATCTTAACCCTCCTATCATCTAAAATAGCTCGGGCACAACTCGTAGCTCAATTCTTAATACCTACTCATACTGTAACACTATACTAGACCTAAGCTAACATTAATAAAAAAAAAAAAAAAAGGGTACGACTAAAATCACATTATCTCCTCCCTAACAAGCCCTCTTACAAACATAGACGCTTACACTGCATGAACTTCACCCACCCCCTTTATCCATTAACAAGTAAATAGCATGTCCCTAAATCACTTTGAGGAGTGTAACTAATCAGTAGATATAATCCCCAACAAACTAACCCAGTAGCACTAACAACGCGGGGTCGCAGAAATACCTGGATTAGAACCTAGGCGCGGAGAAAACCCTCTCAGGGCTGACGGACCCAGTAGGTCTTCCCAGATCATCCGTCTAGGAGAAGGAAAACTCTGAAACTAAACCAAAGGGGAGAGAGGCCTCTTCAGTCTTGGATGACAACCTTCCTAGAGCTGGTGACTCAAACAAATTCACCGGTTTGCAAACCTAAATTGCTTAAGGAGTAGATAGGCTCTGTCTATCGCCCGGCTTCCATACTCCTTCTTTGCCTATTAGTCAAGCGCAGAGACACTATCTCAGTGATTCGACAGAAACACCCAGCGGTAGATCTTGTTTCCTGGCTAGGGCAATGAACGCCGTTCTTCCCCATTCCCAGCATGCCCCACCCCTATAACTGAACATTTGGGAGTGCTTGAGTATAAGATATGCCTGAGCGGTTAGATTGGGTTGACCTTCTTCTAAAGGGTTGAGGGTACCGGATTGACAGTTCCTGGCTGCTGTTCCCGACTGGTAGTACAGGAGCCCTAACTCTTTGGTAGCGCTTAGAGCGGCTGCTCCATCAACAGTTGAATAATATCGGGTTGTTTGCAGTGCCATGACGCGCATGGAAAGGGACCCTGCACTCATCCCCGGTGGGCTTTCCTGAGGCCACAATCCTAATTGGAGAAAGGTCAGCTGATGGTCTACTTGTGATGCATGTCTGAAGCTCCGCATAACCTCTTGTTTAGCTCCCCCTTACCGAAACTCTTAAAAAAAAAATATGACGACAGTACAATCTAAAAATAAGCTTAAACCAGGATTAGGGACAAACAAATTCAACTTGCCTCCTCCCTTGAGGCTCTCATTCACAAATATCCGTGGGCTTAGAACTAACTTAGCTGATGTTGAAGCATTTCTCTTAACAAATACCCCGGATATCTTAGCACTAAGTGAGACTAACCTACACTCCTCCATTCCCTCTAACCACTTTAACATGCCTGGATATCTCCCACTCTGCCGTAAGGACTCTGACAGACATATGCACGGACTTGGAGTTTACATTCGTAATACCCTTCCCTTGACTAGAGAAACAAACCTAGAAACAGATGATCAAGCCTTTATGTGCTTTAGACTAAACGTGCAACACAGTATTAGCTACTATTATTTTCTCTACCGCTCTCCCTCGACTCAGGACTGCTCCATAATAAACAAAGTATCTGACAGCATAGACACGGCACTGTCCCTCGACACTAGCGCACAAATACATGTGTTTGGTGACTTTAATGTCCACCACAAAAACTGGCTTGGATTCTCTACTCACACAGATGCAGCGGGCAGCACAACCCATAGCTTCGCTATATCTCACTCCCTATCACAAATTGTTACGTTTCCAACCCGTTTCCCTGACCAGGAAGAACAACACGCATCACTTCTAGATCTGTTTTTGACCACAGTTCCCGATGACTGCATAGCGAAGGCCCACAGCCCACTCGGGAACGCTGATCATGCAGTGATAATGGTTGAAATCGCCCTAAACTCTAGTCCCAAAACTGAAGAGCCAGTGCTCAAAACAACGAGATATTATAATAAGGCTGACTGGGAAGCCATCAGGGAACTAATTAGAGATGCTCCATGGAAAAATATTTTCTCTCTTCCTGCTGAACAGTGTGCAAACGAGACCACTGACTGGTTCAAAACTGCAATCGAAGCGCATGTTCCCATGCGGAAATTTTATAGTAAGCCCCACTCTCCCCAATGGTTTACGTCGACTTGTGCAACTGCCATTACTCAAAAGCAGCATGCATACCGTAGGTTTAACCGACATAAGTCCAGTTCAAACAGACTGAAGTATATAGAAGCTAGAAATAACGTTAAGAAAGAAATAGCGACAGCTAAGAGAGAATTTACGGAAACCACTAAAAAGCGCATCGAAGCACAAAAACTAGGAACTCGAGACTTCTGGAAAATCTACAACAGTGTAGTAAATAATGGGCAATCAACAATTCCCCCACTAACCAACAATCACGAGGTTGTCTCCTCAGCAACCGACAAGGCTAACATGCTTGCCAGTCGGTTTGCCTCAAACTCCACACTGGACCCTTCCAACCACCCCCTACCTGACTTTCCTATGCGGACAGACGCCACACTAGACGATCTGAAAACCACCCCTGCTCAGGTGCATGCTATCATAAAAAACCTTGACACCTCAAAAGCATGTGGACCCGATCTTATCCCAGCTGTGCTATTAAAAAAGTGCTCAGCCGAAGTAGCTCCAGTTCTCTCCAAACTCTACAACAAATGTCTTAATGAAGCTTGCTTTCCGGGCTGTTGGAAAACTGCTTCTGTTGTACCAGTATTCAAGAATTCTGGCGAAAGGACAGACCCATCAAATTATCGCCCCATTAGCCTCCTCCCACTTTTTGCCAAAATATTTGAGACCATAATTAACCATGCTCTAGTCCATCATCTTACAGATGCTAAACTACTGACTGACAAACAATATGGATTTAGACAAGCCCGTTCCACAGCAGACATCCTCACCGTGATCTCTGAACGTATATACCAATCACTGGACAAAGCGGGGGAAGGCAGAGCGGTAGCTCTAGATATATCTAAGGCTTTTGACAGGGTATGGCATGAGGGTCTCCTCAGGAAGATTAGATCTTACGGTATCACTGGTAGAATACTTAACATAATTAAATCCTTCTTAGATAAGAGAAAAATCCAGGTAGTCCTCGACGGTCGCACATCTAAACAATATGATATAAATGCGGGAGTGCCCCAGGGTTCTATCCTTGGACCTCTATTGTTCCTGATATTCATAAATGACCTCCCCGACAACATTGCCTCTGAGATGGGTATATATGCTGATGACACTACACTCTATGGCAGACACGACAGGAAGACGAATGAACACATTTCTAAAGAAATGGCAGAAACACTAGAGGAAGACCTCCAATCTGTAGTGGAATGGGGACAAAAGTGGTTGGTCGCGTTCAATGCTGCCAAGACTAAACTAGTTTCATTCAATAATTACAAGAAACCCTCTCTACCACCAATAGCAATGGCCAACGACCCTTTATCTGAGAGTCCATCTTTCAAACTCCTTGGCCTAACGTTCACAGGAAACATGAGTTGGAACAATTACATTGAAGGCATTGCCAGGGCCGCTGCAAGAAAGGTAGGCTCTCTCTACCGTGCTAGAAAACTACTAACACCCGAAAGTATCCTGTACCTCTATAAGGCCACCATTCGCCCATGTATGGAGTATTGCTGCCACATCTGGGCTGGTGCATCTGCTACTAGTCTCTCGCTCCTTGACAAGGTTCAAAAGAGAGTCGCAAATCTGATAGGCCCTGAACTGGCATCTAAGCTTCAGCCTCTGTCCCATCGACGAAATGTTGCATCCCTCTGCCTGTTCTACAAGTATTTTAGTGGTGAATGCTCTGATGAACTGCAATCACTTGTGCCCCTCGACGCGAGCACCCTCGACAAACCCGACAGGCTACTAGATCCCACCCCCACACTGTAGAGGTCCCTAGATGTAAAAGATCTTTTTACTCCAATAGTTTCTTCCCCAGAACCGCAAGACTCTGGAATTCCATTCCAGGTCCCTGCTTCCCCAACAGTACTGACGTGCAGAAGTTCAAGTGTAACGTGAACCAACACCTTGCTGCCCAAATCCCTACATAGTACCCCAGTAGTTGTTGCCCCTGATAGTAGCCCCCTACACCAAAGTGGCAATTTGCCTTGTTTGGGGTGAAAATGTAATAAAAAAAAAAAAAAAAAAAAAAAAAAGAAAAGCTCTGACCTAGTTTCAGTGTATTTTCAGTTGAAAGAAAATCACCGAAAGAGACAATTTATTAAAATTAACTGCTGATATTTTTTGTTTGTTTTAACTTGGAAATTTTGTATCCGTCAACCCATACATGCTATCCAATCTGCGATATCTAATCTTGATGGTTAAAAATTGTCATAGATGCGCAATAATACAAAAATATGAAATTGCCATTAATAAAACTGAAATCAAATTTATTCACTGCAGTATTCGAAATTTCCCGTGGACCTTTTCTCAGTGGATTTAATGTGTAAATTGGCATCGTGCAAAAGTAGGCAACGGAATGTTAAAACTGGTGCTGCAGACTTATGGTGTCATTTGTTGTTGCATGCGACATTTGTATCGGACACAAGAATATGAAATTTGTGAAACGATCACCGAAATTATCTGCTTTCTTCTGGATTAATGGAAAGAATTGGCAGTGTTGAAAACTCTGCAATGAATGCGATGCTTTCTCGGCTGTGAGTGGCAGGTGGGTGGGAGTTTGAGAAAAACTAATGTTTATTAACAAATAATGGATCAGCCCTTTTAAAAGCGTTCTCTTGGTTACGTTGTTGATGTTAGCATGGCAGTCCCTCCACACTGCTTTGAAATCACTTTTTAGCACTTGATGATTTGGTTGATGCCCTCTTCTTAAGAGGACGGTATCCTCTCTGCTCTGATCCAAGCAATTCAACACAAGCTCAGTGGGTGACCCAACACGTCACATTTTTTTTCCTAATATATAAATTGAGAAAAATCGATGAGTTTTAATTGTCAACAAGAAAAACAAAAGATATAAATTAAAACTTATTGTCTCATCCAACCACTGTTAAAACCAATGAAAATTTCTTCGGGTGGCAATGCTATATGGAATGATGTAAGACAAGTTTAAGAATGAGTTAAAAAAGTAAATTAAAAAAAGAAATCTTTATAAGAATTACCCTCCCCCCCCCAATGCTTACATTTTCAGATCAATCTATATACAAGCAGGTATACAAATGTAGATCCCATGAAAAAACCTTCTTTCTTAGAACTGCACACCTGTGGAACTCTCTTCCGTTTCCCTGCTTTCCAGCTGACTACAATATGGTCGTCTTCAAGTTCAATGTAAACAAGTTCTTGATGAGCCGTTCCCCTTAAGTAATCCAATTTACCAAATTTTCACTTCTAACGATTACTATGATATTGTCCCTTTGACTACTGTACATTCTTTAATCCTTATCCTCGAGTGGCCTCAAGGCCTTGATAAGTGGTGATTCCTTTGTTAAAAAAAAAAAAAAAAAAAAAAGCAGGGTTGAGGAGTCAAAAAATATCAGGTCTAAACCTGACTTATAGGATTCCCAAAAATCTTACTCTGTCTTTTTGTTTTTAAAGTCCTATGATATTCAGACAGTTGATTCTTTGGAGATTAAAAATATCTAAATCTGACTCCTGGTAACAGACCAAAGGGAGGAAGACATCCTCAGCCGCATCAGCAATGCTCATACTGCCTTCTATTGACTTTGATCATGGGTCTGGTCTCAAAAAGAAATAAGGTTGAACACGTAAGTCAGGATCTACCAGACCCTTGTCTATGCCATTTTCTTTTATGGCTGTGAGACCTGGCCTATGTAAGTAAATGACTTATGCAAACTGGAAGTATTCGCCCATCACTTGCCTACACCTCATCTTCCGTGGCTGCTGGTAACAGTTTATTTCCAACAGTAAAGTTTGCGTTTACTACAAGATTCACTTTCTTAAATCTCTTCTTGCCTTTATTGGTTTGGTCGTGCCCTTTGACGACTCCAAGTGACTTTCTTTTTTTTTTTTTTTATTACATTTTTTTTTTCTAACTACATTTTCACCCCAAACAAGGCAAATTGCCACTTTGGTATAGGGGGCTACTATCAGGGGCAACAACTACTGGGGTACTATGTAGGGATTTGGGCAGCAAGATGTCGGTTCACGTTACACTTGAACTTCTGCACGTCAGTACTGTTGGGGAAGCAGGGACCTGGAATGGAATTCCAAAGTCTAGCGGTTCTGGGGAAGAAACTATTGGAGTAAAAAGATCTTTTACATCTAGGGATCTCTACAGTGTGGGGGTGGGATTTAGTAGCCTGTCGGGTTTGTCGAGGGTGCTCACGTCGTGGGGGCACAAGTGATTGCAGCTCGTCAGAGCATTCACCACTAAAATACTTGTAGAAAAGGCAGAGGGATGCAACATTTCGTCGATGGGACAGATGGTGAAGCTTAGATGCCAGTTCAGGGCCTATCAGGTTTGCGACTCTCTTTTGAACCATGTCATCTTAGAAGTCATCAACACAGCATCACCGCCAGGCTGGAAGAAACATCATGCTGGCTAACTCAAAACTTGGTTCAGGACGATGAAGCAGGCTGCTGAACTGATCATCATTTTGTGGGTGTTCACCAAATCAGTTGCTAGATGTCGGAGCTTCAGCTCAGAGGAATAAGGTGAATATTCGGTTGGGTGCACATTTCTGTATGCTTTCCAGGCAATCACTACAACTATGCAATTTCTACAGCTATGTACCTAAAAAATAGAGCTTTTAAACCTGGCATAATAATATGGGACAAAAGAAAGTAGCAACCCTAGTTGAAGTCAATGTTCCTAATGATGCAGATGCGAGAGAATATAATGAAATATGAAGGTCTTATGTACATCATGAAAAGAAACTGGAATCTTAGGAAGATCTCCATTCCAGTAATTATCGGAGCAACAGAATTCATGGAAAAACAAAAACTACCTAATGAGTATATGCTGTGAACCAAGTGCAAGAGAAATACAAACAATTGCACTTAAAGGGATTGTTAGAATCTTAAAAAGATCTCTCAGTTGGAGTGTAGGATGTCCCATCCCTAACAAAAACAAAATAAGAAAACTTAACAAAGCGCTTAGTACTCTAAATATAATTGAGGTTCCAGACTGATGATGCAAATTCTCAGTGTGGGCACACCATAGTCGTACACACTTTTAAATAGATGACTGGAGAGTGACTAACACGGGTACCATACTGAAGTGGCACTAACTCTAGGTAGGTTGAACCGACTTCTTCAAAAGGAGGAAGTTTCATGAGAATATGAAATTCACAAGCAGTCCCCAATTGGATGTATGGCTAACACAGGTCTTGCTGAGTGAAGCAATAACACCCTCGACCTTAGCAAATTTAGAGATGTGTTTTGTCCAAAGTAAATCACTGCAGTAATGACCAGATTGTGTTCACAGAACACTTGTTGATATTAATGCTGTGATGAGAGTGTGTGGGTGCTGGATTTTTCCTCCCTAAATCCATTGTGGCACACATGTCCACTTCAAACTTGAGTTGCCAGTCTCTGATCTGTTGATTGCTGTTAGGACTGAATATTTGCTCTAATTTTATAATGACGTCATAATTCGATGCAAGTCACTTTTGTTTAAAAATCAGCAAAAAAAATTCGAGGATGTTATAATCCTGTCAGATTAATCTAAGCAAAAAAGGAGATTAATTTTACACAATTTCCCGTTTAACTATTATTATTATTTTTTTATTTGTTTTAAAACGATCATAGATATACAAACAATTATGATATCTGATTCATAGACAAACAATTCGACTTGATATACAACTAGCAAGGTTATTTGGCGTGACCCGGGAGTGAAAGTTATTGCAGTGAAGAAAATGGCAGTGAATGTTATCATTAAGGCTAGGACAAAGCATATTCTTTTCATTGTTTTGACTCTCGAGTGTGTATCCATTGATATCTTATATGCTTTTATATCGAGTTATGTGGTTCTTGGTTGATTAACTGTGTCTGTGTAAGATATATATTCGAGAGTCAAAACAATTATAAGAATATTCTGTTGCTATAGCCCTAGTCATCATATTTGGTTTAACATCATTTGTTTTTATTTTTTATTTATTTAGTGATGTTTCATGGAAATCGCTCCAGACAAGGCATAAAGCCACTTGATATGTAAGGCGCTAAAACAAAACAAAAAAAAATGACTTCAGGGTAAAAAACAAAAAAAAAAACAACAAAGGATAAGTGTGAGATGGATAGATTCCGACCCAGAAAACAATTCTTCCCCTTTCTCAAAAACATTGCTCATGGAATGTGAGAACTAAAGGACAAAATAAGGAAAGCAAGAGTTAACCCAAAGTCCACTTTCTACTGTCTTTTACTTGCTGACATGTGTTGGACAGCTTTTAGAAATTGACTTCCAAACTAACCTATCTCTGGCCAGGTTTTTATTTATCCTTCTCAAATCCTTATCACTTCCTCTCATGTTTTCCTTGGTTTTCTCCCATGAACTGAATCTGCTACCCTAAACTCTCTTATCGATTCTTTTAATGTAACCAATTCAGCTAAATTCACATGCATCTCTTTATACTGGCTAGATTTGATCTTCCTCAGAAGTCATCAGATCTAAGCCTGCCTTTAAGACCCATCATGTCATTCTCATATCATTTCTTGCCATGCAATGCATGTCCTCAGCACTCACTGGTTAGGTTTCACTCCCATACATCATCGCACTATGTATACATATTTGTTGACAGCACTAATTACTCTTTTGGTGAGCTATTCAACGATGTCAAGAACAAAAAAGACCTGATTCATCATCATCATCATCATTATCATCATCATCGGTTTAATGTCTGTTTTACATGTTGATAAATATTGGAAAGCTTTTAGAAATTGATTTCCAAATAAATCTTTCTGCCCAGGTTTTATTTTTTTCCCTTTTCTCCCAACTCTGTCTTTCCCATTTCAATCACCAATTAATAAACATCTTATTTGCTTTATGAAGATTTAATTTTCTCAAGTTCGATCCTAGTGACTTGCATCGAACTGGTCAGAGTACATTGAATGCTAGTTTTGGATTTTACATAATCTCAACCAACGTCTTGACGGTATCAAGGCATATTTGCAAACTGCATTTCAAATGTTACTGCTCAACTGAGATAGTTATGGGTGTTATCAGGGTTTCAAGGTCTGCATCAGATGTTTTGGTTGGGGTCAGTTTGATTTTTGGTGCTTATGCATTTTTGGTACCGCACTGTTTTTAGGGTTTTTTTTTTTTTTTTTTTTTTTTTTTTTTCAGGTTAAATTCAATTTTCACAATATCTTTTTTTTTTTTTTTTTTAATTAAATTGTAAGTGGAAATAAGGAATAGTTAAAAAAACACCCTCCCCATGTTAAGAATGGCTTTCAAAATAATGTTATTAATTCAGCACATTTCAATCTCCAAAGACAGTCTTAATATTGGAATGAGTCAGTCAGAATTTTTGGGATTGTAGGTGCCAGAGTCTGACCTTATACTTTTCGACTGGGCTATTCTAGGTGTTACGAGTGAACCGATACACAAACCTTAAATTTTATTTATATAGATTACTAGATGTATCTATCCGGCGTTGCGTGGGAATCTTTTTTTTTTCTTTTTGCTTTAGTTATTTTAGTTATCAACTTTTTACTTTTTTCAAATAGGATTTTAAAAGTTAATATTTTTCTATTTACGACTCACCACTTATCAAAGCCTAAAGGCCACTCAAGGATAAGGGTTAATGAATGTAAGGTGGTAGTGTAGGAATCATTAACGGTGTAAATTGGATAGAATTTGATTATTTATGGGGACAGCTCAACAAGAACTTGTTTACATTGGATTTGAAGGCTACCATGTTGTATTCAACTGGGAAGCAGACCAATGAAACAGTGTTCCACAGTCGAGCAGTTCTAGGAAAGAAGCTTTGTTCATGGAATCTGCGTTTAGATTTAGGCACAAATGGAGAGTGGGGGAAATTGTAAATAGTTGTAGCTAGTTGAGTGTTCTTTGGCAAGGGGGTACCATATATTGGAGCTCAATCGAGCACTTACCATGAAAATAACAATAGAGCAGAGTCGTTAAATTCTTAATTGGACCAACTTGTTATAAAATTATAGCCAATTTGGTTAAGGTAAAGTATGACATTATTAATGATGGCATGTGTGAAATTCCTAAATATATATATATATATATGATCTGGTACCAAAAGTATTTAAGCTTTTATGTATTTTTATTCTCATAAAATTTATATGCTACTTAACATATCACAAAATATATCTTATAATGTTATTACTATTATAAAATTTACTTATATATATTATAAATATTTCATTTTATATATTAATATAAATAGTAACTGTATTATATGTATACTTTGTTATTGGGGAAGTGGTATAATCCGCTAGAGCGCCATGTATTTAACAGCTGTCCTGTTTTTAAATCTCCGAAACAGCTACATGGTAGGCAGCTGAAGATCCCCGTTTTTTATTTAACAATTTTTGTAGTTTAGTTTTTTTTTTTTTCTGAGTTCATTCTAATAGTTAAATTCCGTTTTGCAATTGTAGACGTTTTAGAAGTCGACTAATGCAAGTGCTAAGTCTGCGATAGGTTAAATTTAGTTTTTTTTTGGGGGGGGGAATTTAAACTGCATTCTTTATTTTTACCTTTTTTTACACAAAGCTTCTTTAGACTAAATGTGTGTGTGTGTGCATATATGTATTTATTTATGTGTATATGTATGTATTTATATATATGTGTGTATATATATATGTGCATGTGTGTGTATATATATATATATATATATATATATATATATATATATATATAGTAAGTTATAAAATTTACATGGCGATTAAGCTACACTGAATATTCCGCGTTTCATCCACTCTAGGATTCTTCAGGCTTATGCACGAATTCTGTGGTTGTTTGTCAACAAACCACAGAATTCACGCATAAGCCTGAAGAATCCTAGAGTAGATGAAACGCGGAATATTCAGTGTAGCTTAATCGCCATATACATTTTATAACTTACTAACTAGCTCTACCTACGTATTGAGCACTTTTGAAGTAAATACTTAAAGTTTACGCATAAATCTGTACTTTCGTATAATAATTTGTGAGTAAATTAAGTAGTTATATATATATATATATGTATATATATATCCCTACTATTATATAAAAACGGCATAATCGCGTTTACACACCTGTTCTTGTCAGATCACCGAAGGTAAGCAATGTTGAGCCTGGTTAGTACCAGATTAGTTACCATTTGGGAATTCTAGGCGTTGTATATGCTCTCCGCTTATCTCGGCATTTGTTTCAAGTCGTCCTGTACATCTGTACATGCACTTCACTTGCCACTGATATTTAACAATGTCGACTCAGGAGATGTGTGGTTGGACGTTGTGCAACTCCTCCCACAAAAAAATTCATGCACAGGCACCCCTTCATGGGTATCCATAGTCTATTAAAAACTGAAGGAGCTTGTAATACTAACGTAGATAATTGCTATCTATATAAAGTGAGGTATATATGTTTGTATATTTTTATCATAGGATTCACTCTCAAACTAACTGATCATTACAAATTTTGTCATACAGTTGCGAAGAATAAAGGGTTTAAATATGGGATATATTTTGTTTTCATTCAGTTTTATGCAAAGCAGACAAGGAAAAGGTTAAAGATTTTGTGAAAACCAAACGTTAAAAAAAAAAAAATCACAATACAACAAATAACAAATGTATGTAAAGTATATTTTTCGGATTCTGAAGAAATTGACATAAATACAATTTTCCAAAAATAAGGAAAATTTGGGTCTAATAATTGTAGTCATGCACAGTACATTATTTGTCTTCTTTTTTTTTCTGGGGGGGATGTCGGCGTGCTAAGGTTTTTTCTTTCATAGCAGTTACCACTGTTGCTATTAGGAGAAATATAGAATAAAAACGATAGGGTAAGACTAATGTTCGCATGCAGTAATGTTTGCATGCAGTAATGTTTGCATGCAGTAATGTTTGCGTCCTTGCATCAAAGTTGCGGTTTGTGCTGTCGGCTTCACTTCAGTAAGTTGTTTCTTTTTTAAAAATATCTTGTAGCGCGTCTGTTACACTTGAACTGTGTTGTTAAATTTCAACCACTCGGACCAGCATGTTGTCTGGTACTATTGCAAAGAAACAAACAAATAAACAAACAAACAAACAAGGAAGGATATAAAAAATACGATTCAGCATTTTTTAGGTGAATACAAAAACCATTTATCTTAGTAATTTCTGACAATGCACTTCACTCGTGCGGCTAACATGTCCCCACAACACCCTTTTACACGCTTTTTTTTTTTTTGTCACCTGCCTTTCCGCTTTTTCAATCATGCAGCGCATTTTCTCTCTCACTGCATACGAGTCAAAACATGTCCAATCGCTTCCTTTGCTCGACCACATACTTTTTTTTTTTCTTTTTCTCTGTCTTCCCACGACGTCAGCACATACACACTTGCTTAATTTGTATATGTGCTAAGATGGCTGCTGCTGCTGTTAATATTTTCGTTAGTCAGCTATCCTACGGTTGCTGCTGATTTTCTAACACGCATCCATGCATGCTCTATTACAATCTTAGCAAGAAAAAATATTCTTTGACACAGGGAGGAGGTCACAGTTAGGCACACTGAGCCTGTGTTTGTTCTTTTGTCAGCATCGTCTTGTTCTTGTCCTGTTCTCTTCTTTTCTGGTGATTTTAGGCTGAGTCGCACCCGCTATATTAAGATAAGTGTTGTGGTTTCGGTGAAATCCTTATCAGAAGTCAATCAGAGAATTCTACCTTCTATCCGGTCCTCAAACATTGGTCGATCCCAATCAAACAGGTGCATTCACCTTTGCTGTGAGATCCCCCAATTCTCAAAGAAACAAAACATCTATCAACTTGGAATTATTCTTGACACAACCCCTTGACATCAACCTGTCAGTATGACTGGTTTTAACAATAATTCCATCCGCACCTGAATTTTGAATTTAGCAAAGCCAAAAACGACTATAGGGTCTCACCCATGGTCTGCAAGAACTTCGACCGACCAACGTATATAAAAAATATATAAAACTGGTTCAAAGTTTTATCCTATTGAATTGAGAATAGCTGCCTAGGTTCAATCTCTGACCAAATAAAGTTGATTCACCGTCAATTTTCACTTTAGCCTGTGAATTCTTTGTCTATTTTGCTGTCGCCAGGCAATTGTCACATTAGAGCACAATTGAACCATGATATTTGACTTTTGCATTTTAAACTTTAAGTGAAGTTACAGTGCAACGTAGACTACAATGTATTTTGGGTTAAGTCACTGTGAAAGGCATGTGAAGCTCTTCCTCCCGGTACAATGCTGAGAGAGGGGGGGGAGTCCCTAATTAGAGCAGGCAATCAATCGATTTGATTAAAAAGTTGACGATTTCACTGATTTCGATGACAATAAAAGTATGGGAGGGTGGAACATTTGTTGATACTCCTTCAATCCCGCACAACGTCAGGTTTCCCTGCTAAGTTAGAGAAGGCATCCTATATCTTTATGAAGTCACTATTTATGCATGGAGTATTGTTGCCACATTTGGGTTGGTGCATATACCACTAGTCTCTCACTCTTAGACAAGTTCCCCCCCTCCCCCCAAAGTCTCCATTCCAATACGCTTCGCACTGTCGGCCAAGCTTCAACCCCTGTCCCATCACCACAATGTCGCATCCCTGTTCCTGTTTTACAAGTACTTTAATGAAATGTGCTCTGATGAATTTATTGTATTTGTGCCCTCTCAACGTACATGCTCCTGACTAACCCAACAAGCAGCAAAATCTCACCCATTTACTGTTGAGGTCCTTAGATGCTAGAAAGATTTCTACAAGGTTTCTTCCCTTGGATTACTAAACTTTGGAATTCCCTTCCTGCTTCTTTGATTGTACTAACCTGCAGAAGTTTAAATGTAATGTGAACATATATCTAATTGCTGAACTCTGCACAGTTCTGTTAAATACTATCCCAAGTAGTAGCTCGTCATGTTCTGTAGCAATATTTCTTGTGTAGAGTGAAAGAATATATATATATGAGAGAGAGGAGGGATAAGACGTCTATCAATAATGTTTTTGTTTCTATAAAACTCAAGTACACCTTCTGCAGCCACATTGAAATATATATATATATATATATATATATATATATATATATATATATATATAATAGACGTATATATAAAATCATCTGAATGGATTGACTTTTTTTTTCTTTTTAAATAATTGTTCAGCTCGGTTTGTTCATTGATCTCCTACCCTCTCCTCTTTTCATCCGTTCTATCATCTATTGATTATCTATTGATCTCCCTTTCTGCTCGGATCCACATGATTAAGATTTTGTTTGGTAAGATTAGACCTTGTTTTTATATATATATATATATATACATATATATTACACGCACATCTCTCTAAGCACTTGTGTAACACAATATGCAAGTGACCAACTTTCTACAAATTATTCACGGAAAATAGAAAATTTCTAATTCCAATCCAAATAGTCTGAGACTTACCATTCTCAAAGTGTTAATTTGATCACTTCAAACCCGTCTAGCTGAAACCAGTCAAAAATTTTCCCCACTCTTTATCTGTGCCTAAATCAAAACGTAGATTCCATGAACAAAGCTTCTTTCTTCGAACTGCACGCCTGTGGAACTCTGTTCTGTCTGCTTGCTTCCCACCTGACTGCAACCTGGATGTCTTCAAGTCCAACGTAAACAAATTCCTGATGAACTGCCCCCTTAAGTAGACATTTTTATTAAACCCTCACACTAACGTACTGTACATGCAATAACCCTTATCCCTGAGTGGCTTCCGGGCCTTGATAAGTGGTGACCACCTTGTAAAAAAAAAAAAACAACTTCAACCCACTGGACTGCTACTTTCTTGAGGGTGGAGCTTCCAAATCCTTTTAAACACCATGTGGCATTATTAACCAATGAAATTTTATTTTTAACCTATTAAAAGCCAGGCTAACTAAATTTTTTCAATTTAATAAGTAAAAAAGGGTTATAATAGACAAATTGAAATGAAAAAAGTTATTTTATTTAGAAAGAGAAATATTCACTCGTATTAATAGAACACTAGGTACATGTGATATATTTTAGAAATCAAGAGATGGTTACCTAATATTTCTGGTGAACCAAATGCAAAGAGATCCAGACAATTGCACTTAAGGGAACAACAAGGATACTAAAAAGAGCTCTCGGCTGGTTTCAATAAAAAGCAGGGGAATGTTGGTAGTTGGTTTGGTTGCTCCATACCCAACGTTACAATCTTCAAAGGAAGAAAATTTAAAAAAAAAAAAAAAAAATTGACACATTATGGTAAGAAACAAAGCAGTTCACACAAGAGTTACATTGCACTTTTGGTGGGATCCTTCTATCGATCCGGTAGATATCTCACTGCTGATGCAATTTTCTATCTATATAAGAGCCAGGTACGTCCAAGGATGGAATACTATTGCCACATCTTGGCAGGACCTGCTAGAAAGAACTTGTCCTGCCTTGACAGAGTTCAAAATAGACTTTGTAGCCTTGTAGGAAATGTCCTTTTCTCTTCACTGCAACCTCTATCTCACAGAAGAGATGTTGCGAGCTTGTCTCTGATGTATCGTTATTTTCATGGAAAGTGTTCGACTGAACTTAAGTCTATGGTCCCCCCTCGCCAAACTTTCACAAGAAACACTCGTCTAGCTAAAAACACTATCAATAATTCCCCCCCCTCTTTATTTGTGCCTAAACCTGAACGTAGATTCCATGAACAAAGCTTCTTTCTTAGAACTGCATGCCTGTGGAATTGTCTTCCGTTTTCCTGCTTTCCAGCTGACTACAATATGGTTGTCTTCAAGTCTAACGTAAACAAGTTCTTGATGAGCCGTTCCATATAAGTTAACAAATTTACCGAATTTTCATTACTAATAATTACTATATTTTCCAATTTCTACTGTAAACTATTTAACCCTTATCCTTGAGTGGCCTCTTGGCCTTGATAATGTGGTGATGCCTGTGTAAAAAAAACAAACTAAATAAATAAATTAGCAACTTATGATTGCAAGACTTATAGAAGTTTGTACATCATTGAACAAATGGATTTTTAGTAAATTTCACAAAAATTTTTAAGAAGGTTGCAACAACTCTCGGAAATAAATTGATGAATATAGATAAATTTTATTCTTTCTTCAAAGTAATTATGCAGTAAGCAGTTAAATTATATATTATAGATTTTAAAAAGAAATTATTTGGTGTCCTTTTTATAGGACAGCGGGACTTAATAGGTTAATTATCATTGACAAACTTTAAAATGCATTTGATGATGACCTTCGGATCTCTAAATCGCTAGTAAATACTTTTGGGCAAATTTTATTCAGTTTAGAAAAAATTCAGGAACTTATTTGACGTTTCTGAATTTTTTAGATGAGGATTAGTTATTCATATTCATTGGATTCATTGGATTACTGTTCTCATCTTGAGTTTGATTTTCACAATGTTTCGGTTGATATAACCTCTGACCTTCTTCAAGTGTATCTTGTTAAACTTGGGAATTTGGATGGAATTTCGAGCGGAACCCTTTATTTATTTCACGGGGGTAGTGTGTTCTTGTTCTGTCAACCATGACTGAATAGAAGTCCTAAGTAATTTGCAATTGTATTTTTCAGTTGCCCACACTGAGGATTGAACCCTCAACCTTCACTTTTTACAATTTATTTTTTTTTTTTAAGTACTCTAACCACTGCACCACGGGTCCTTGAGTAATTGAAAAATCACTTGTAAGAAGTGATATTCTCCTGAAAGCGACCGAAAAATACAATTGAGGATTACTTAGGACCTCTATCGAGTCATGCCTGATAGAACAAAAGCACGCTACCCCCCCCCTTGGAATAAACAAAGGGTTCCGCTCGAAATTCCATCAGTACTCTGATGAATCAAAATAATATGAAGATAAGATAAATTGTACAAAAGGTTGAACTTGCGAAAGCTGTCAGTTGATTTTCTTCTTTTTTAATGGTATGATAATTTGGTATTTGGGTTAGGGTTTCGTTTTTTCTTTTTTAATGGTATGATAATTTGGTATTTGGGTTAGGGTTTCGTTTTTTCTTTTTTAATGGTATGATAATTTGGTATTTGGGTTAGGGTTTCGTTTTTTCTTTTTTAATGGTATGATAATTTGGTATTTGGGTTAGGGTTTCGTTTTTTCTTTTTTTAATGGTATGATAATTTGGTATTTGGGTTAGGGTTTCGTTTTTTCTTCTTCACACTTGGGTTTCTGCTTCAGTTTCAGTTTATTTATTTCACACTTTTTTTTTCTTTCGAAGGCAGCCATCCATTCTCGTGATATTAATTGATTTTAATCCGCGTTTCATCGACTGATGCCACTATTCCAACAAAAAATGAATAAATTTTGTGACTCATTTTCTTACGAGTTAGAAAAGTATTTCTTGCAAGACATGAAAATGGTTGAACAATTTTTTTTTTATAAACTTTAAAAATTAGCTACAAGATTTAATTTGAAATTTATCACTTTTCAACAAAGTACACTTTTATAAACTTTACAAAATAAGGTATAAAATTTTAATCTAAATGGGGTCTAAAAAATTGCCTTGAATTTAGTTTATCTTATGTAAAATTTGTTGCCATGTACCATGTGCTTTTTAAGTCTCTCTCCCTGCCGTCTGGCGCTGACCATAGCCAGCACTTTCTTGCTCTTGACTTCACATGATCATCTTCCACAGCACACACTTTTCTTCTTCTCTCAACCACATGCTGTCCTTTGTTTTCTTTTTCTCTCCTTCTTCCCGTAACGTCAACGCATGCACACTTGTTTGATTTGCATATATGCTGAGACGGTTGCTGGTGCTAATATTTTCTGCTAGTCAGCTATCCCACGGCAGCTGCTGATTTCGTTTGTCGACGCTCTGTTACATTAAGAATTTGAAGTATGAAAATTTTTTTTTAATGCGAGTCTTAAAAGCAGGTTTGGATCTCAGCGAAAGATTAAGCCTGGACAGTATAAGGAGATGTGTGCAGAAGAGTAGACGCTGATGGTATGGTTACATTGAAAAATTGGATGAGAGTTCTTTGGCTAGATGTAGAACAGTTATGTTAGCAATTTAAGTTTATAGGGGAAGTGCGAAAATTGATGTGGGGAAAGAGGGATAAAGAAATGGTTAGTTTAGAAGTTAATTTATTAAAGCTGTACAACATATGCCAACATGTAAAATTAAAATTGTATGTGAAATCGAATATGATTATTTCTCTTTATATGGCAAAAAAAAATATAAATTGCTTTCAAAATTTTTTTTTTAATGAAAAAAAATGATTGCAAGTAATTTCAAAAGGAGACTCTGATGGTATGGCCACGTTGAAAGAATGGACGAGAGTTTTTGTGTCAGATGTAGAACAGTTAAGGTAGCAAGTCCAGTTCACAGGCGAAGGTCTAGGAAAACATGGAAGAGATAGAAATGGACCAGAGAAGAAGGAATGAAAGACCTGGCCAGAGATAGGTTAGTTTGAAAGTCAGTATTCTAAAGCTGTCCAATGTATGCCATAATGTACAATAGACGTTAAACCGAATGACAGGACATTTCCACATAAAAAATGTTTTATCTGTAATTTAAAGATTTATATTGTTGACTTCAATGGTATGGCTACGTTGAGTTCTTGAGTTAGATGTAGAACAGTTGAGGTAGCAGGTTCCATTTGCAGGGGAAAACAAAGGAAAAATGTGAGGAAACGATAAGGATAGAATAAGAGAACGAGGGATAAATAATGACCTGGTCAGAGATAGGTTAGTTTAGAAATCAATTTCTTGAAGCCGTCCAAAACATGTCGTCATGCGCAATGGATGTTAAACCGAATATTATGATGATGATACCAAAATGGATTCAGCATTATAAATAACCTTGAAAAGGGGTTGATATGCTGTAAAACAAATGACATTGTCAAGTCTTAAAGACATTTGACTCAAAAGAATGTTATTTCTTTCCACATTTCTGTTTGGGCGTGGCGGGAAACGTATTGCTGATGTAGATAACGCAATACTCATCTCTATTTATAGTTCCTCTTCTGCCCACGTTCTTCCATTTTCCTTGGTTGTTCAAAAACTCTTGCTACTTTACGGCTCTTCTTTTTTTTTTTTTTTTTTTTTTAAAGGATTCGTCTTTCAACAAATTTAAATCTGGAATTGAAACATTGATTAATATTAATTTTTTTTTTTTTTAATGTTTTATTTTTATTTTCAACTAGTTGTATCTCACCTGGTGTTGCCCAGGAGTCTTTTCACTTTTATTTTTTTTTTAAATTGCATAAATACTGACAATAGCATACAAAACGAAATCAACTTTTAGAAATAAATAAGTTAGCATCTTCATTCTTCTTATTATTTCAATTCATCAGATTACTGTCTTCATCTTGAGTGTTTTTTTCACAACGTTTTGGTTGGTGTAACCTCTGACCTTCTTCAGGTGTATATTTGTCAAACTTATTTTACTTCACGGGGTAGCATGCTCTTGTTTCGTCAGCCATGACTGGGTAGAGGTCCTACGTAATTCGCAATTGTATTTTTCGGTCGCCCACAATGAGAATTGAACTTTCGACCTTCAGGAGAATATCTCTTTTTACAAATGATTTTTCCAAGTACTCTATTGCACCACGGGTTTATTAAGAAATATACCCTATAAATAGGAGAGTAACTTTAAATCTGAAACTTAATTATACCAAACAAATGGAAAATGTCTTTTTATCTGTTTCACATTTAAACTGTTAGAATAGAAATTAAACTTGGGTACAATATAATAATCAATAGAGAATTGGCCGTATATAACAAATACAAAATCTGCACAAATTAAAAGAATAGTTTACGACTGGGCAACACTGAGCGGTTTGCTATTATGTATATATGAAAGTGACCTTGTGTGTGTCTGTGTGTGTGTGGGGGGGGAATGGTCTCTACCAAATTACTGTCAATTTTTGGTCTATAGACTTGAAATTTGATATATAGGGTATTCGGAATAAATTTGATTTTTTTAGCTGGAAAAAATAGCTGCTAAGGGGTTAAAATTGGAACTTGGCACACATAAATGGACTTGAATTGTATTCTCCACATATGTATAAAAATATACATTAATGTTTAAATAAGTTAATTTTTAAAGTTTTGATATCCATGTGTCTTTAGGTCATATAGTAGTAAATACCACTAAAGAGCTAGATGCTTTGGTTTCGTTCCAGATGAAATATCTGTATGCAAGGAGAAATATTGTTTGAGGTGAATTTTTCCGTGCAGAATCATTGCAAAATAATGTTAAAAATTTGCATCTTACTTTTTGTTTGATAGAAAAATCCAACAGAATGCATAATTTAATAAGAATAATATGTTTATTTATAACATTGCAGAAGATGAGGCCAAATCAACGTGATACCATAGGTTTCGAGCCAGAGCAGAGCGCAGATCGAAAATTAATGTTTTGTGGGTTTGTTTTATTTATAAACAAATCGCTCTCGCTAGCTTCAATATATATTACCGTGGGGTCCCGATTTCGAATCTCGCTATATTTAGCCACTCTGATGAGTTGTAGACGACGAAACATGTGTCAGTGGATAATTACATTTTAAAAATAATATATATATACCGCTCCCCGTGTGTGTGTGTGGGGGGGTACCAAATTGGTTAAAGGGAAAATTATTCCCAACTCGCATTTAGGTAAAAATGCACTTTCGTAAATAATTGAATTCATTCAAAACATATCGTGTCAGTGGATAATTACATTTTAAAAATATATAAGTGTTAGGATGATTAATTAGCAATCAGAAAAAAACCTTAACTTTTTAAGGTATCTGAATCAGTATCATAATTGAAAAAATTTGTGCATATTTTCCAATGTCACAAACGATTCTCTTGTTTTGTTTTTTTTTGTTGAAAACTTTATTTTCCATGGCTCATATTAATGATGAAATGATAAATATTCACACACACACACACACACACACACACACACACACACACACACACACACACACACACACACACACACACACATTATAAAATTCTCTTATGGATTTATATGGGTCTCTGATGAGTTTGGTATATCATTCAATGAAACATGTGTAAGACGTACCACATATCAAATAAAATGATATGAATATGATTTAAATATATTTGTGGTATTCGAATTGCTTATATATATATATATATATATATATATATATATAGTGTGTGTGTGTGTGCAAAGGAGTTTATTTGTGGTACAGAATTTACAAATGACAGAAAAAAAAATTCTTTTGGACACTAGACGTCTTTCGCCATCCTCATCAGATAAAATTTCTTCCCCATATTTTCTTTTTTAAAAAAGATAAAAAAAAAAAAAAAGGCCATCGTTTGTCCCTGATGAGGATGGCGAAAGACGGCTAGAGTCCAAAAGAATTCTTTTTTCTGTCATATATATATATATATATATATATATATTTGTAGAAATATATTTTCTTATAATATATACCAATCCTTATTTAAGAAGCTCAATGTAACTACAGAGCAATATAGAGAATAAATGACAAAAAACTATATTCCAAAATGTTGACCATCTTATAATTTATTCCTTTAATTCAGTTGACTTATATATTACTTTTTATTTGTTTTACCTAAGCATTAATATGTCGCTACACATTCATGAGCATGTTTCGGTCAGCCAATTACAAGTAACTAGAGATCTCTTCAGGCGATGCTGCTTATACAAAAGTCCGTAATGAAAATTGGGAACAGTTTATAGCATATATTGATCAAGAGGGTAGTCACGGGATGTTCCAAAAATAAAATAAATTAACGATTATGGTAATAGAAAAGGCGAAAGAAAAGGAGGGAATTAAATTTTAAAAAATAAATATATATGTATATATATATATCTATCTATAGATTTTATAATCATTTTTTCTTATATATATATATGCATATATATATATATATATATATATATATATATATATATATATATATATATATATATATATATATAAAAATAATTATAATAAAATTTTAATTTCTAACCAAAAAAACATACAGTTAATATCCACGTAAATGACCTAAAGGTCAAATTCGTTCTCTGTTGATATCATCCTTTCGTTACTTCATCATTGTCAAAAATATTCCCAAAGTCTTTCATCTGTGTTAGTGCATGACGTCATAAGATAACAAGCAAAATTCACACAATCGTAGTATTTTATATAATTTGTGTGTGTGTGTGTGTGTGTGTGTGTGTGTGTGTGTGTGTGTGTGTGTGTGAAAGCAAGGGGGAGGGAGGAGGGGTCAATTTAGATAGACAGGTTATACGAAAAATGATTTTGTGCTCAACTGTGAATATATTTTGTCATATTTTCTTTTCTTGCTTTTTGATATTTTGTCTATTGGTGATATTTTTTTTTCTTCTTCTACACACATTTTAAAGCCAGCGGTAATAGTATGATTACTAATATTACTTTTAGTAAGTTGTGTGTCTTTCGAAATGTGCCAGCCCCACTCAATCTTGTCGGTCATGTTGAGTAGGTGTAAGTAGAAGAGGCAGGGGAGGGTGTAACAAATTGAAACCTTCACTAAATGCTCACTGAACATGCAAGGAAATCTCTTTTTTCTTTGTTGTTGTTTTTTTTTAATTTATTTATTATTTATTTATTTTGTTTCTTTTTTGCTGTTTCTTTTTTTTTTTTTTTCATGGAAAAGCTTGTATGAACAGAAATGAAAATCATTATTGACTTCTTGGATGGCGACTTGTTGGCTCAATTCATTTGCTCTTTCTTCTCGCCATGATTTTCTCATTTAATTATAACAAAATCATTGACTTTTTGATGCAATTTTGTAATTGAACAATTTTTTTTTCTCTTGATTTATTTTTTTATTTCAAGTTCATAGAATTGATGTTTTTGTTGTTCCATTTTAGTAAACTGTTCTTTTAGAATGAAATTTAAGTCTGGTTCAAGATAAAGGGGAGCAATTCTTCTTAGGTTGTTTTGATTTAAAAAAAAATGGACAGCTAAATATCAAGGCTTACCAAATTGGGGTTATGGAGTTTAAACAGATATTCGTTGCTTAAGGAAAAACTCAGGCTTAATTCATTGCTCGTGTTTGGGGGCAATAAGATCGAGGTTTATGCGGACTCTGATCAAATGGCTAGCCAGATTCATTGCTTGGAGATGGAGATCTGAGCAAATTCTTGATGCATGATAAAATTCATTCCAAAGCAAAACAAATATCCAAACTTTTGTCATTAAAAGTGCAGGTCTGTGGGAGCCTTTTCTAGTCTCACACAAAAACATGCGTTCACATCTCAAGCCATATTTCTTGTCATATACATACGCGCACACAAACATACGCGCACACAAACATACGCGCACACAAACATACGTGCACATGTACAACACACAAGTAGATATATTCACGTTTGCGTACATACACTGACATTCACGTGTATACGTACACACATGTACGCGCACATGGGCAACGTCACTTCCCCTTTCAAAGGAAATCCACACATGCGCAAAAGACCACCGAAAATAACTATAAAAGCAAGAGACAAGCTGTTTCCAACTCTTTTCAGTTAGGCTTCCGAGCTGAGAGATTCGATGAACCATTCGCCCCTTTCGGGGGGCGCGCGCGCCCGTGCACGTCACGTCCGCTGCTACTGTATGTGTGGGGGAAAGAGTTAACAGACGGTACGTACACCTTACACGTTTTCTATCTCCATGGCCTTGATTGACTTTTTCTCTTTCTCTCTCTCTCTCTCTCTCTCTCTCTCTCTCTCTCTCTCTCTCTCTCTCTCTACAACAATAGACTTTCCCTCTCACCAGCTAACAGCGAGAGACGCACGCCAAACTGGATTAACTTTCTTTCTCTCTCTCTACAACAAGACTTTCCCTCTCACCAGCTAACAGCGAGAGACGCACGCCAAACTGGATTGACTTTCTTTCCCTGTTTCTATCTCTCTACAACAATAGACTTTCCCTCTCACCAGCTAACAGCGAGAGACGCACGCCAAACTGGATTGACTTTCTTTCCCTCTTTCTATCTCTCTACAACAATAGACTTTCCCTCTCACCAGCTAACAGCGAGAGACGCACGCCAAACTGAATTGACTTTTTTTCTCTCTTTCTCTCTCTCTACAACAATAGACTTTCCCTCTCATCAGTAAACAACGAGAGACGCGAGCCAAACTAAACGCATGCTATACTTTTTTCTTTCACGTGTTTCTTCACGAAATAAATTCTAGTTTGTTTAATTCAAGTAAACGCGTTGTCCGTTCCTTCATCAAAGCAATTCATTTTTTCTTTCTCAATGCAATTCATTTTTCCTATTTTGTACGATTGGGGGATATGTATAATATATCCACCAGTCCACTACAAATTGGTGACTCGACGTGAGATGAACACGCATTCCCTTCTTTATCCTACACCAGTCCACTACAGGTCTTTATACCCCCCCCCCTCCAAAAAAAATTTTTTTCCCCCATTTAATAACGACACAAACGTTTTGCAGGGGTCAACTGCTGAATAATAGAAAAAATCAAAATGGCGATGCCTAGTTCAATTTATTCTTAACGATTGTGCAGACTCCTGCAAATTTTCACCGATCATATGCATATAAGATGCTGCCGGTTTGAATTAAAAACCTTTTTTTTCAGAAAATGAGCTCATTCGGATTTGAGTAGAGAGCTTTGACAACAGTGTGTCGAATATAACCCCAGACATAGTTAATCAAAAGTGCAGAATAGTTAACAATTAATAATTAATCTAGTTTCATGCATTTTTCATGATGTATCACTTTTTTTTATGCAATTCTTTGGAATTTGTCCGTAAAAAAAGATATTGAATTCAGAGTTTTGTAAACATGGACATTCTAATAAATAGGTCAGAAATATTAAAATTGAAAGAAGCTGTTTTCGATTTATTAAAAAAAAAAGTTGTTTTTTTTTTTACACAGTGATCACCACTTATGAAGGCCCGGAAGCCACTCAGGGATAAGAGTTATTGCAAGTACATTATGTTAGTGTGGAGATTTGATGAAGTGTTTACTTAAGGGGGCGGTTCATTAGGAATTTGTTAACATTGGACTTGAAGACATCCAAGTTGTAGTCCGGTGGGAAGCAGGCAGACGGAACAGAGTTCCACAGGCGTGCAGTTCTAAGAAAGAAGCTTTGTTCATGGAATCTGCATTTTGATTTAGGCACAGATATAGAGTGGGGGAAATTTTTCACAGTGGATTCAGCTAGATGGGTGTTTTTCGTGAAAGATTCGCGAGGGGGGATCAGAGATTGGAGTTCAGACGAGCACCTGCCATGGAAATAACGATAAAACAAGGATAGGCTCGCAACGTCTCTTCTGTGGGAGAGAGGTTGCAGGGTAGAGAAAAGGGCATCCCCCACTAAGCCACGAAGTCTATTTTGTCCTCTGTCAAGGCAGGATAGGCTGTTTTTAGCAGCTCCTGCCCAGATATGGCAACAGTATTCCATCTTTGGACGTACTTGGCTTTTATATAGATAGAGAATTGCATCAGTAGTGAGATATCTTCTGGAGCAGTAGAAGGATCCCACCATCTTTCCAGCGACCTTGACAACAGACTTGATGTACGTGTTCCATTTCAGATCAGGAGTAAAGGTCAAACCCAGAAGCTTGTCAAAACACGGGGCTTCACCCAGACGAGAGCCATCCATCACAATTGATGCCAGATGGGGATCAGAGCGTTGATGATGTAAGGATAGGAGTTTGGTTTTGGATGCATTAAAGGTAACCAGCCACATCTTCCCCTACTGAACCACGCGCTCGAGATCAGAGGAGAGAGAATCAGAGAGAACTTTTTCATTTACAGCCTTTGATGTGTTGCTGTAGATGGTCGTGTCATCAGCATAGATGTCAACGAATGATTTAAGTATGTGTTTAGGGAGGTCATTGATGTAGATCAGGAAGAGAGTTGGGCCTAGGATTGACCCCTGAGGGACTCCAGCATTTATATTGCAGGCCTCCGATTTTTGTCCATCTACCACTACTCTTATGAGCCTATCGGAGAGAAATGATTTAATAATTGAGAAAACATTTCCAGTTATACCGTAGCTGGAAATCTTGTGAAGTAGACCCTTATGCCATACCTTGTCGAAGGCCTTTGATATGTCAAGAGCAATTGCCCTAGAAAGGAGGCCTTTGTCAAGAGATTCGCTAATCCTGTGGGATATAACCGTCAGCACATCTGCGGTAGATCTTGCAGAGCGGAAACCATATTGTGTGTCACTAAGAAGGTTATTCCTGCTGAGGTGGTTGACTATTTCTCTATTTAATATGGATTCCAGCAACTTACTCATGACACACAGGAGACTTATTGGTCTGTACTGAGAGGGAGATGACTTATCACCTGAATTATTAAATACAGGGCAAACTGATGAGGTCTTCCAGGGAGTCGGGAAGCACTTCTCCTTAAGGCAGCGCTTAAATAGTTTCGTAAGTATGGGAGCAAGTTCTGGTTGAAGCTTTTTTAACACTATAATTGGGATGCCATCAGGGCCAGTTGCTTTACTGGAATCTAGGTTCTTGATTAGCTTGGCGACCTCATGCACGGATATTTGTATGTTACCTAGCTTGTTCTGTGTTATAGGAGGAAATATGGGGAGTTGATGGCTTTTGTCACATAGGGTAGAATTAGCTTCAAAGTTCTTTGCAAATAGTTTGGCCTTGTCTGGCGCTGACGAGATGACCTCTGGTCCATTGATAATGGTTGGGATAGAACGCACACTTCTGTTCAGGATCCTATTTGTTATTTGCCAAAACTGGTGGGAACCAAGCTGCTGATCAGCTACCTTGGATTTAACAGACTGGGCATATAGCTCTCTTGCATTTTTTATTACTCTTTTACAGTGGTTGCTGGCAGTCCTGAAAGCAGCTGTAGTTTCAGTGCATCTATTACGTTGGTAGCTATGGAAAAACGTTCTTTCTGTTGTTTTTGAAACAAAATATCACATACATTGTCTCTAATTTGTTTTTCTCTTGCGATCTTTTCTGCATAGCTTACAGGTTTATTAAATATCTATATTTTTATTTAAAATTTTTTTTTAAGAAATGGTGCAAATAATTAAAAACCAATTGTTTGTTCTTCTGTCATATTTTTTTTTTTTTGTGGTATTCTGTTTACCATAAAATAAATCTTAGTCAACACATTTGTAGCAACATGTTTATACTTTGTGAGGGGGAGGGATATTTTTTATTGCAACTAATTTTTATGTTTACCAACCTAATCCAATCCTTATTTGACACGCATAAAAATGAGGCATGGATAAAAATGAAATTTAAATAAAAAAAACATTTTTTTAAAAATAGAATCTGTAGAATATCTGTCCCTGAACAAGTATAAGCAATAAATATGGCATGAGTGTTGAATATTAAAGTTTTTTCTTTCATTAGGGAATATAGTATGGTTTAGGTGACGTCCCCTAAATGGTAGAGTTTTCAAAAGAAAAAAAAAACATGTGCCTGCATTACTCACCCTGTGAGTTACTTAGAATATATATTCCATAATTGATAATGACATGTCCAGTAGTTTAGGATTTTAACAATCATATACGTATTAATGCTAACACATGTCCACCAATCCTTTTAAGAATGTTTTCTTTTCTCTTTACCTTTATTTTTTATCGAAAATGCTTCAGACAAGGCATGAAGCCGCTTAATGTAAGGAGCTAAAAAAAAAATATTATTTCAAGGTCAAAAACTTACCAACGATAAGTGTTAGATGGAATAGATTATGAACCAGAAAACAGCAATTCTTTCCTCTTTGTCAGAAACGTCGCTCATGGAATATGAGGATTAGTGGAATTGCCCGTAAGGGAAGCAAGAGTTACGAAGTTGCCAGTTGCCAAAGGTGTGTTGCCACTTGGATTTAAGAAGCTACTATTTGGAATCATGTTCTTTCAGAAGGCTTTGTGGAGAGTTGAGTAGCGAGATGTCTGTTCACATTACATTTAAAACTTCTGCATTTAAGTATAGTCAGAGAAGCAGGAAATAGAGGGAATTCCAAAGTCGAGCAGTTTGAGGGGAGAAACTATTAGAACAGACTTTCTGGCATCTAAGGATCTTGACAGTAAAGGGGTGGGATTTTGCTGCTTGTCGGATTGGTCAAGAATATATTCATCGAGAAGGGGCATAAATGCTATGAGTTCATCAAAGCACATTTCATTAAAATACTCGTAGAACAGATACAGAGATGCAACATTGCGACGAGTTTGGTCAATAAGGCAAGATCGATTAGATTTGAGATTCTTTTTGTGTACACTGCCTAAATAGGGGAGACTAGCAGTAGATGCACCAGTCCATCTGTGGCAACAATACACCATGCATGGCCGAATAGTGGTTTTGTAACGGTACAGGATACTCTTAAGTCTGAGTAATTGTCCAACGCGGTAGAGAGAGCCCACCTTCTTTGCAGCAGCCTTGGCAATATCCTTAATGTATTTGATCCAACTCATATTGCCTGCAAACGTTAAGCGTTCAAATAATGAGCTCTCAGGTAGGGTGTTATTTGTCTTGGCAATCAGTAGTTGAAAATGTTTGTTTATAATTGTTGAAAGAAAGAAGCTTGGTCTTCGTATCATTAACTGTTACCTTCCATTTACGGCCCTATTCCGCTAGTCTGAAAGTCGTTTTCTAAGGTGTCTGCCATTGTGTGCATTTGTTTTTCGCTACTGTCAGCATGGTGTCATCAACAAATACACACATCTCTGACAAAATTTTATCAGGTCGGTTGTTTATGATAATCAGAAATAATAACGGAATAAGAATCGATCCCTGAGGCACACCCATAACTTCAAATTTTATGTATAGCATTTTTTTTTTTCTATGAAATTTTCTCGATTATATTATTTAGAAAGTTTTTCTCTGGCTGGTGTGAGTTTGGATGGAAGCATCTTTTACATAGTAAAGCATACAAAAAGAAAAAAGATGTGCTCATATTATTTACAGTGTTGCCGGAAATATATATTCCAGAATTCATAATGATCCATTCATTAGTTCAAGAGATTACCCAATATATAGATATATGTAAATATTAGCAGGGAGATCTGACATTGTTCAGAATTGAATGAAGATCAACAAATATTTCACCCTTCTATACTTTTGTCATTGAAATTGGTGAAATTGCCCATTTTTCAATCAAGATTGATTGCCTGCTTTAATAAGCCCCCCCCCCCCAATCCACTCACCCTTGCAATGTACTGGGAAGAAGCTTCACATGTCTCCTCGTAGCAACTTAGTCCACAATATATTATAGTCTACATTGCACTGTAGAAAATCTTATAAAATCATTTGTAAATAATGGCCTGAATTAAAGTTTAAAATGTGCAAGTCAAGTATCATGGTTTAATTGTACTCTAAATGAAACCTTCTTTTTGAATGCACCCCTGTCTTATAAAAGAATCTACAGTTAATTTTATAGGCTGGGTCTTTCTGTTTGTACAGTGATAAAACTTCTCAAACGCCGTTTCAAAGTCAATAGGAAACACTCACACACGCACACAAAGTTCCTTTTATATATGTAAATATATACACGTATCTAACAAAATCACACACACACACACACACACACACACACACACATATATATATTACATCAAGACAATATTCTAAACCATGCTTGGGGTTTAGATGGGGTTGGAGAGTGCCTAAATGAAAGCTTGCAAGATGAATGAAAATGATAAGTGAAATATTCGCTCACAATTTTTTTTATTATTTAAATGATTAATTACAAAAACTTAATTATTTCTAAGCTCATAATGTACACAACACATCTCATAGGAAATTGTAGAAAGATAAATGTGACGTTTTTCAATAAAAGTATGGCTCAATAATTTTAAAAAATAGTAATCCTTCACTATCCTGTCCTGTAACAAAAAAAATGTCTGACAGATAATGGTGAGGAGAACGCAAATTTATTTCCATATTCGGATGTTTTTTTTTCTTTCTCTTTTTTTTTTTTTTTTTGTTTTTTCTCTATCTGCTTTCGATACCAGTTTATTTTCAATTTGAGATGTTTTCTTCCTTTCTTATTCACTTCTGTTTAACGTCTTGAAAAAAAAAAAAAGAAAAAAGTTTCACATTTCCTTTAAGGTCTATCCCCCTTCACCTCACTACTTCGCCCATTTTTTTTTTTATTTTTTTTTTTTACACAGTGATCACCACTTATCAAGGCCCGGAAGCCACTCGGGGATAAGGGTTATTGCAAGTACATTTCGTTAGTGTGGAGATTTGATGAAGTGTTTACTTAAGGGGACGGTTCATTAGGAATTAGTTAACATTGGACTTGAAGACATCCAAGTTGTTGTCCGGTGGGAAGCAGGCAAACGGAACAGTTCCACAGGCGTGCAGTTCTAAGAAAGAAGCTTTGTTCATGGAATCCGCATTTTGATTTAGGCACAGATATAGAGTGGGGGAAATTTTTCACAGTGGATTCAGCTAGACGGGTGTTTTTCGTGAAAGATTGGCGAGGGGGGACCAGGGATTGGAGTTCAGACGAGCACCTGCCATGAAAATAACGATAAAACAAGGATAGGCTCGTAACGTCTCTTCTGTGGGAGAGAGGTTGCAGGGTAGAGAAATATTGTAGTCAGTAAACTCCTGCATCTTATTTGACCTTTGTCATTAAAAAAGGTTTGTAATTTTGATGAAGGGTCAACTTCCCATTTTCTAAATTGATGTATTATTTTTTGATAACAGTAACCACGATGCAAAATTTCAGTCTGATCAGCTTTTTTTTGAGTTATTGACGTTTCTATGGCCTAACGTTGGGAATACATCGCTCAATATGAAGAAATATGACCCCTCAGATAAGACTTTATATTATAAGTTTCTTTTTCACTGCAATCTCGCACAGACATGATGTTGCTAGTCTCAGTTTTTTCTATGAATACTATTATGGCATATGTTTTTCAGAATTGTCTGATATATTTAAGAAATATAAATCATAAATATCAGAATTGTCTGATATATTTAAGAAAATGGCAGAAACACTAGAGGATGACCTCCAATCCGTAGTGGAATGGGGACAAAAATGGTTGGTCTCATTCAATGCTGCTAAGACTAAGCTTGTTTCCTTCAATAACTACAAGAAACCTTCTCTACCACCAATAGCAATGGCCAAGAGCACATTGCCTGAAAGTACTTCTTTTAAACTCCTCAGCCTAACGTTTACAGGGAATATGAACTGGAATAGATACATTGAGAGCATTGCCAAGGCTGCTGCAAGGAAGGTTGGCTCCCTCTACCGTGCTAGAAAACTACTTACGCCTGCCAGTATCCTATACCTCTATAAGGCAACCATTCGCCCATGTATGGAGTACTGTTGTCACATCTGGGCTGGTGCATCTGCTGCTTGTCTCTCGCTCCTGGACAGGGTTCAAAAAAGAGTCGCCAACCTGATAGGTCCTGAACTGTCATCTAGGCTTCAACCTCTGTCCCATCGACGAGATGTTGCATCCCTCTGCCTGTTCTACAAATACTTTAATGGTGAATGCTCTGACGAACTGCAAACACTTGTACCTCCCCGACGTAACTACCCCCGACAAACCCGACAAGCTACTAAGTCTCATCCCTTTACAGTGGAGATCCCTAGGTGCAAGAAAGCCTTTTACTCCAATAGTTTCTTCCCCAGAACTGCGGGTCTTTGGAACTCCCTTCCGGGATTCTGCAGTTCAAGTGTAATGTTAACAAACATCTTTCTACTCTTCTCCCTTCATAATGACCCCGCTAATTAATTCCCTAATAGTAGCCCCCTGCTTCAAAGTGGCACTGTGCCTTGTTTGGGGTGAAAATTGAATAAAAAAAAATAAAAAAATATTTCCTGCTTCTTTTGTTTCAGCTCATTTGACCTGTTAGTCTAGTGGTCTTCATCAATTTGCTGTTTTGCTGCTTCATGTTAATACTTATTCTAGTAACTTCTTTCCAAGAACTGCAGATTTGTGGAACTCTCTTCCTGCTGACTGTTTTCCTCCTATGTTTAGCCTTTGTTATTGACCTTGGTTCTTTCAAGATCCAATTCAATAAGCACCTCATGTCTTTTCGGTAATCATCTTTTGTTCTTGTTAACTCTAGACAAGGCTTCATACCTTGTCTAGAGTGATTTCCATAAAAAATGGTTGTGTGGGATTATGTATTTAAAGCATACAAATGAACTCTAAAAATACAAATTTGATTATAGTAGATTGTGTCTTGTTGGGAACAAGACTTGCTCTCTCCAACAGCTAAGTGATGATTGTATAGTTTTATAGCACGTCATAACTACCTTACTACAGAAGTTTCTTTGCTAGAGTGGTTGCCCTTCACTCCGATACAAAATAGTTCATTTGACTAAAACTTTAATGTTTTGTTTTGTTTGGAAACCTCCAATGATTCCTTTTCTTTTCTTTCTTTTTTTTTTTTTTTCTTTTTTTTTGTAGGTCAACAAAATCATAAAACTTTGCCCGACAGAAAGCAGCCATGGTACACTCAGATTGGACATTCGCTCACAAGATGCAGTGCTTGCACTAGGAATTTATTTACTGGAGTCAGGACTGCAGGTAAGCACCGACTCTTTGATAACCTTTGTTTTCCCCCAACTGGTCAGAACCAATGCTTCATACATTTTAACACCTCCCGACCCTATCTACATTGGAAATCATTGATACAGCTTTCTATGTCAGTAGCTACTTTCCAAGAATTGTAGGCTTATGGAATTTTCTTCATACTGCCTGTATTCCTCCTACCTTTAACCTTGGTTATGGTGACCTTTGTACTCTGTTTTCCCCCAACTGATCCAAACCAATACTTTATACATTTGCCGCCCCTTCTCCCAACCCATATATGGATGGGTCCTGGATATGACCTTAAACTATATCTGATGGTGAGGCCCCAGCTTATGGGCTTTGGGGAGTGTGGAGCCATCCTTTACTTGCCATTGCTCCCAGGTCCACTCTGAAACGGAGTGGTAGTACCTGTTAGGGTCCCAACTATGGGTTAAATAGAAACCGACTTGAAAAAAAAAATATATTCTATTAAAAAAATTTTCTTAAAAATCACTGGATTCGGTATTAAATAACCTGAAAAGGTTGATAGGCTGTAAAAGGGGGGTGGGGGGTGATCGAACCCGAAGCCCTGAGGCGAAGTTTGAAAATATAATTGGCCAGCCAGAATGAGTTACTGAAAGATGTTTGAATTTATTTAAGTAAGAACCAAATTGACAGGTGCGCGCACGGAAGTCGTCGAGCATTACGATTTGTTTGTTATAAGCAAAGTAAAAAAAGAAAACATAAAAACGAACGTTAAAACTTAAGCGGGGGGGGTAATCAAAACATAAAAAAAAACAAAAAAAAAACTAACGTAAGGCAAACGAACGATGTTAAATGTAAAAATCGAAAAAACAAAAAAGAAAACGGTTTCGATATTAAAATTTAAAAAATCGGTGGGTACCCGGGTGTTTTTGGGTGTGTGGTCGAGGGTGGATAAGCAAAGTAAAAAAAAAAAAAAAACAGAAAAACGAACGCTACGTGAAAAATGGCTTAAATAACACTGGTTCAATATTTAAATTTTAAAAAATCGAAAAAAAAAAAGGCATCTCACACCACTATTCGAACCCAAAACATTTAGATAACGAACCAACACGTTAACCAACTGAGCTATCGCGACGTACATGAAATTTAGTCAGTTCTTCAAGTATTTAAAGTAAATAAGGTCATAACGTCATCTGACGCATGTGTAGAACCGGTTGTCATGTTTTTGTTGACCCCCCCCACACACACACACACACCTGTCGAAAATTTCGATTTTGGGGTGAAAAAGTTAACGTTTTATGGCCAATTTTTCGATATTTTTCGTGCGAAGGCTGGAACTTCAATATGATACAGAGTTTGTGAATTTTCGTTGTGTCTGTCGAAAGTTTTTAGCGGACACACAAACACACATACAAACATAAAAACACACATACATACATACACACATTTTCGCTTTTATATATATAAACTAGCGAGGGGTACCCGGCGTTGCCCGGGTGTTTTTCGGGGTATGTGAAAAAAAACCGAAGCGTTGACGACGCGCAGTTGGAAAATAGTAAAGTGTTTTAAAAAAAAATAGGTGCGCGTTTTTGATTGATGTGACGGCGATAATAAGTAATCAGCAGTTACGATTTTGTGCGGGACAGTTTTGAATAAATGGGTTTGTTTGTTTTTAAAAACCCGCTCCCTCGTCTCGAAATGAAAGCTACAGTCTGATATGACGAAGTCGACATTGAACAAACTGGCTCTGGGCCTGTGATTAGAGTCGAGGTTCGCTTTTTTTATACCGAAAACCGAATGTAACGCGTGCCGATGCGGAAAATGTGGAATAATTAAGGTTTGAAAGTGAATAAAATTAAATAGAGAGGCGAGCTCCGTGGATAATTCGTAGATATTACAATTTATAGATGATATAAAAAGTTTTAAAAAGTTGTGAAGCGAGCAAGCGCTTGTTTGAAAGAAGCCTTTCGTGGACATCGAGGAAAAGCGAACATGCATACATACATTTTCGCTTTTATATATATAGATAACCAATGATTCTATCTGTGACTACTTTGGCAAGAAGCCAGTATTGCAACTGCTTGCTCACTTGGAAGGAGGTAAGGTGGATAACGTGGACTGTCGACGTAGGTATGCCAAGTTCGAATCCAGTCAGTTTTATAGCATCACTTTCACTTATGGATGTTGGCAACCTTCACATGCTTCCTCATGTGAGTATGTGATTCTAGAAAATATCAGAGAAAACATGTGAACAACAGAATATTCAGTCGAAAAAGTTGGATCTTTCTAAAAATAATTTTTTCCCCAAATCGCTTGCCTTTAGAATTCACTCCATGTTTCTCATGTTGACAACTGTACCAACATTCAGAAATTTAAATTTAAGGTTAACAAACATATTCCTGCCTAAATTCTCACTCGATTTTCCCTATAAATCTGTTCCCTATCATAGTAACTCTTATGCGTTCAGTGGCAATATGCCTTGTTTGGCATGAATCCATAAAAATATTTTAATTTTCTTAAATTTCACCTTCGAGGTGTGTATATGTACATATATATGAATCAGAATTACCTATCTGTATTTACACACCTAGCAGGTGAAATTTAAGGAAATTAAAGAAAATATTTTTATAATTTATTTTTTATTTTTTAAGATGTATTATTTATTAAAAATATTTGCCGCAGATGTTGGGGAGTCATTTAAAAATATGCTTTTTTTTTTCTTTTTTCTTTGTCTTTTTAGTACAAGGACAAAATCCTTCCTTATTTGCTGAGTGTTCTCAGAGATCTACCGAAAGCCCAATGGATCGATGGACCAAAAGGCACACAAACTCACAGTGAGTACAAAGTTCTTTTTTTTTTCTTTTTTTTTTCAATTTCATTTTTTTAATTTTTTAATTTTTTTTTTTTTTTTTTTAATTTTTTTATTTACATATACTGTCATTATAATTTTACCCTTCTTCCTCTGTCAGTACAATCGGTATTCCCTATTTGGAATCATAGACCCTTCAAAATGCTAGAAAATTTATCTGGTATTGGTAAAAAAAAATTTAATTTATGTTTGATATTACTAAAGCATCATTTTTTATTTAGCTTTAATGTAAAACTTAATATTTTAGGGAATTAATAGTTATGACCATGGAAGATACAATCTGAAGAGTATAAGATGTGTGTAGAGCAGGAGATTTTGTTGGTTTGGCCACATTGAAAGAATGGGTAAAGGTTCTTAAGTTAGTATATATGTAACAAGTGAGGTATTAGTATCAGTTGGGAAATCAAAGGAAAACACAAGCGGAAGTGATAAGAATGGGCATGAGGGAAAGGGATGAATAAAGACCTGGCCAGAGATAGGTTAATTTTAGAAATCAGTTTTCAAAAGCTGTTAAACATGTGTCTCCATTCCTACCCCGCTCTCTCGCTCTTTGTACCTATATGAACTATAAGAAACCGACTTTCGGAAGTGAAAAAGCAAGATGGCAAACGAAAAGCAGATTCGCAAAAAATAAAAGCGGAGATTTATTTTTGGGTGACGTCTAGATTGTTATTATATATTTTTCAATCATCATAACACGGCATGAAAAAATAAATTGTGCTTTTGATTTGGAGAGAGGATGTTTGATGTGTTCCATATGACATACTTTCATCATCTTCATGGCTAATTATAAACGTTTAATATGAACTGCACTCTACACGGGATTGGCTATGCTGATCTCAAATTACAACCGGTCTATTATGATGGATTATGTTCTAATAATATTGAGAAAAATATGAACCAATAATTTTGGCGCAGTTATGCGATTAAATAGCGATTTATGTGTAATTAATTGTACGCAGTCTATCGTTTACAAAATGGTTTCGAAATTAAATAAACCAAGAAGAGTTGATATGCCATAAAAGACATAAATCAAAGTAAATGGGTTTCAAAAGAAAATGAAATTCGTAAATGGCTGTGGCTCTTGGTGCTTCTGCATCATTAGAGTGAAATTGGAAATATTTAATTTCAAGTAAAACCAATCATATTTACTTAATTGTCATGTTACAGTAATGAACATATCCAAAAATAATAAAAAAAGATAAGGTAGAAAATTAATTATAAATTATTAAACAGTTTTCGAAGACTAATTGAATAAGATAAAATTGAGTTTTGCTAAATTGGACTATTTCAGAAAATTATTACTCCCCTTGTTAAGAGTCGAACTCTCTGGTTTCATTTTTTACGAAAGTTTTGATTTCATAAATTTTGGATATGTTTATTGCTGTGACATGACAATTAAGTAGATACATTGGTTTTACTTGAAATTCAATTTTTTCGAATTTTGCTTTGATAACAGAGAAGTATCAGGATCTTTAACAAAATCTTTCCAACAATTGATTGCCACAGCCAATAGAGAATCAAACGCGCAAGCACAACATTGACATAGATACATAGTGTTATATATTCACTGTGTCCGGTCGTTCAAATGTGTTTTTCAGTCTATATAATTTCTAAATCGACTTTTGTCACTGATCTATGATATATACACCTGGCAGCGAATAAAACACACCTAATCTTTGGTTTATTTTACTTTGACAACAGTTTTGGATTTAGTTATGACAGGTGTTGACATCAGTGAAGGTGCGCAGTGGAAGTGTGAATATTTGGCAGTGAAGAAAATGTGTCGGCTTGTCCTCTCTCTGTGACCAACTGCCTTGCTTTTTATTTGTGTCTATATAAACATTCTTTCACCTTGGAATGTTTAATATTTCCCATTGTCCATTGTCTCGGATCCTTTGACCAATATCCTCTCACATATTCTGGGTCAAATTATGCATTCCTTAAAACCCATCGAATGCCTCTCTTCCTGGGGTCACCTGCCAAATATCCAACAATAGCAGATACTGTCAAGTTTGCTACAAAGAAGGTAGATTCCCTCTATCAAGCAAGAAAACTTGTTACACCTGCCAGTTTTCTTTTATCTGTACACAGCCACCACTCACCCATGTATGGAGTACTGTTATCGCATCTGGGTGGTGCATCAACTATTGCCTCTCTCTCTTGAACAGAATCCAAAAAGTGGTCTCTGATGTAATACTTACTGTACTGTTTATTAAGTTCCAGCCTTTGCTACGTCAACACAGCGTTGCATGTGTGCCCCTGTTTTATAAGTACTTCCACATAATGTGCTCCGATGAACTTGCTGCACCTGTACCATATCAGCAAGAATACTTTCGATTAGCAGCAAAATCACACCCCTTCACTGTAGAAGTCAGTAGATGCCGGGAATTTTATTTACTTTAATAACTTTAGTTCTCAAACTGCTTGCTCTCTATGCTCCTTGTTTCTTCGACATACGAACATGCATAAATTTAAATGTAATGTGAACAAATATCTTCCTGCCCAACCAACTTCCCACTTAGTCTGCTCCTTATAAATCTGGCCCCTATCATAATAGTCCCTTATATCCCAATGGCTTGTTTAGGGTGAATATAAATGTAAAAAAAAAAAATTAAAATGGAAGGACTTTTATTTTTTTTATTTTTTAACCACTCACTAGCAACTTGAAAAAAATGTGATCAACTTAAAATTGTCAGGGATGTATGTTAAACTAAAGTTTATCATATTTAAAAAAAAATTTTTTATTGTTGTTTTGCTTTTTTTATTTTTTTTATTTTTGTCATAATTTTCTAAAATATTTTTTCTGAATGTGCTTTAAAAAACTTTTATTTTTTTTTTTTTTGTCCAAATGTTCATGGCATACCATCCTTGACCCCTTCATGCTCATTACCATTCTCAATCTGACGAACCACCTAATCTTCAGTACCATCATACCAGTGATAGTGCCATTACAACCATTTTCTATTCGTCATCACCTTCGCATTTCTAATAAATACCATTTTCAATATCTTGTTTTCCTTTTCTGTCCATCGTCTTCACTATTTATCAGCCAACACATTCTTTGGCCATCTTCAAATCTATGGCTTTTAATGCTCTTGAAATATTTACGATTATAAATACTTTGTCTTCTCATCTGTATGAGAATTCTTGGGGTTAGATGTATAACGAATGAAATAGTAGGTCCGATTCCTGGATGGGGAATGCCAAGGAAAACATGGGAAGAAAACGCTAAAAATGAATATGAGAGAAGGTATTTCTCTCCCACAGTGAGAATTGTGACATAGGGGTCAGAAAATGGGAATGAAAAGTCAGTGCCTCTGCAGCCCGGTCGCCATTCCCTGAAGAGGCACCTCAAGCAATTAGTAATAAACTAACGCCTCAAAGAGATAAGTCAAGGCCTCCGAAAGAGTACCTCCTAGAACTGCATAAACCAGCTTAATGCTGCAAATCAAACAGGAACGGATCATTATAAGAATGGTCTAATCTGTTGATTTTGGATGTGGGAGAAAGAGGGATAAATAAAAACCTGGCAGAGTAATCTTAGTTTAAAGGTCAATGAATTCAACACATGCCAGCATGTAAAACACACTAAACCGAATATGATGGTGATTGTGAATAATAGAATTAATTTGCAAAAGTAACAAAATCTGGTTATAAAATATTATGTATTAGCGGGCAGCTCAGCATTGCCTAGTTGTAAAATACATTTAAATATGATATTTTAATTCATGCAGATTTTGTATATATTATTATAAAGCCAATGCGTTGTTAATTACTAGCCACCTGGCATTGCCCAGTCATAGAATATGCTTAAATACAGTATTCTAATTTATGTAGAATTCATATTATTATTGAGCCAATTTTCTCTTGATTATTATATTGTACCTAATATGTAGTAATGATTTTAAAAGTAAAAAAACAAAAAAATGACTTAGGTGCCATCAGCTAGAATCGAAATCAAAACCTATAGCTCTTCAGTCTTAGTCAATACTGTTTGACCTAAATCCATACGCATATAAAAACTAACAAATAAGTTTTTTAACATCTGAATGTATATTTGCGCATATGTACAGAAGTACTTATATATAAGAAGTTGCTTTACATTGGCAAGTTTCAATTTTTTTTTTCAATTTTGACCTCTTATTTATTTTTACCAGCTAACAACCAAATCAGAATTTGTCCACTGGTTCAAATAGCCTATATATTAAGTCTGTTAACCAAAAATTGACAAAAGAGTTTGGTAGAGTCTGTTCCTCAGACAATCAATGTTACTTATATATTTACATAGAACATGTATTAACATCATGGTTCTTGTCAAAAATTCACCCTATATTAAAAAATAAAAATTTAAAAGAATTTACATGTTGTACATGTGATGAAACGAAAATATCATACCCCCAAAATCCCGTAAATTAATCAGTTTTATTTTTAAATAAGAAAATGAAATTCTATGAGTATCCCAGGAGTGACTGTTATACCTTTCATTTTGAAAAATACCAAGGAACAAAGAGCGATAACTCAACAATAATTCATACTTGCAAGATTTATGTTGTAATGCCTATGAATTCCCTTTATTCACTTAATGATTTTCTTTATAAAAATAAAACGACTTGATCAATTTACCTGATTTTCAGCCTTAAATTGTTCTAATATATATATATATATATATATATATATATATATATATATATATATAGAGTATAAAGATTGATAATTGTAAATTATGAATCAGATTCAAAAGGAAAAACAAACAAAATCAAATTGAGTGTACGATCATTTCAGAAACGATATTCATGTTATTAAAATTGAGAAAAAGCATTGACAATAATTGACAAAGACTTTGTTTCCGAATATAATCTCATCAGCGCAAAAAGGGGGGGGGGGAGTTTAACACACCAAAAAAAAAAACTAGCATTTTTGTAGTAAGGTGGATAGTCCTTATTGAGTTTCATAAGAAAATTTGTTTTAAACTTTGTCAGTGCATGGTTTCAACCATTCGTGGCCAAAATACAACATGCCTACATATGCACTGATGAACTTTAAAACAAATTTTGCGAATTAGTCCATCGGGCAAATTATTCCTTGTAGTATATAATAATCAATGGAGGTTTGATTCTATAAGAATACATACGCAATTTGCATTAATTCAAATATCATATTTTTAAGCGTATTATACAACCAGGCAATGCCATGCGTCCAGTTAGTATATATATATATATATATATATATATATAGATAAGAGAGAATAATGCATTCAGAAAATTGCTATTTTTTTAATATCTTTTATGTGCATTAATCTTGTCTCTAGTCCACTTTTTTGAGTTTCACCAACATATATTTGGTGACAGTAATGGCATGAGATAATATATATATTTATATATATATATATATATATATACCTGCATTAGATATGGGTTTCTTTTGGAAACGTTTTGTTGTTTTTAATGTTTGATTCATAGTGTATATGATGTGGTTTGTATTATTGGAATTCTTATTTTGTTTAGCGTATTGCAAATTATTGTTCTATTGACATGTGTGCGTAAGAGAGGATGTCTGTTTATGAGAAAAGTGTCTCGTGTATATGAATTTTTTTTTTTTACTTATTGTTTCTGGAAAACCTTTGAATGGCTTTTTTATTTGCATTTAATATAAAATATGTGGGGTATTGCAATGTTTTCAAAGACTTTGTGAGGTATTTGAATTCTTGATTTTATATATATATATTGAATTAAATTTACAATATAATAAAATTTACATTTTTTTCCCATCTTCCTCACTCTTTGTTAGTTACGTCCATAGACACTAATATATTACGATTGGATTCATAGCTAATATCATTCATCAATTTAGGAACATTATGATTGAAAACATAAAAATCTTACATAATCCCAACATAAAACTGCAAATCTGCATAAGACTGTACCTCTACAAGGCCATCATTCGCCCATGTATGGAGTATTGTTGTCATATTTCGGCTGGTGCATCTGCTACTAGTCTCTCGCTCCTAGACAAGGTTCAAAAGAGTTGCCAACCTGATAGGTCCTGAACTGTCATCTAAGCTTCAGCCTCTGTCCCATCGACGAAATGGTGCATCCCTCTGCCTGTTCTACAAGTACTTCCCCACTCTTTATCTGTGCCTAAATCAAAACGCAGATTCCATGAACAAAGCTTCTTTCTTAGAACTGCACGCCTATGGAACTCTGTTCCGTCTGCCTGCTTCCTAACTGACTACAACCTGGATGTCTTCAAGTCCAACATAAACAAATACCCGATGAACCGCCCCCTTAAGTAGACACTTTTATTAAATACCCACACTAACGTACTATACATGCAGTAACCCTTATCCCGGAGTGGCTTCCGGGCCTTGATAAGTGGTGATCAACTTGTAAAAAAAAATAAAAAAAACTTTAACGGTAAATGCTCCAACAAACTGCAAGCACTCGTACCCCCTCAACGGAAATACCCCCAACAAACCCAACAAGCAGCTACATCCCACCCCTTCACCATAGAGATCCCTAGATGTAAGAAAGCCTTCTACTCTAGTAGTTTCTTCCCCAGAACCGCTAGACTTTGGAATTCCCTTCTGGGTCCCTGCTTCTCCAACTGTACTGACATGCAGAAGTTCAAGCGTAACGTGAACCAACACCTTGCTGCCCAACTCCCTAAATAGTACCCCTGTAGCTTATGTCCCTGATAGTAGCCCCCTAGATCAAAGTGGCAACGTGCCTTGTTTGGAGTGAAAATGTAATTAAAAAAAAAAAAAAAATGACTGCAAATTGAAGAAGCTTTGTATATAAAAATGAAACATCCAAGAATAAATGATATTAACTATGAATCCGGTCGTAATATATTATGTCTAGGTATGTAATTAACGATAAGTAAGCAGAAGGATAGTGGGGGGGATGTAAATTTTATTATATTGTAATTTCAATACACCTATTTAAATATTGTACATATGTCCAATGGAATGCCCTTAAAAACATGACCATGTCTCCCCAAACGTACTTTTCTCTAAATAGCCACACGTTTTTAAACACAGCAGATAAATAAACAAAGACAACTGAGGTTTCAGTAGAAAGTGCTAGTAAATACAGTGCAACAACACATAACATATGAATCCTATATACAAACATTTGATAATATTACAAAAAGATTAATACGTAAATCGGAAAAATATTAAAAAGAAAATTGTTAAACAGAAATTCTCTATGCGTTTCAACAATGTATGTTTAAATATACATATACCCTAACCCTAACTCCTATCTCGGTGGCTATATACACTGTTTTGGGTGAACAAAGTTTAAAAAAAAAGTTTTTTGTTTTTAATAATTAATTCAACAACAGTTAAGATATATCATTCAAATACGGTAGTGTTTGAATATATGGTTAAGTGGCAGTTTTAGTCATGTAGAACTGCTTTAAAGCTTCAGCGCTCACTCATTTTTCGACCAAATTTTAAACAATTATCACAGTTTATAGATCACCTTCTCAGCTATATTGTGAAAAATTTTTTCAATTTTCGTTCAGTAAAACAAAAGTTATGATGAATTTACTGGTGTTTTAAAATTGTAAAGAAATGTAAAGAGGTGAGCAACGTTTTTTATGACTGGTTTCCATAGCAACTACATCACTTCAACGACTACTGTTGCTAACAATTCACCGTTCTCGCGAAAAGAGAAGTAGCAAGTGAAACAGAATGAAACAGATAATTGGGGGGATTTTATTGACAACAGATGAGTGCCGTACATTGTTATTAAATGTGTGTATGTTATGTTTATGGGGGGGGGGGCAAAAAAATAAGACTGAAATTAAATAAAGAACAAGTGAATTTACTGAAAGCCTGGAGAAATCATGGATTACAACATAAAAATGCGAGCATGAAAAGTAATATAGTTAAGCTTAAACATAGAAAAGTAAAGGACTAGTTGTAAAAACTGGAAAATAAAAGGACAAGATATTGTAGTAAAAAATATAATAAATTTATAACTTAAAATATTGCAGCATAAGAATTTTTTTTAAATTCAATTTATTACATTATAATCAATTCTTAATGCTGCAATAGTTTAAATTATACATTTATCATATTTTTTGCTAGAATATCTTGTCCTTTTCTTTTCCAGTTTTAACAACTAGTCCTTTACTTTTCCATGTTTAAGCTTAACCATATTACTTTTCATGCTCACATTTTTCTATTGTAATTAAATCTTCATTAAATCCAACAGCATTTCAAATATATTAAACCTTCATTAAATATCAAAACTGATTTTTCTTTCGTGCTTATTCTTAAATGTTCTGTGTTACGACCAGTGTTGACCCTCCAACACTTACAGTGTCGGTACGGCTGTCTTTCGGAAAGGTTTCCGATCATCCACACACATTTCCTATTCCCCTTTCTACTTCTTGCATCCAATAACCTTTGATCACAGCGGTTCATTTTGCAACGAGAAATTTTTTTGTTCGTTGTTTTTGTATTTCAAGATGTCTTTCATTTGCTTCTGACATTTCAGGACTTAAAAAACCCGCCGGCGACGTCATATTGACAGGTTAGTTCTGCTTCCTGCTCCTACCCCCCTTCCTCTGCCACCACAATATAATTGCTCTCCCCCCCCCCATCTTCCCCATCCCTTCTCTTTCTGTATGTGTACTCTGTGAATGTCATCTTGTCATTATTTTGTCTCAGGCTGCAGATGCCCCTTCCCTCTACTCCGAACTAAAGCTGAGAATCTGTTTCACACAGCGCCTCCTGAATGATGCTGGTCATTGACTGCCTCCTGTCATCTCATCAGTTTTCCATTTATCCTCACCCCCCCCCTCCTCGATGGTCAAGCTTTATCATCCTCTCATATCGCATTCTTCCATTTTCATCCGTCTCATCATCCTCGTTGTTATCTTGTCTGCATGATGCATGCTACTGTTTGACCTGCACGTGACCGGTATCTGTCCCAGACACTGGTGTCTTAAAAAACATGTAACCACGAATTAGAAGCAAAATAATGAATGTTTTATAAAATTATTGTTGTTTTAAGACCAAATAAAATTAGAACAGGAGAGGAGGTGATCGCAATGATGTGTATTGACAACCTGAGTGTGCCAAGTTCAAATTCAGTCAGTTCCATTGCACCACTTTCACTTACAGATGTTTGCAACCTTCATGTGGCTTCTCCTAAGTGGATTTATACTTGTCATAAAGGGAGAAGTCTAAAATGAGTTAGTTTTATTTTCCAGTACCAAGGTTGGGGAATTTTAGGGATGCGGATGCTACAATGATTATTGATAGATGGAAAGTTGTCATGGCTGCCCCTGATTAGTGTTTAGTACTACCAGATCAGATTGTCTGAAGATAACGGTCCACTGACTTAAAATTGATGTTATTGTTTTTTTTCTTCCCTGTGAAAAACTCAAATGTTCAGCAAAGTTAAAAGCAAAAACAACTTTCCTCTACAAAACGATCAAACCAAACACCATGAATAAATATTTCAAGATATAAAAAAAACTTGAAGCATAAAAACTATTACTAAAATGTTATATCACATTAAAGAGTGCACTCCTTCCTTTACAAATCTGTCTGTCATCTAATTCTAAGGAGATCCATGAAAGGTTAAAAGCATGGATAAGTTACAGCCTTTGTCCATTGACTGTTATCTTTGTTAGATTCTGCTGTCTGGAAACTTTGTTGGGATTATTTTACTGTCTCTGTTGCGCATTATTTTACCACTTTGAATGATCCTATAAGAGGCTGGCACCAGCGACAATATTGCTCTCCGGGCCAATGAAGCATTTACGTTGATTTTAAAATGTGAAGTTAATAATTTCCTTGTTATATTTTCTTGTTCTTTTCAAGACATAAAGACAGGCCTTGTTTTTAGATGCAAAAAAAACGTCACAGAGAAAAATGGGGACAGCATTAATAATTGAATCTTGTCTTTTATTAAACTTTAAAAAATATAAGAATCCTCAAAACTTTCATTAAAATCTGATTTATGTTTTTGAATTTTTTCCATGAAAATTGATTCTTATTATTTTGATTATTTGAACGACTTGAGTGTCATTTTCACAACATTTTGGTCGATGTAACCTCTGACCTTCTTCAGATGTATCTTGTCAAACTTGGGAATCTTCACGGAATTTCAAATGGAACTCTTTAATCCACGGCGGTAGCATGGTCTTATTCCATCAGCTATAGTTGCGTAGAAGTCCGAAGTAATTCACAGTTGTCTTGAATGTCAGCCGCACTGAGGATTGAACCTTCAATCTCCAAAAGAGTGTAGCTATAAAGTGAATTTTACAAAATACTTTATCCGCTATGCATGGATCCTTCATGACGGAATGATAACATGCTATTATGAAAATAACACGAAAGATGAGAACGGTAGAATAATCCAAATTATTTGGAAATTCTGACTGAGATGAAATATTGTGCATTTTATAAATATTCAACAGAAAAATAATTTACGCTCCAGAAAAAAACTTCATTGATCAAAAAATTGCTTAGATTAGCCAGAGAACTTCTAACAATTTGAATATTTATTTCTTTAAATTTTATTTGTTTGTGTGAATCTTATGAATTTTTCTTATGTCTGTCTGTGTGTGTGTGTGTGACGCAGTTTACCTCGGCCTACAGGCAATCCACCCAGGCAAGTAAAGTACCGAAATGAAGCTTATGATCCAGCAGATGTTTTAATGATATTTATATCCATGTTTGGTGTATGGAAATGCAAAAAATAACAATTTACTAAACAACGTTTTATTTACTGGATATTTTTCCGGTATTCACCGGAAGTTATTATCTCCCTTAGTAAGTTTGATTTACTGTGTGTGTGTGAGACGCGGTTTATCTCCGCCTACAGGCAACGCACCCAGGCAAGTAAGGTACCAAAATGAAGCTTATGACCCAGCGGATGTTTTAGTGATATTTATATCCATGTTTGGTGTATGGAAATGCAAAAAAAAACAAACCGATTTACTAAACGTTTTATTTACTGGATATTTTTCCAGTACAAGAACCCAAGTTTGCCCAGCTGGGCAAACTTGGGTTCTTGTAAAAACAAATATATATGAGTAAATATGTAATTATATCTATGCATGTGTGTGTATAGAGATATAATCTAGAAAATATATATATATATATATATATATATATATATATATATATATATACAAGTAAAAATGTGTGGAAATAAAAATGTGTCGGTAGAATTGATGATATTTGTATGTGTTGTCGTAAATGTAGAAGACAATCTTATTAAATGAAAATATTACATTTTTTTTTTTTTACCTGTATTTATCCGGCACTGCTCCGAATGCATTGAAATAATTTTAATTTTAAATTTTTTGTTTGCATATAATTAAACTTATACAGAAAAAATATTTTAGTTTTAAGGTAAACGATTCATATTATATTCATTTTAAAACATGAATTGTCCCCCTTGCTGTTTTTTTACTTTTTGGTGATTGCATAAAAATGTTTCATAATAACAGTTGTTTGGGTAATTTTTAAAAATCAATCACAGGAAAGTATATTATTATATTGCCAATAACCTAGTAAATAATAAATGAAAATTGGCTAGTCAGACTAAAATTTGTCAGCTTAAATACTATTTAGGTCAAAAACAATTTGTCAGTTTAAATGTTATTTAAGTCTAACTTTTTCAAATCTGACCATCTTTGTATATTTCATGTCCTTCTTTAGATATCTTGTTTTAATTAATATTCTTGTGTCAATTTTAAAAGAAAAAAAATCTCTTCAAACATGAGTATATGCAGGTCAGATTTTCCTAAATGTTTCATCAGATAGATCCCCCCCCCCAAATGTCCCTGCAGATTTTTTTACTATTATTTTTGAATTACCCTAGTTTATTCTTAAGACTAGTATGCACACCCATATCAATAATGATGGAGTGGGGCATTATGCTTTTAATTTGATTTTTTGAATATAAATCATAATTTTTGACAACCTAAAAAAATTATAAATAAAAACATGTACTGTTGATTCTCATTTAGAATTGTTTTTTTTTTTTTTCTGAATTAATTTCAAACAGAAGGAGGGGATGGTCTGAATTGCTATTTACTTTCTCACTCCAACTCACCACTTGGTTTCACTCAGAAACTAGAAAAAGACACTTTTATTTTTTTTTTGTTTTGTTTTTTTGCTCAGTAATTTTTATGTGACTAAACGGATATATTATAAAGATATACAAATACACATTGGTCTTTATTATAGATTGAAGGATTATTTATATCATAACTATATTTATCTTGATCAGGTAATTTATTCTAAAGTGTAATATTCTAGTAGGAAGATAATCTAATTTTACAAACATAACAATTACGATTTTATGTTTCTGAATTTTTTAGATAAGGATTGCTAATTTGCATTACTTGGATCATTCGGACTACTATTCTCATCTTGAGTTTGTTTTTATAATCTGTAGTAACAAAAAGTTGCATATAGTGATAAGTTGTAAGATTGTATGTTTAAAAACAATAATAGGTTTAAGGCTCCCAAAATTCATACCAGAATTGTTTGCAAGGACCTGTGGCATAGTAGATAAGGCACTTGGTAAAGTTCAGTTGTATGACACTCTTCTAGAGGTTAAAGATTTAATCCTGACGGAACAGGAGCATGGTACTTTTGTTGATTAAATAAAGGGTTCTATTCAAAATTCTGTGTAGATTCTACCGTTTGACGGAAAGATTCTCAAGTTCGACAAGATACATCTGAAGAAAAGAACTGCCCACCTGTAGAACACTGTTCCACTGTTCTGCTTCCCGGCTGAATACAACATGGTAGACTTCAAATCCATTGTTAACAAGTTCTTGTTGAGCCGTCCCCCATAAATAATCAAATTCTACCCAATTTACACCATTAATGATTATCACACTATCTCCTTATTCATTAACGCATATCCTCGAATGGCCTTCGAGCCTTGATAAGTGCTGACTTCTAAGTAAAAAAAAAAAAGAAAAAAGATCAGCTGGAACGTGAAACCACTGAATAATGCATGACAGTTGCAAGATTAACGTTATTAAAAAAAGTAAGCATTAATAAAACTTGGGTTAAATGTTAAATAAGAATTGCTTATTGTTATATTGGAGAACATTATTAAACAATCAAATAAGTCTTGTGCGAGATAAACTTTTTACACATCTGTTATCACGTCGACTGATTTGAAAGTGAAATATCAAATCTCCCAGAAATTAAATTTATTTTCATTGTTATTGTATTATATGAAAAAAAAACTGATTAGATTTAACCGTGAATTTAAGGAAATAGCTTTACTTAATAAATAACTAATAATCTATAAATATAAAAGCGAAAATGTATGTATGTGTGTTCGCTTTTTCTGTGTGTCTATAAAAGGCTTTTTTCAGAGAAGCGGTCGGTCAGTTCACAACTTTTTAAAACTTTTTATATCACATATAAATCGTAATATCTCAGAGTTAACAACGAAGCTCGCCTGTCTATTTAATTTGCTCGATTTCGGGAAGATAAATATTCAACATTTGTCGCTCGCCGCATGTAGGTTAGTCTTTTTCCTATAACATCTTGGGGAAAAAATAAAAATCCGCAGTAAATGAATACTATCCCGCAGTCAAACTTGACCTCATTAACTCATTAAAACGGGCACCTGCCAAATCCAAGTAATTAAATAAATTCAAACATGTTTCCATTAGCATCTCGCGGTGGGGCAATGGTTAACGTCGCACCTTTTTTTTCACACTTTAATTTACAACTTTGCCTCAACGGTTCGGGTTCGATCCTCATACTTACCTACCAAAACATTTTTTTTAACCCCCCCCCTCCCCTGGAGTTTCTACACACACCTCCAAACACCTGGGCAACGCCGGGTACCCCTCGCTAGTAAGTTAATAAAATGTCCTTTTTCAAAACCAATATGCAAATATGGAGTTTCAATGTATGTCCTGTTGGTTTTGTAGACTGAGAGTAGGCTCAAGGTATTTTCATGAATATCGACAGTGGCAAGGCGTTCATAAAGCCAAGTCGATTCACAATAGCCCCCAGTATGGCACATCCTAAACAGACTAAGGTTGTTGAGGAAGTTGCTCCACTTGTTTCCATGGTGATTGATTGTAACATAAATCTGTCAAGAAGACTGGCGTATTTTGATTACTTGTGGCCTTCATCGGATGCTACTGCATGGGTTTGTTGCCGATTCTGTTATTGACAAAAATTGATTATAGTTTTATAATAATTTGGTTCAATTAATAAATTAATTACGTTTCTGAATTTTTGAGATGGAGATTGTTTATTCGTATTATTTGGATTCTTTGGACTACTGTCCGCAAGGGCCTGTGGCGCAGTGGTTAGAGTACTTGGAAAAAGATTTATTCTCCTAGAGGTTGAAGGTTCAATTCTCAGTGTGGGTGACTGAAAAATACAATTGTGAATTACTTAGGACCTCTATCCAGTCATGGCTGATGGAATGAGAGCATGCTACCCTGCTGGGGCTGTAGAATATGTCAACTGTATCTTTGTAGAAGGAAGACAACCCCCTTTCCAATGAGGCCACCTGTTGGCGATAGGTGGAGACTTGTAAGGTGTCAGGATGGAATCCTGGTGGTTGAGCGGTCATTGTTCTGCCAACAGAATGGTCAGTGGCTTGCAACACACTTCTTTGGCCCTTATTTGGTCTGAAAGGCGGTCAGATGGAACCCAATGTGATTAATCAGCCAGTCCTGACATAGCCTAGCTCATATAGAGTTATTTTTCTCCCAACCACATTATCTGATCTGCTCTTGTGGAACACTTCCCAACCCTTTATATTATATGAGCTGGATCAGATTTTTTCTTGGAACAAGTATATTGGTATTGTATCCTTGTCTCAGCCAAAACGAATGGGTTATCCCCCCTTGGTTCTTTCTCAACCGTAGTTGGACTCTGTGGTGGGTAGTGGAGCACAGAGCTAATGAAAATCAAAACTCAATCATGGCTTGCTCTTTTAAAAAATCCAAAAGGTATTTATCTGATTCAGATTTTGAAACCGACTTAGACTTCCCAAAATTTATTATTAGATCACTGGATGAAATTAAACTGGACAAATTATACCCCCCCCTTTTTTTTTGGTTGAAAAAAATTATATCAGATGAGTTAAATCCAAAAAAATGTTTAAAAAAAAAAAAAAAAAAAATTCAAAATGGCGATCTGCTTGTGGAAGTTCAAAAGCAGAAACGCATAGAAAATCTGTTCAAAATGAATGCATTCCATAACATCAAATGCAAAGCATATCCATGCTAGATTAAATACCTCTAAAGGCATTAGGAAAAGCAAAAAGCTTTCATTAGCAACACCAGAAGAAATAGAAATGGCATAAAAAATATAACGGGGTGTAAAGAAATAAAAGAGAATCACCATCAGAGGAAACAACAAAACTATACTGACACACGCATAGATGCTCACCTTTGATAAACCATCAATACCAGAAGATATCATGATTGGTTATACAATAAAAAGAGTAGAGCAATTTATACAAACTCCCCTGCAATGTTTCAAATGTCAGAAATTTGGTCATTACAAAGACATTTGCAGAAGGCGCCAAGTGTGTGGGAAGTGTGGTGAACGTGACCCAAACCACACAGAGAGTGAGAGCAAAAATATAAAATGTGCAAACTATAAAGCTTTTGCGCTGCTTGGCCTTAGGGCCAGCAAAGACCATATACTAACTATAAAGAACACCCTGCCTTCAAAAGGACCTGCGATGTCTACAAGAAAGAAAAGAAGATAATGTATGTAAAACACACCAAAAATATATTCCCAGGAGCTAGAAAAATTGTTGAAAGCTATATGGGAACAAAAGCATTTGCCAATGTTATACAAAAAACAAATAAAAAAAACAAACTTAGGACACCACTGAAATAGATAACTATAAAAAAACTTATCGCCACTCAAATAGATAACTGTAAAAGAAAACATCAGCAAGATACACTTGAAGAAGCTTGGAGATTATATTGACTGAAAAGTTGTTAAATTGACACTCAAGATGAGAACGGTAGCTTGAATGATCCAAATATGAATGGATTAATTATCAAATGATAATTTCCAAATTCTGTTTATTGGTGAACCAACAATCACGAGGTTGTCTCCTCAGCAACCGACAAGGCTAACATGCTTGCCAGTCGGTTTGCCTCAAACTCCACACTGGACCCTTCCAACCACCCCCTACCTGACTTTCCTATGCGGACAGACGCCACACTAGACGATCTGAAAACCACCCCTGCTCAGGTGCATGCTATCATAAAAAACCTTGATACCTCAAAAGCATGTGGACCCGATCTTATCCCAGCTGTGCTATTAAAAAAGTGCTCAGCCGAAGTAGCTTCAGTTCTCTCCAAACTCTACAACAAATGCCTTAATGAAGCTTGCTTTCTGGTCTGTTGGAAAACTGCTTCTGTTGTACCAGTATTCAAGAATTCTGGCGAAAGGATAGACCCATCAAATTATCGCCCCATTAGCCTCCTCCCACTTTTTGCCAAAATATTTGAGACCATAATTAACCATGCTCTAGTCCATCATCTTACAGATGCTAAACTACTGACTGACAAACAATATGGATTTAGACAAGCCCGTTCCACAGCAGACATCCTAACTGTGATCTCTGAACGTATATACCATTCACTGGACAACGCGGGGGAGGGCAGAGCGGTAGCTCTAGATATATCTAAGGCTTTTGACAGAGTATGGCATGAGGGTCTCCTCAGTAAAATCAGATCATACGGTATCACTGGTAGAATACTTAACATAATTAAATCCTTCTTAGATAAGAGAAAAATCCAGGTTGTCCTCGACGGTCGCACATCTAAACAATATGATATAAATGCGGGGGTGCCCCAGGGTTCTATCCTTGGACCTCTATTGTTCCTGATATTCATAAATGACCTCCCCGACAACATTGCCTCTGAGATGGGTATATATGCTGATGACACTACACTCTATGGCAGGCATGACAGGAAGACGAATGAACACATTTCTAAAGAAATGGCAGAAACACTAGAGGAAGACCTCCAATCTGTAGTGGAATGGGGACAAAAGTGGTTGGTCGCGTTCAATGCTGCCAAGACTAAACTAGTTTCATTCAATAATTACAAGAAACCCTCTCTACCACCCATAGCAATGGCCAACGACTCTTTATCTGAGAGTACATCTTTCAAACTCCTTGGCCTAACGTTCACAGGAAACATGAGTTGGAACAATTACATTGAAGGCATTGCCAGGGCCGCTGCAAGAAAGGTGGGCTCTCTCTACCGTGCTAGAAAACTACTAACACCCGAAAGTATCCTGTACCTCTATAAGGCCACCATTCGCCCATGTATGGAGTATTGCTGCCACATCTGGGCTGGTGCATCTGCTACTAGTCTCTCGCTCCTTGACAAGGTTCAAAAGAGAGTCGCAAACCTGATAGGCCCTGAACTGGCATCTAAGCTTCAGCCTCTGTCCCATCGACGAAATGTTGCATCCCTCTGCCTTTTCTACAAGTATTTTAGTGGTGAATGCTCTGACGAACTGCAATCACTTGTGCCCCCACGACGTGTGCACCCTCGACAAACCCGACAGGCTGCTAAATCCCACCCCCACACTGTAGAGATCCCTAGATGTAAAAGATCTTTTTACTCCAATAGTTTCTTCCCCAGAACCGCTAGACTCTGGAATTCCATCCCAGGTCCCTGCTTCCCCAACAGTACTGATGTGCAGAAGTTCAAGTGTAACGTGAACCGACACCTTGCTGCCCAAATCCCTACATAGTACCCCAGTAGTTGTTGCCCCTGATAGTAGCCCCCTACACCAAAGTGGCAATTTGCCTTGTTTGGGGTGAAAATGTAATAAAAAAAAAAAAAAAAAAAAAAAAATTGAGGTGGATTATCTCCATCCTTTTGAATCCTTTAATCCCCAAACCTATCCACCCCCATCATTTGATTGAATGGATGGATCAAAGCAAACGAGTTTTGTTTATTTATTTGTTGTTGTTGTTGTTTCAACCGATAGAACATGTTTCGACTCGAAATATCCATATTTGGTTTTAGGCAAATAAAATGTGTGGAATAATCATAGAGCAGCTACATAGAAATTGAGGTATACTCAAACCTTTCGTTCATACAAGAGATCAACACGGCCGTTGACACTAGTAAAGATCCGTTCAGTTATCGGTTAATCAATATTTTTGGATTTAATGAAAACAGAAGTGTAAAGATAAAATGAAAAATTATTTTTTGAGACGAAGATTCATAATTTATTATGACTACTCTCCACACCCTCCGATTCTTCTTAGATCACCGAAATTAAGCAGATTCAACCCCCAGTATGGCTGACATTCAAAATAACTGTGAATTACTTAGGACTTTTACGCAATCATAGCTGATGGAACATGCTACGCCCATGGATCAGATTCCCAAGTTCGACAAGATACCCCTGAAGAAGGTCAGAGGTTACATTGACCAAAATATTGTGAAAATGACACTCAAGATGAGAACAGTAGTTCGAATAATCCAAATATAAATTATCCATTTTCATCTAAAAAATTCAGAAAGATAATATACATCAGATTTTAATGAAAGTTTTTTTTTTTTTTTTTTTCTTTTTTAAAGCTTAATATAAAACAAGATTCAATTATTAATGACTAGCCTGGGTGCCTGGAATTGCTTGGTTGTTTGGAGGTGTACGTTGAGCAAAAAAAAAAAAAAAAGGGGCAGGGTCTAGTAGGCACGCAGGCAGGCAGGCTCATGACGCAAATGCAGGAAAGAAAGTGAAAGAAAATCAGACATCTTACCGCTACTCCATGAGGCGACCGGAAATTCAGAACGTTAAAATTAGGCAAAGTCAATCCAACCGATATGATGACTTGCAAAAATGGCTCGCAAAAAATCGACCCCCCCCCCTTGTAGAAAACTACCCAGTTGAGGGTGAAGGAATTAATGATTTTGGCCGATTTTTCGATATTTGTCGTCTGAGATGTTGAGCTTCAAAATGATACCGATCTCATGAAAATCCATCTCCTCTGTCGAAAGTTTTAGGCAGACATACATACATAAATTTAAACAGACAGGTGATATTTATATAATAGACTAGCCTGGGTGCCCAGCGTTGCCCGGGTGTTTGGAGGTGTCTGTTGAGAAAAAAAAAAAAATTTGTAGTAGGCAGGCAGGCTCGAACCTGTACTGCGAAGAAAATAGAAAAGAGTTGCCCATTTTTTTTTTTTTTTTACTCCCAGGCATTACTAAGTAGGAACAACTAATCTAACAACATAAAAAACAACTTATTTAGTGCTGCCTGACCTAAAATGTACCAAACATTAATGTTATTGCTTTTTTTCCTTTCCATTCTGCAAAGTCAAAATGGGACAATTCCAATATGTTTCCCTGATTCGAATACAATTACCAATTCTGATACAACTACCGATTCCAATTCTTTAAAAAAATTTAAATATTGAACTATTGTTTTTTTGGGTGGGGGGATTACCGTAAAACCCCATATAATAATGTGCATCTATTTTCACAAATGTAAAACGCCTTTGTATGTTGGGGGGGGGGAGCTATATAGATTTTAGTTTTAATTATAGTTTAAAATCAATAAATATTTATCCTTTTTAAATTAGTATTAGTAATTGAAAATAAAGTTTTAAATTAAAAAAAAAAAAAGAAAAAAAGAATCGTCTTTTGACATCGGAAAATAAACCCAATAATCATCTTAACACTCATTGATATGCCACGAAACCAAACGAAAAAATTATTTGTGTAAACAATTTGGCCATTCTTGCTTTTACTTCAAGACAATGCTTAGAAGCAACAACGAGTATAATAGCATAAAAATCAAGTTCTTGGATATAAATTGCAACACGAAGTCAAATTGAGGCAACAGATTGTGTTATAGCAGTAATAAATGATATAAATATTATAAATAATATATTAATAAGACAAATTTGATGACTTCTCTTTATATAAAATTTGTTATGTTTTTATATTTCTATCTATAGGATTCACTCCTAAACTAATTAACCTGTCATTATGTAATTTGGAATATATATTCTCTGCAATACAATGAATAAGATGAGCACATTTTTTTGTTCATAAAGTTCAACACCTAAGGGCTGCATTTATATAAAGTTAGGTATGTGTATATGTTTATTTTTATCTATAAGATTAATCCAATAACTCATTAACCAATCATTATTAATTTTGGGACACATCTGGACGTAAGGGTATGTAATGTGAGTTATATGTAGTTTAATTTGGTTTTGTTTTATGTAAATGGGGTAATGACAAGTGTCGGAGCTCTTTATGAAATTCAAATGACTTCAATTTTTTTTCCCCCCTTCTGAAATTTTAACAAATGGTACTCGATATGGATCAATAAATATTCCTCAAATTTCAGTTTTTAAAAGGGTCTTTAGGGAGCATAATATGGATACAACCTTTCAACTGAAAATTCAAATATGTCGGATTCTCATGAAATTTGCCCGATAGTCATTTGACATCAAATAAGTCTCTACTGTAAAAGTTTTCTTTACTGAAATTCCACGAATTTCGATTTTTACAGTTTGACTCTTTACATTTTCTAGAAGTAAAATAAACCAATGGATTTTAACCAAAATTGAAGTAAGGATTCCGGACACATCGTTATATGTTGATTTGAATTGTCCTATTCAGAGAAATTTTTTTTTACCCATTCTTGGGTAGGTATTCTTCTAGTGTTTTTTTATATATATATATATATATATATATATATATATATATATATATATATATATATATACACACACACACACTAATTATAAATAATAAATTAATAAAATCTGAAATAAAATATTTTTATGTTAAAATATATCCAAATGAATACAATTTATAAATATGGGAATTTAAATTTGGTGATTTTTACATTAAAATTCAAAGATGGCATAACAAATTGAAAAATAATTGCAACTTCTTTCCAATTTTCGGACTTTGCAATCATATCTGTATGCCTCTATTTTTAAAGTTGATAAATTTTTCTTCTGATGAGTTAAGGACGGAATAAATTTGAAAATTAACATAATAATTACATAAATGATTATGTGCTACGAAACAGGTGCTGTCAAGAAATGTGCATGTCAATGTACTTAAAGAAATAAATGGTAAGATGGTCAACATCTTGACATTTGGAATTTAGATGTTTGTCATTTATTTGTATATGCTCTGTAGCTACATTGAGCTTCATAAATTAAAAGATTGGTAGAAATAAAAGGTGAAATACATTTCTGCATATATATATATATATATATATATTTAGTAATGTGATTGATAATTTAAAATTCAAATTAGAATTAAAAATGAAAAATCTGTTTCATAAGAAGGAACAACAACAAAGTCAATAATTTGTACGATCGTTTCGGAAACAATGTTTTTATTGTGATAGACATTAAGCCACGATCGTACAAATTATTGACTTTGTTGTTGTTCTTTCTTATGAAACAGATTTTTAATTTTTAATTTGAATTTTAAATTATCAATCACATTACTAAATATTAAAGTAGCTCTAGGATATTTCCCTATCGAGCTTATTATATATCTGAATTACAACGAGCACTGTTCTTTTCTTGTATTTTAATTAAATTAATAATTTTACTATCACATTAAAATACACTCTGCTCTTTAGACTACTGTTCTAACCCCCTTTAAATATATATATATATATATATAATTCATTTTTAATTTCTTTAGGAAGCTGAAACTAAACATCAATTGATAACAAGTGGATGCAATTGCTAATTTTCAGTACATGTAAATTTTTGTCGTATTTCACAATATTTTTTTTTTTATTTTTATTATTATGCTCATGAAATAAAAATCCTCAGTAACTCCAGGAAATACAATTTCAATTTAATGTTCTGTAAATTTCATATACTGTAAAGATAAAGAAATATTTTAAGTTTTAGTGAAAAATGAACTAGTATTTTAAGATTTTCTGGTGCAATATAAATACCATACTATCAGCAGAATTGTCCAGGTAGTTTATGGAAATTGAATGAAAATTTTGTGATTTTGTTTTCACTCAAACACTGGCCAAATTTTTCAATGAGAAATATATTGTTTCCAGCAGTACAAAGATTATTCAATAAAAAAAATTGAAAAATGAAAACAATATTCTTGAATAGTTATTAGACAATTCTTACAAGATTAAAAAAAAACATTTAAACAAGATTTAAAAAAACATTTAAATTCAGAGCAAGAAAAAAAAAATCATTGTAATTAAGTTTTGTGAATAAATATTTATTTTTTTGACTAACAAGCAACTGAGAGCAAACAAAAATGTATTTTTTTATGATTTTGTTCAAATCAAGATATTTAGATTTTTTAAAAATAATAAACCAATAATAGCAAACAAATGCTTTCTTTATGATTTATTTTGTATTAGGGTTAAGATTAATTTATTTTTTTTGTTTTTAGGGTTAAGATTAATTTATTTATTTGTTTTTAGGGTTAAGATTAATTTATTTGTTTTTAGGGTTAAGATTAATTTATTTATTTGTTTTTAGGGTTAAGATTAATTTATTTATTTGTTTTTAGGGTTAAGATTAATTTATTTGTTTTTAGGGTTAAGATTAATTTATTTATTTGTTTTTAGGGTTAAGATTAATTTATTTATTTGTTTTTAGGGTTAAAATTTATTTATTTGTTTTTAGAGTTAAGATTAATTTATTTTTTTGTTTTTAGGGTTAAGATTAATTTATTTTTTTGTTTTTAGGGTTAAGATTAATTTATTTTTTTGTTTTTAGGGTTAAGATTAATTTATTTATTGCGGACTATTATGCTAATTTTTCTTAGTTGTTGTTTCACAACGTTTCGGCCAACTATTCCTCTGGCTTTCGTCTGTGATGGGATAGAAACTCTGAATCTCCTAACTGCATTCTCATCCATAGTTGTTGTCGTCTCACCACGTTTTGGCCAAGTAAGTCTCTGGCCGACTTTGGGTAGGATTGAAACCGCTATCTTCAGAGAATTCTCACTTGGAACCGTAGAGATTCAACATCTCTATCCATTGCGCCACGGGCCCCAAAGGACGATCCATGTTGGATTTTTTGGTCTTATAAATCCACATTTATTTGTAATCCGATCTTCCATGGTTATTGTATTATTGTGCTGAATGGTATATATATTATTTAATTGGAATTCATTATTGAGATGAGTTTTATTTTATTAATTTATTTATTGCGTACTATATCATAAATAATACTCATCTCCATAATGAATTCCAATTAAATAATATAGATAGGGTTAAGATGTTTAGCATTTCGGCACCTGATGTTTTCCATAAACCGTTTGGATTATTCTGACGATAACATGATTCCTATACTGCATAAGTACCAATTTTTCAATGAAATGAAGCAGATGGCTATTTTACAGGCTAAATCATGACTTAGTCTGATCTGAATTGCTTTTCTTTTCTAATTATACTGAAATTGCTCTTTGCCTTATCTAACCATTCAAAATAGTAGACATTTACATTTATTAAAAAAAAAAAATGAGAAATTTTTAATCTTAGGATAAAAATATTTGGTGCAAGTCTAAGGTTCAACATTACAAAAATACTGAAAAATCTTTATGATGTATGTACCTGTTACAGGATAAAAATGTCATATTCCAAAAATCATGTAAATTGATCATTTTTTTTTAAATAGCAAAACATACCAATTACAAGGCTGATTTTGATCTCGGTAGTTCCAGTTGAATTATCATTTCCCTTTACTATAAACCTGGCGGATCAAAACACATTTTACTTCCTTACAAAATTTGATTTTTTTTTTTTTTAGTTAAAAAGAAAAAACTACTTGACTATTTTTTGTGATTTTTCATGACAAATACTTGCATCAAAGATTTTTTTAGTGTGTTTTTTTTTTAATTGTACTTTGGACCAAAAATCTTTGAAAATTCTTATTTAATTTCATTAAAACTTCAAGTTTTACTGTTTTGCACAATAATTTTGTGTAACATGGAATTAAAATTTATTGCAGTTACTGATGATTGTTATCTCTATAAGCAACCTTTATTTTATTTATTTATTTTTTATTTTATATTTTATTTTTATTTATTTATTTTATTTTTTATTTATTTATTTTTTTTATTTTATTTTTTATTTTTTTTATTTTATTTATTTTTTATTTTATTTATTTTTTATTTTATTTATTTTTTATTTTATTTTTTATTTATTTTTTATTTATTTTTTTTATTTATTTTTTATTTTATTTTTATTTTTTTTTTTTTTTGCTTTTGAAACCAAAGATTTTCTTTATTTTCCTGTTCTATTAATTTTAGTTTTACTGATTATCTCTGCTTTTATTAAAAATTATTTTTTTTAAAATGTGGAATTACTTATGTCATTGAAATAGACAAATATACATGCTTAAAAATTTTTGAGATAATGATTAATAATTTGGATTATTTGGACTACAAGTCTCATTTTTTTTTTTTTTTTGTTATTGTATTATTAGGAAACTTATTCAGAAACTATGTTAATGTTTTGGCCAATGTAACCTCCAAGTTTCTTCAGATTCTTCTATCTGAACTCAGAAACCTATACATAATTTCAAATTGACACTTAATTTAATCCATATGGATCTCTGCGGGCACAACAGTTAAACACATTGATTAGCAGACAGTCTTTTGGAAGTTAAAGGTTGAATCCTTACTACAGAAAATACAGGTTGTAACGATAAAATTGTTGCTCTAGAAAAGACAATATGACTCCATTTCCGTTTGATTAAAGCCGGTTTTCTTTCTTTTTTTTTTTTTTGTTGTTGCAGACCATCTATTAGTTGCCCAGTTATTTACAAATCCCAAGAGTGATAGGAGCCCTCTATCATGTTTGAAAGTGACACAATGTTCAACAAGCAAGATTGGAGATGCACCACTGTACAACTCATGCTCTATATCAACCCAAGTTATGAAAACAGGACCATTGCCAGCACCCTCAAAATGCAAATCCAGACTATTCAACACTTGAGGGCACAGCTAAACGTAGTTTCTGCCCACAGTCATGGTCTTTGGTGTGGTTTCAAGTGAGGGCCAGATCATGCCACCTCACATCTTTGAAGTTTGCTTGAAAGTGTACCTGGGCGTGCTGAAGAGTGTGCTGATCCCCTAATGCAATCAGGTGACCACTGACAGACCTTAGGGGTGGCAACAGGACTCTGCGCCGGCCTACAAGTCCAAAGAAACCCAGGCTTGACTTCAGAAGGAGTGCTACGACTTTGTACCCCTTCCTTCTCCAATCTAAACTTGCTGGACTACTTTGTTTGGTCAGATGTTGAGAACATCACCAACATGACTTCTCACAACACCAAAGCTAGCCTGATTGCCGCCATCTACCGAATATTCGCTGAGCTCCCACCAGTGCTTGTGGAAAAAACGCATGCTCCCAATTCCAGGCCTGTATTGAGGCAGTGATTGAAGCTGAAGGCAGATGCATTGCATGGCTATCAACCCAACTACATAATCAAGTTATCTGAATTGATTTCTTTAATAAAATTGTGATAAATAAAGCTTTAGTGTTGTTGTTTTGGTGACAACTTTATTGTTCCGTCCTGTAATAATGAAAAATAACATTTTCAATAAAAAAAATAATAATAACAGTCATGGCTGATGGAACAAGAACAATCTACCTTGATGGATTAAATAAAGGTTACTGTTTGAAATTCTTTATAGGTTCCTGTGTTCAACGTCAATATTATCAAGTTTGAAAAGATTCACTTGAAGAAGGTCAGAGGTTACATCAGCCAAAATTTAGTGAAAATAACTAAGATGAAAATAGTTGTTGAAATAATTCAAATATACATGTATATTTTATTTTTTGACTTTTTGAAAGACTTTTTCAAATGTATGGAATTTATGCTGTGTTTTTCAACCCTTTCCTTGTGTTTGTTTTTTTGTATCTTGGTTTAAAATTGTTTTTGTTTTTCTTATTCCTCAATGTTGTTCTGCATTAAATGCATTTAGCATTCTCCGTCAGTTCTTATTTTTTTTTTCTTCACAAGTTCAGAAAATTGAATGAGACAGTTTTTTCTGGGAAACTGATTTCCCCTCCCCCGCCAGGGGCCTACAAGCATCACCCCCTCCCCTCTCCCAACCCAAGATGAGAATTGTGAACTTTTGTAAATATGCTTTTGTTTAAAAACTCCAAATAAAAATGATGGAATCAAGTGATCACCAGGAAAACTTGTTTTCCTTTTTAAAAACTGAAAAAAACCCAAAACATTAGTGTTGGGACGATTAATTGGAATTGTGTATCAGTATCAGAATAAGAAAAATCTGAGCCAAATTTCCGATTCTAAAAACGATTCTTTTAATATTTTTTGGTCTCTCGACAAAGAAGGGATTGGACCTAGTAATTCACTCCTATTTGTCCATTTGTTTGCACTTTTCTCAATAATAACCATGCCTTGGACTTTTTTTTTTTTTTTTGAAATTTTGCATGCACATTAGTCATGGTGAAAATAAATTTTTGCCAGAACAGATTTTCCGGAATAACTCTGGTTGGTCCCTAGGGGCCATTATAGGGGTAAAATTGCCCCCAAATCGTTTGTCTGTTCACACTTTTCTCAATAACTACTCCTTGAATCTTTTTGAAATTTTGAACAAATATTAGTCATGGTGAAAGTAAATTTTTCAAGTGTGGAAGGGGACCCCGCATGCTCAGTTTGTTAAACTTAATTTTCCATTGCTGGTACTGGTGATAAATTGTTTTTAAACTATTAGTAAAACTTGAAATCTATAGATCATAAGAACATCAAAATAAAATGTAAATTTACTTGCATAAAATAAACAGAACAAAACAATGAAATTTTGAAAAAATTTGCTGGATAACCTTTTGAAGAATGCAGGTTATTTACAAGGGTGTAAAAAATTGTTTAAAAGTTGAATAAAGCATTTTTTCAAGAAAAATACTATCAAACATTATTAATTAAATCAAAAGCGTTTTTTTTTTTTTTTAATTTATTTATTTTATGCTGTTAGACTTTTATCCAGTTGCATTTTGTCCAGTAGACTTTTATCCAGTTGCATTTTGTCCAGTAGACTTTTTCCAGTGGGCAAAGAGTGTGAAAAAAGCTTGGCCTTGAGTTGAATAAATGAATTTGTGAAAACATTCTTTGGTGTCGATTTTTCTTTAATTCTGTCCGTATTAACTATTTACTTTGACTTAGGGATTCCTGCAATGCGTAAGGCGATCAAGGCCATTTTTTCAGTCCGAAGCTAGATCCACCTCACTTCCCATATTTGTATATACTGATTGTAAAGCAAAAATAAAGTTGTTTGGGATGAATATAAAACGCAATAAAATCACGACAATTAATAAATTCTTAGTTATTAATATCATTAAGACTTTTTTGGTAGTTTATTTGTTACATTTTTCTTCCACCTTCGAGACCCACATCAAAGTGATAGTGAAATTTTCCAATATTAAACTGTAATTGTATTTCGAAAAATAAAACCCAAAAAGCTATCCTAATGAAATTTAAACTGTGTTTTATGGATTAAAAATGAATTACTAAATTTTTTTTTTTTTTTTTTCGTATTTAAACTTATATTTGAATGTATCTTTATGGAACTTAATTAAATTAGTTAATTATATAAGAACTTACAAGTATTATTATTGTTTTTGTTGTAGATTAACACCCTCAGCTAAATCACTACTCTAAACTAAAATGAGATTCTACCTTTTTAGGCGATTATGTGTTAATACCCTGAAAAACTTGGTGGAAAAGAAAAAAAAAATCAATTATTTAAGAATTTAGAGTGGGGTATCTGCTTCACATATTAAATTAATGTACAATGAATTTCCATTACCGAAACATTCTATCATTTTAGAGCAGTTAACCAAAAATTGTTTTTTTCTGTGATAGATAAGTTCTGTGCATTTATTTTTATGCATAGTTTTATGAACTTACCAGTTAGACTTAGGGTTAATACTAAAAACAGTGAACATCACTACAAAGAATAATCTGGAAATGATGAGCATTGATCATTTTTTGTTACTTTTATATACAAAAGTTATCTCCCGATCATAATTCTAAAATTGTTTTCGTTTTCTTTTCTGGCAAGTTTTTCAAAGTGTTCACATGTAATCATCTAAAACAAAAGGAAAATCACATTTTTACCTGAGGGTATTTACAAAATTGACATTATTATTAATAGTAGTAGTAGTATTTCTATTATTATTTGTATCCTGTTTTTCTTTTTACATTAAAACAAATCAATCTTCTACATAAATGTCATATTGTCAGTGGCAGTAACCAACCAAATCTTTATAATTAGGGTAAACACATAAACATTGTTTGGTAGAGGGAATGTACAAAATAGTTAACTGTAAAATATTTTTGACTCCTAATGGGGGTATATATTTAATTGCTGCCCACATCAGCAATATGTGACACAAGGCCGGAAAGTGGGAACCCCGCAGGCTCCCCTAAAGAAGGGGCACTCCTGCAATTTTAAAAATTGCCTGAGTAACCCTGTTGGCATTCCCCGGTCAAGGCGCCTCAGGCAACAAGCAATAAACTTGCCCCACCGGAAAGCCCGAGTGTCAAGTGACGAATCCTTGACCTGTACTACCCTGTCTCCCTGCAGCCGAAGCCGCTAGGAGACACATCCCATCACAATGGACTTGTGATGGGGGTATGAGACGAATGGATTCGCCAATCATTTTTATAACCACCGGCTTTGCTAAACAACCAATGGAAACGTTTCAAAATTATTATAAAAATTGTCGAATTTTGGATTCAATCAGTTCGCCGTTAACTACGCCACGGACCGCATTTGATTCTTGGCCGCCATCTTGGTTACTGATCTGAACTACGCCGCCATCTTTGTTCAACACAATGTCTCAAAACTTAACATTAACAATACATCTCCTCCCTGTTCTTATATCAAGAATGGTTTTTAAATATTAACAATGTTATTTAGAAACTCATTGTTAACATGGGAGGTGGGGTTGTTAACTATTCTGTTCCTACACCATCTTATTTTGCATACCATTGGGTAACTATTTTCAATTGTTTAAAGAAAACATTCAAATAGAATTTCATCAATTAACGACAAATGCAAGTTGGCTTTGTTTTAAAAGAAATTTTTATTTCGCTATTTTTAATCAATTAAAAAAAATTAGAGAAAAATATTTAGAAAGATCTACTCCTGTAATATACGCCCCCTTCCCCACACTGAGTGTATTTTTTTATGTGTATGAAAATAGATGCAGACATTATAGGAAGGTTTTACAGTAATTAAAAAAAGATTTTTTTTAATTTGTCAAATGAAATATTTAGAAATTTAAAATGAATCAGTAATGGTATTGGAATCAGCAAAACATTTTGAAATTGTCCCATCACTAAAAAACATTTTTTTTTACAGAAACTATACTTATGTAAATGTAAGTACGCACACGCATAGTTGTGGCTGCCATGCTACTGTGGTATTAATGATCGTTATGTTCATTTTCCAGGACTTCCCATGGGAGAGTGCTTCAGTTTTTGTCTGAATACAATTCTTAGTGATGTAGCTCACACTGATGGAGACATTCGAGATCAGGTAAGTCTTTTTTTATTTTGTGGTTCGTTAGTACCTGTTTACGTTGCTGTCAGATCAGGCTGTCTGAAGAGACCAGTTTCTTGATCTAAAATGCACCAAACATTGATGTTATTGTATTTGTTTTGGTCTATTCCCGTTCCCTTTGCAAAAGTGTACCTGGATGTGCTGAAGAGTATGGTGATGCCCTGGTGCAATCAGGTGGCCGCTGGTAGACCCTGGGTGTGACGACAGGACTTGGCGCCAACCCAAAAGTCTAAAGAGACCCAGGCTTGGCTTCAGAAGAAACGCTACGACTTTGTACCCTTCTCTCACTGGCGCCCCCCCCCTCCTTCTCTGACCTGAACCTGCTAGACTACTTTGCTTGATCATACATCGAGAACATCACTAACATGACCTCTCACAACACAAAAGCCAGCCTAATCTCCGTCATTCGCCAAGCTCCTGCCAGCGCTTGTGAAAAAGGTATGCTCCCAGTTCTGGACCCGTATCGAGGTAGTAATTGAGGCTGAAGGTGGCTACATTGCATAGATGCTAGCTCTACTACATAATTAAGTTCCTGAAATTGAATTTTTTCAATAAGTTTTAAAATATAGCTAGCTATGTATGTATGTATGTATATATATATATATATATATATATAAAAATTGAAACAACTTGTGAATTTTGCAAATTAATAGGTGTTGTAGAGCTATATAAATTAAAAAAATTATCAGTGTTGGTTTCATGTTTTCAGCAATATATGAGTCTTTCTGGCATGGTCCTCGAAATGCCTACGAGGTCCTTGGTTAGACTTTGGAATCCCCCTCCTCTTGTATCCTGCTTCCATGAATGTATTGACATGCAGAAATTTAAGTGTAATACAAACTTTTTGCTGCTCAACTCCCTACTTAGAATATGCATGGTTCCTAATTCACAGTCATCCCTTACGTTTCAGTGACAACTTGTTTGGAGTTAACGAGAAAAAAATAAAAAATAAAATAAAAATAACTCCTTACTACCGGGATGATGATTAACAATATAATAATTCATACTTTGTGACTGGCATTACCTTTTTTTTTTTTTTTTCTTTTAAAAAAAATTGTTTTTTTCTTTATAACAAAAGAAATTGTTTTTCAATTTTAAAACCAGAAATTTCTTTTTGCTCTTTTAGATTCTATCAGCTCAACTTGACACAATGGTCGTGCTGACCACGCTTTGCCAAGGGACACATGACATACCCAAAGGTAAGTAAAAGTTACACATTTACAAATCAATGGTCTAATGGACACCAATTGTGGATTATGCTCTGTTGGCATAGTCAGTAATTTGCTGACTGCAACTTCGGGCAGAGAGGTATTTCTCTCCCCCTCCTTATGGAAATGGGACCACCTGTAGGCTGTCACTAGTTATCTGTTATCCTTTAGGATGGCATCTTGATAGCTCGGCAGTCTATTGTTAGGTGACTTGCAACACTCAACTTCAGCTCCTATTTTGGCTAAATGGGAGATTGGAGAGGCCCGATTCAATCAATCTGCTGATCAGGTTGTGTGTTAGTATTTATAAGTTTATTGCTAACCATATTATTTAATCTAATACTTTTAAAACTAAGAACCATATCTCTCCTTTTTTAATCTTACCTCAAATAGATATTCAAACGCATTCGCTAAGACTTAATCATGTTATGAACAAAGAAGATTACTAATGTTGAAGATTGATTGAGATTGTCGGACTGACTTCCTCATCTTGGTTGTTATAGTCACAACGTTTCGGCCGTTTTGCCCTCCGGCCTTCATCAGGTGTTTTGTATCGAACTGGGGAACCGTTTGTTAGGAGTCTCGAACCCAACCTTTTATTATTACAGAGGTACCGTGTTCGGACTCCAGCTAGGCTCTGGGACATAGTTGCTGATTCTCTGTTTTGAATGTTACTTTTCACTGCCTTTGTTCAGGATTGAACTCAGCACCTTTGGATAACTGTAAACTTTGATACAATGTCTAGGACCACTCAGCCATATGTCACGAGGGGTCCGAACTGGCTGGAGTTCGAACACGGTACCCCCGTAATAATAATAAAGAGTTGGGTTCAAGACTCCTAACAAACGGTTCCCCAGTTCGATACAAAACACCAGATGAAGGCCGGAGGGCAAAACGGCCGAAACGTTGTGACTATAACAACCAAGATGAGGAAGTCAGTCCGACAATCTCAATCAATGAAAACACCTCATCTCAAAAATACAGACAATTGAAGATTGATGTGTTTAAAAAAATGTTTTCTACAAGAAATATTTACTAATATATTCTGGCAGCGATGTATTCTATGAATATAAAATAATTATCTTATATCCTTTAGAATTCCATTTCACACATTTATTCGGCATTCAATAACCAATACATGCTTGATATGCCGTAAAGCAAACCATTGTAGATGATAAAGTTGGTTATGACAAGTTCAAATCCAGTCGGATCTGGGGTCCTGGATATGACCTTAAACTATATCCAGTGGTGAGGCCACAGCTTGCGGGCTTTGGGAAGTGTGGAGCCACCCTTTAATTGCCATTGCTCCCAGGTCTACTCTGACCTGGAGTGGTAGTACCTGTTAGGGTCCCAACTATGGGTTAAATAGAAAACGACTTGAAAACAGCAAATATATTCTATTAAAAAGTTTTTCTTCAAAATCTTTGGATTCAGCATTAAATAACCTGAAAAAGGTTGATATGCTGTGAAACAAAAACAATCAACCAATCTGATCTGGTGTACTCATTTATCCATAAATAATATTCTGCAAAGGTATGAACCCTGTAATTTCCTCAGACGTCAATAATATAGAAGTTTGTGTTCAATTAATTGTATTAAAAAAAAAAAAAAACTATGGCTACTTAACTGATGTTTCATTTTTCAGTCACAGTCCAAACGTCAGGTAGCCTCAGTCTTGATACTGCATTATTCATATGAGATGTTGGATAAATGAAATCCACTTGTAGTAGCAGGGAGTCCTGAGGGACCATTTTTGTAATTTTTTTCTCAAAATAAATCAAATAATATATTATAATAAAGTTGTATTCCTGTCTGTTTTTTGTTCAAAATTCAATTAATATTTATAAAACGTGCATTGTTTCACAAATTAATTTTCACACTGAAAACGGACTTATTTCTATATAAACTATTTATTCAAAATAAATTTACATTCAAGGAATAATCTCATTTGCATATTACATTAAATAAAATATATTTTAGTAATTAGCTCCATGTTATTAATTGTTGGTTGTAATAGAATCGTTTTAATTGTTCTGTTTAGAAATATTATTTAAAGTTGATTTACTTCATGAATTTTTCATTTAATTTCTTTTCAATTATTAATAACCGACAACAGTTGCTTTTAAAACCAGAAGTAAACTTATTTATTTCAGCTACGAGAGTTATTTCCCCCTTTAAGCTACAAGAGTTATTTCCCCCTTTAAGCTACGAGAGTTACTTTGCATTTGATTTTTGTACAGACAAACATGGATATGTTTTATGCTTCCCTAAATTAAACGTGGTCACTTTTCATAACAAGGTAAAATGTTTGGTGTATCCTAAATAATATGGGACCAATCCCTCCGCTCAACAATGTTTCGACTGGACAACGGCCCTGTCGGTGGGGCATTAGAATATGCCGACTGCTCCCCTGCAGAGGGTAAAAGTCCCTCAATGGTGGTCCTGGATATGACCTTAAACTATATCCAGTGGTGAGGCCCCAGCTTGTGGGCTTTGGGGAGTGTGGAGCCACCCTTTAATTACCATTGCTCCCAGGTCCACTCTGACCCAGAGTGGTAGTACTTGTTAGGGTCCCAACTATGGGTTAAATAGAAACTGACGTGAAAACAACAAATATATTCTATTAAAAAAATTTTTCTTCAAAATCTTTGGATTCGGCATTAAATAATCCGAAAAGGGTTGATATGCCGTAAAACAAAAACAACCAACCAACCAATCGACTGGACAACGCCAGGTATATATAGCTAGTATATAAGTTTATATAATATATACACACGATACTCATCATTGCTTCGATTCTACACTAAGTTTTTGTTGCCATCTGATTTTTCTTCCAGTGATCAATGTATTTCATATGTGGCCATTGATCGACTCATCTGTTTTGCTAGACAAAAAAACATTTTTCGTAGAGAAAGACGTATAAGGAGACGTTGCTGAGAGTTTCTAAAATTTTATTTCTAGAGAGAATTAACTTGCATGAGAGAGAGAGAGAGAGAGAGACTAACGTTTACTTAACTATTTAACTTATCTTCTTACTGAAATCTTTGGGCGACATACAGATAGATCTTTGAGGTAACATTTCACACTTGGCGATTATCAAAGTTTCTTTACTGCATTATCTGCGTTGAGTTTTGTACCTGCTTCAACAGGCAACCTTTGTTTTCTGTCGCAGTTTAAAAGAAAAAGTGACATCATTCGTCATTTCGATTTGTTCATCTGTTTTGTCTGACTGATCTAACTTTTCATGTTGTTTCAACCTAACATGTCATCTTTCATTAGACCCTGTGAATGATTCGGTTTGTCATGATTTAGGTCATCATGACATGCACTCAATGTGTCTATGTACAACTTGAAACTAACTTAATTACTACTGACATAGGATCCCTAACATGAAACGCTTTGATCTTCCAGTATCTCTCTGTCATCTGAGACAATGCTATGTCAATTTTGATGCTGACCCACAACATCCAAGTTTTGATGAAGAAAAGAAAACAAACTAAATATTTGTTAGGACGTTTCTGAACTTTTGAGATGAGGGTTGGTTATTTATATTATTTGGATTCATCGAACTATTGTTCTCATCTTGGGTGTCATTTTCACAACATTTTGGTCAATGTAATCTCTGATCTTCTTCGCTTTTACAATTGATTTTTTCAGAGTATTTGGAAAAATCAATTGAAAAAGTGATATTCTCTAGAAGGTTGAAGGTTCAATTCTCAGTGTGGGCGATTGAAAAATACAATTGCAAATTATTTAGGACCTCTATCCAATCATGGCTGATGGAACAAGATCATGCTACTCCCGTGAAGTAAAATAAAGGGTTCCGTTTAAAATACCACCTAAATTCTTGAGTTTGACAGAAACATTCCCCAAGTTCGACAAGATACACCTGAAGAAGGTTGGAGGCTACATCGACTGGAACATTGTAAAAATGACACTCAAGATGAGAATCGATGAATCCAAATAATATTTGTCAGGAGTGTGAGTTCCATTCAAGAAGCGTTGATTTAATTTGAATAAAATAAAATAAGCATCAGGTGCACTTGAAAGCCAAATCACAACGCAATATTATGAAAATAAACAAATATTTTACTTGTTTTGAAATTTAAAATTTAAATATTTTTCAGAGTGAAACTCCATCCTCAGTATTTTGTACATCTTTTTTCTTTCTTTTTTTTTCTTCTTTCTTGCCATGTTTTAAAGTTGGAGAAAGAAAAGTCAGTAGTAAAGATCCGCGCGTTGTCTCTCAGCGGTTGTATTTTGAAATGCCAGAACAGTGCGTTGGCTACACAAGATTAACGTCAGGGGTGTGAGTTCCATTATAGAAAAGATGTACAAAATACTGAGGATGGAGTTTCACTCTGAAATATATTTAAATTATAAATTTCAAACAAGTAAAATATTTGTTTATTTTTGTAATATTGCATTGTGATTTGGCTTTCAAGCGCACCTGATGTGTATTTTATTTTATTCAAATTAAATCAACGCTTCTAGAACAGAACTCACACACCTGACATTAATCTTGCGTAGCCAACGTGCTGTTCCGACATTCCAAAATACAACTACTAAGAGACAACGCGCGGATCTTTACTAACTGACTTTTCTTACTCCAACTTTACAAGATGGCAAGAAAGAAGAAAAAAAAGATGTACAAAATACTGAGGATGGGGTTTGAGCCCGAAATATATTTAAATTATAAATTTCAAACAAATGAAATATTTGTCTATTTTCTTAATATTGCGTTGTGATTTGGCTTTCACAAGTGTACCTGAAGCATATTTTATATAAATATATATATTTTTTTGTACATTTTTGTACTTCAAAATTAGAGATGCTAATAGTTACACGTCCTGCATCATTGATGCATAAACACATCTAAAAGAGCATAGTAAAATCTTATCTGTGCATTCTTTTTTTTTTTTTTTTTTTTTTTTTTTTTTTAAACGAAATTTTTCGTTTAATGTCTCATTTTCTTCCTTTTTTTTATGGAGAAAAAAAAAGTAAGAAAATGATGCATTCCATGCAGCAAATCCTTCAGAGAAAGTGGCTTTATTTTTGTTTCTTGTTTTATTTTTTTTTTTTGTTTTATTTTTGTTTCTTGTTTTATTTTTTTTAAAATAGGGATTTTTTCCGTTCATCCATCAGTCAGATTTCTTTCATAACGTAATAAATACATTGCAAATATTTATGTTCTTTTAAGAAAAAAAAAATTCTTGACACAAATTCAAAATACCTTATTTCCTAAAACCATTTCATTTGATATTTTTTAAGAAAGAAAAAATGTTCGATCAGCACTTTCAAAACGCCTTGTCACTTTAAACTATTACATTTAATGTTCTTCTTAAATATTAACAGGGATATTTGGTGTTGTCGCAGACAATTGGTATAAAATAAAAATGAAAGTAGTGTGTGTAACATCTATGTTACAAAAACCAATCTTTTCCCACCCTCTCCTGTCCCAGAAGAGAGATTTCTGTTTTTATGTAATCTCACTTTTGGATTAATACCTGTCCTATGCTGTACATTGGGTTAGCTGAAATCAAAACTAAAACATTGAGATGTCCGGTTTTTCATTCTACTGAGCTAATTGAGGTAATTACTCAAAAATATTAGGAATTAACATATTTATTAATTTTCAGTGCGTAGAGGAGAAAGAAATGTATTTCCCCCACTCTTTATCTGTGCCTAAATCAAAACGTGGATTCTACGAACAAAGCTTCTTTCTTAGAACTGCACGCCTGTAGAACTCTGTTTCATCTGCCTGCTTCTCACCTGACTACAACTTGGATGTCTTCAAGTCCAACGTTAACAAATTCCTAATGAACTGCCCCCTTAAGTAAACACTTCATCAAATCACACTAACGTAATGTACTTGCAATAACCCTTATCCCTGAGTAGCTTCCGGGCCTTGATAAGTGGTGATCACTGTGTAACAAAAAAAGAAAAATGTACGCATGAGCAGAAGAAACACATTAATGAAACTATTGTGAAATTTGACCCCCCCCCCCACCACCAAATCATTTTTTTCTAATTTTTAGATATTATACATTCAGGGTAATGCTAATCAAGAAACTATAAACTTTGTGGGCGTTTTGGATTTTTTTAACGTTTTAGCTAGACGTATAAACACGCAGACAACTGCTCTTTATATAATAGTTAATTCTCCCCGCCTAGGAAAAATATGCAATCGAAGGGCGCATATATTTTCTATTTTATTAAATTAAACATTTGCTTTCTGTTTTTGCCCCCCCCCCCCTTATTTCAAGTTAAGTGTAAAGAAAGTCAACCAGGATTAACCCACTTTTTTTTTTTTTTTTTTTTTTTTTAAACTGAACAATTTAATTTTATAATTCTAATCAATCATTCTAATACTAATAAATTTGCACATCGTACTTTGGTGAAGGTATTGCTCTCTTGAGTGCCATTCCAGTTTTTCACAATTTAATTGCTTCTTTTTTATTTGATAAAATACTTATCTTTTGTTCTTTTTTAAATTAACCCAAGCGATTGTCGACCCATCCTATGTGTTGCATTACAATTATGTTGTAATCCCTTCCTGTCTCTGGCCGAACCTGCTAAACTTTGTTCCAATAAAACTTGTTTGGGTTTCCACACCCACAACAAAAATGTTTTTTTTTTTTTTTAAGTGACAAAAATAGTTGGATTGAGTTGTTTTCTGGGAAGATCTTTTCTTGTGCAATTCATGTCAATTCAAAATGTCCGACTTTCTCATGAAATACCGACTGCAAGATTTTATACAAACAAAAATTCTTTTTGTTTGTCAAAATTCTATAAAAATTGAAGAATGTTCAGGGTGGAATGATAAATTTGTCGCCCTAAGGAAAACAACACTATAGCATTTATTTAAAACTTTTTTATTAAAAAATCAATTCAGGTAACTTGATCGTGTAGTAGAGCTAACACCTATACAATGTACCCACCTTCAGCCTCAATCACTGCCTCAATATGGGTCCAGAACTGGGAGCATGCTTTTTCCACAAGCATTGGCGGGAGCTCGACAAATACTTGACGGATGGCGGTGATCAGGCTGGCTTTGGTGTTGTGAGAGGTCATGTTGGTGATGTTCTCGACATATAACCAAACAAAGTAGTCCAGTGGGTTTAGGTCGGGGAAGAGGGAGCCAGTGAAAGAAGGATACAAAGTCGTAGCACTCCTTCTGAAACCAAATCTGGGCCTCTTTATACTTGGGGACTAGTGTTGAGTTCTGCTGCTACACTCAGGGTCTGCCAGCAGTCACCTGATTACACCAAGGCATCATCACACTCTTTAGCACATCCAGATACACTTTGGTGTTAACTTTCAAGCTGACTTTGAAGGTGTGAGGTGGCATGATGTGGTCCTCACTTGAAATTCGCCCATGTATGGAGTATTGTTGTCATATTTGGGCTGATGCATCTGCTACTAGTCTCTTGCTCCTGGACATCCTTCTGCCTGTTTAAGAAGTATTATAATGATACTTGTACCCCCCTCGATGTAAATAAACCTGACAAGCAGCTAAATCCCACCCCTTCACAGTAGAGATCCCTAGATGTAAGAGAGCTTTCTACTCCAGTAGTTTCTTCCCCAGAACTGCTAGACTTTGGAACTCCCTTCCAGGTCTCTGCTTCCCGGACTGTACTGAGATGCAGAAGTTCAAGTGTAATGTGAACAGACATCTTGCTGCCCAACTCCCTACATAGTACCCCTGTAGCTTATGCCCCTGATAGTAGCCCCCTACATCAAAGTGGCAGTGTGCTTTTTTTGGGGTGAGAATGTAAAAAAAAAAAAAACATACCAAAGACCATAACCGTGACCGGAAACTTTGATCTCAAGTGTTGAACAGTCCGGATTTGCATTTTGAGGGTGCTGGCAATGGTCCGGTAGTCATAACTTGAATCAATAGAGAGCATGAGTTGTACAACAGTATATCATTGAACATTGTGTCACTTCAAAAGGCTCCTCTGGTTCTTGGGATTCGTGCACAACTGGCCAACTATTAGATGGTATACAACAAAAAAAGCACACCAGTTTTCATCAAACGGAAATGGAATCGTGCTGTCTTTTCTAGACCAACAATTTTATAGTTCCACCCTGTAGATATAGAATGACTAACAGTTTCTTGCTTTGTGTTCACCAAATGATTTTCATGTTTTAAGGCAGAACTCATGTTAAGTCTTTGTTAATGTGTACTCTATCATTGATATCGAGTACTTTTTCTTTTATAAATATGGAAATTTAGACAAATGCAGTGGTGATGAATAAATACCGCGAGTTTGCGTAGGTCACTTTCCCGCATAGTCTTTCTCCTCTTGTCCTGTTCCAGTAATGATGCAGCCAAGGTATTTGAACCGATCATCCTGGGTTTCCGTGTCGAGGACAACTGACTGTTTTTCATTTGGAAGGAGACCTGCTGTTAGTAACTTTGCCTTATTGACCTTTATCTGCATGCTGATCTTTAAAGTGTGAGATTGCAGCTCGTCAATCAATTGAATGTCAGCAAAACTTTCACCCAATATGGCGACATGATTAGCGTAATTGAGATCTGATGTTTTACACGATGACAGTTATGTTATGAAAGTTAGCCGGGCCTTCAATGTGATTTAGTTGATGGCGTTAATTGCAGAGCCTAGGCAAAAGAAGTATCCTTGTCTGACACCAGCACGAATGATTCCTGACCATACATGCAAACTTTAGTGTGGGTGAAGAAGATAGTAGACTTTGATTATGTCTTCCAAAGGTTAAGTGATCAGCAAAGTCAAATGCAGTGGCAAAGTCAATGAAGCAAACGATTGTCTTTTGTTGTTAATTCTAATGATAATCAAGTATTCTTTGGACAGTGAAAATTTGGTTAGTACATCTTCGGCCTGAGCAAAAGTTGCATTTATTTGACCTTGTCCATGTGTTTCTTTGTGTTTTTTTTTAAACTGCTTCAACTGGATGGTAGTGAAGATTTTTGCACTAACATTGATAACTCTAATACCACAATAATTACTGCAACAGCGTTTATCACCTTTCTTCTGAAAGGGAAGCGGAACAGCATCGTTCCAGTCTTGAGGGAGTTTTTCAGTTTCCGATGAATAAATGAAAGTTTGATGGAAGGATGTTGAAAACTGGTGCTTGAGATTGAAAGCTGATTTGTTGCGAAATCAACGAGATGTTCTCCGTTTGAACAACAATCCTCAATGGCAAACTGATTGATATCCCTCATATTCGTCTCTCCAAGATCCGTGTGGGCGTTGAAATCACCTGCGACTACCACAAGATCTTTATGATTGTAATTTATCCATAACAGCCTGGAGACTATCAAAGAATGAATCCTTAATGCCGTCAGTGGCATTGAAAGTGGAGGTGTAGACTGCGATGATGGATATTTTAAATAGTTTGCCGCATCAACATATTTTGGATAGGCGGAAAGAGATTGAGACGCAAGACGCGCAGCATTTGCGTGATCATTCAGATCAAGTACAATGCCATAACATCCCGAGTTGTCAGTAGGACCGCCGTGGTAGATATGACATGACAGATTTATTTGAGAAACTTTAACAAATCTACTGCCTGTGTTTGCAAGTCTAGCTTCTGAAAAGCAGGCAATGCCGACCTTCTACTGATAAAGGGCAAGAGCTGTAAGTGCTTGTGTTTCTTCGGACATTTCAGCATGCAATGTTGTGGAACTGGCGGCCTTGAAATTGTCTATCTTGCTGATTTGACACTCACAGCGCTGGGACAGCGAGTGCATCAGAGCCTACAGGTGCTTTGATGAATGTTTTAATCGTAGTATGTGGTGGACACATTGGAGTGAGTAATGAGGGAGTTTGGAATTTACAATCAGTCCCCAAACCCGCATGAATATCCCGGTAAAGAGAGGTTTAGCTTTTCTGTTTCGTTATAGTGCCGAACTTTCACTTGTATGCCAAACCCATTTGGCAGAATTGATGTCATGATGAGAACACATGGGAGAGAGTTTAGCTGGCAGAGATGGTCATGATAGCATGATAAACTGATTGTGCAGGATCAACAAGACAGAATTTTTATTATTTCGCTATTTATTAAAAAAAAAATTTTTTTAATTTTGAAATATGATATTTTTGTATGTTTTTTTTTTTTTTTATGAGCAGAACTGTAAAAAGCACAACTTGATGTTGATAAATATTTTCAAGTGAAAAATTGAGCATCTTTCACCAATCTGTTTTGAAAATGTTTTTTAATTTTTTTAGTGATGGAACTTATTTTTATAGTGATGGACACTTTATTTTATAGTGATCGACACTATTTAATTGATGTTGATAAATTTAAAAAAAAAAAAAAAAAAAAAAATTAGCAAAAACTCCATTTTAAGGTGCATTTGACTCTTATCGAAGTAGAGAATTGTAGTAGGAGTGAAATACTTGAAAAATGTCGGGTCATCTTTCCAACAAACTTAGCAACAGATTTGATGCATTTGATGTCTTGAGTGAAGATCAATTCTAGAAGATTGTCAAAGCTAGAGGTTTCTTTAAGGAGAGAGAGCTTTCCATTTTAATTTGCGTAAAGTGAGGATCCAAGTGTTGGTGGTCTAAGGAGAGAAGCTTGGTTCTAAATGTATTAAATATACTGAGTCACGTCTCCAAATCAATAAGTATAGTTAATTTTTTTTTGCCCTATACAAATCCAGAATTATTTGTTGATCAATTTTAATGTTTTTCTTTTTCCTTTCTTGCAGAAACTTTGTGCACTTCGATTGTCCCAACTTTGATTGGTATGGCAAGGGCTATTGGCCGTTCATCTGATGACAACACACCTCTTATCAATCTGCTGTTTCCTCTGCCGAGCCAGTGTTCGACTCCCCTTGACCCGCCTGACGATGTAAGTTTCCCTCCCAAACGGCCATTCACCAAATTTCGCTCCATTTTTCCTCGAACGCTGTCATCACACGTAATAACACCAGAAAGCCCGACGAGTCCAACTCCTGGATCGGGAGAAAATCCGATTGACTTCCGCCGGGAGCGTTCCCCTTCCCCAATGGCATCTTCGCAGCAAAAGACTGGCTCTGCTGATGAGATGCTTGATCCAACAGTTCGATATTTCAACAAAGTTGGTTCCAGTTTCACAAGAACAAAACCGTGGGGTTTTGAAATTATTCCAGAAGAAGATCATCTTAAATTTTCCAGTGCACAACTCCAAGCTCTTGTCAGCGTGGTGAGAAAAACTTGATTTTTATTCAAACTTGTTCATTTTTTTTTTTTTTTGTGTTATTATTTAAATACTTTCTTTTTATTTAAAAACAATTTTTTTTTTACATTTTTAAAAAAATTTTATTTATATTTTAAATTTAAGAAAAATAAATTTTTAATTTTTTTCTATTCTATTATTTTATTAAAAAATTGTTTTTGTTGGTTTTTATGGATATTTCTTCTCAATATGAAATCAACTTTAAAACTTCTTGGTCTTTATATTATTTAATTGGACTTCATTATTGAGATGAGTATTATTTATTAATTTATTTATCGCGGACTATTATTCTCATCTTTTCTTAGTTGTTGTTTCATGACGTTTCGGCCAACTAATCACTTGGCCTTCGGTTCCAGGTGAGAATTGTCTGAAGGTAGTGGTTTCAATCCTACCCAAAGGCAAAGGTACTTGGCCGAAAACATGGTGAGACGACAACAACTATGGATGGCAGTAATTGCTGAGAATGCAGTTAAGAGATTCGGAGTTCCTATCTCGTTGCGGTTACCGCCTGACGAAGGTCAGAGGAATAGTTGGCAGAAACTTTGTGAAACAGCATCTAAGAAAGATGAGGATAATAGTCCACAATTCTTGGGTTTTCTTTCTCATTAAATCTTTCTTGAAGTTCATATTTAATAGCCATTGTTCATATATAATATCCATTGTTCATATATAATATCCATTGTTCTTTCTGCTTCTAATAAAGTAGGTTCTCTATCGTTTTAAAGATTATCTTACACTTGAGACTGTTCTCTATCTCTCCGAATTTATTATCAGACCATGCATACAGTACTGTTGTCATATTTGGATTAGTGAATGTCTGCCCCTAAACTATTTGCCTCCTTAGCTTATTATAATAATAAAAACAAGCCAAAAGCTATATGATCCCCGACTGATTTGGATTTTAGAAAAAAAATAAAAATTAGCCCCAAAAAGTGTGTTTTTCACCCCTGAAACACCCTGGGGCTTAAGCCTCAGAATTTTTCCAGGGTCAAATATTATGTTTCCTTATGTATATCCATGTGGTATTGTTTGGAGTAATTTTCAGCAAAATCTAATCATCGGAAAAGATTTTATATTCCGGAAAGTGCTATTTTGGCCATTTTGACGTCCTGGAGATGAAACCAGAATTTTCCCAGGGCCAAATATTACGTTTCCAGATGTATATCCATATGATTTTGCTTTTGGGTTATTTTCAGCAAAATCTATTGGTCAGAAAACGTTCTCTGTCCGAAGAGTGTTATTTTTCCATTTGGACCCCTTTTGGCCCACTTGTGACACAACCTGAATTTTTATAAAAAATCTGAGTGTTACATTTCTACCTTGGGTAGAAATGTAACTTCATGCAAAATTTCAGAAAAATGTAATCAGTAGTTATTGAGAATTTTGAGGACGAATGAACAAGTGGACGAGGATGAATTCTAAGGTCCAAATCCGACTAAGTCAGTGGACCAATAAATGCCCCTGCAAATTATGTCCCCGATAGTAGCCCCCTACTTCAAAGTGGCACTGTGCCTTGTTCGGGGTGAAAATTGAATAATAAAAGAAAAGGTCCCTAAGCAATATTTTCCATCAGCAGATGATATAAACACATCAATATACATAGGCTTGAAAATGTAACATACTAGCATGCTGCCTGACGTTGCCCAGTTGTAAAATATGCTTAAATATGATATTTCAATTTATACAGATTTCATATTTATAGAGCCAATTCACTATTGAATATTATATTGTACCCAATATATAGTAGTGATTTCAAAAGTTTAAAAAAAATGACTTTGGTGATATCAGATAGAATTGAAAGCAAAAAATTTACCTATACAGCGATATTCAGTACTGCATGACTTAAGGACAGATCAACATCAAAACTTAAAAAATAATCAATGCAGTTTAATGTATACGTGTAGATTTGCATGTGCATAGAGGAAGACTTTAAGTTGACTTAGGCCTGCCAAGTTCCAAGTTTTCAATTTCCCCCCCCCCTTTTTTTTTTTACCAGCTGAGGATCAAATCAGATTTGTTTCACAGGTCTAAATCTCAAGTTTCAAATGTGTACATTAAACATTGACAGTAGTTTGGTAGAGACTGTTCTGCACACACAGGGTCACTTAAAAAATATATGCATGTGTACACTAATATCTTCCTAAATTATGTTGATTGAATTTTAAATCTTTTTTTTTTTTTTTGTCCATTTGTAGGCCAAACGTCTGCTCAGTAAAGACATTTTGAAAAACTTGGATAACATGGCTTATGAAGTTTACACGGTAAGAGTTTTATAACTTAAAACATTTTTCGGGTATATTCCTATTTTGTTTTGTTTTTTTACCACAATACTCACCCCATGAGGGCAAAGTTAGCCACAAGGTCAATTTTTTTTTTTTTTTTTTTTTTAAGGTGGGGAAAATCCAGCTCCCCAAAAAAAGGGGCACTCTAGATTGGAACAAAGATAAAAATTGCCTCTGGCTAGAACTTTTCCTTCACCGACCAAGGACAAAATTAATTTAGTATAACATCAGAACAGATACTTCACTTTTTCCTAACATAGGCCAATTTATTTAGTCAAATAAATAAACCAATTCATGTAACTTGATTATTTAGTAGATTTGACATCTCAATCACTGCCTTTATACAGGTCCAGAACTGGGAGCATGCCTTTTCCACAAACGCTAGTGGGAGCTTGGCAAGAACTTGGTGAATGGCAGCGATCAAGCTGGCTTTGGTGTTGTGGGAGGTCATATTGGTGATATTCTCGACGTATGACCAGACGAAGTAGTCCATCGGGTTCAGGTCAAGAGAGGAGGGTAGCCAGTGAGAGAAGGGTACAAAGTCGTAGCACTCCTTCTGAAGCTAAGCTTGGATCTCTTTGGACTTGTGGGCAGGTTCTGAGTCCTGCTGCCACACTCAGGGTATACCCGTGGCCACCTGATTGCACCAGGGGATCATCACACTCTTCAGCACATCCAGGTACACTTTGGTAGTGACTTTCAAGCCGACTTCAAAGATGTGAGGTGGCACAATGTAGCCTTCACTTGAAACCACACATAAAGCCATAACTGTGGCCGGAAACTTCATTGACAGTGTCCTCAAGCATTAAGCCGTCCAGGTTTGCATTTTGAGGGTGCTGGCAACGGTCCTGTTGTCATAACTCGGATCGGTATAGAACATAAGTTGTACAGCAACACAACTCCGATCTTGCTTGTTGAACATTGTGTCACTTTTTTCAGACATGATAGAAGACTCCTATAGCTCTTGTGATTTGTACACAACTGACCAACTAGTAGATGGTCTGCAACAAAAAAGAAAACCGGTTTTCATCAAATAGAAATGGAATCATGTCTTTTCTTGGGTGACAATTTTATTGTTATTATTTTAATTGGAATTCATTATTGAGATGAGTATTATTCACATTAATTTATTGCGGACTATTATTCTCATCTTTATTGGTTGTTGTTTCACGACGTTTCGGCCAATTATGAGGAAGGCCATAGGAATAATTGGCCAAAACATCGTGAAACAACAACTAAGAAAGATGAGAATAATAGTCCGCAATGAATTAATAATTTTATCATTCCACCCTTTAAATCTATGCTGCATCCATTTTCCAAACTTAAAAATTGTTCCAACTTCTGAAGAGGATGATGAACAGTTGTGTGGTTTAAAGAAAGCTGTTTTGCCAATTCATCGACTGATATTTATTTTGATACATTTAGCATTATTATATTTCATAGGAAACACGTATATAATATGTTATGAGTTAAAAAATAAAAAGATAATTCTACAGACAAAGCAACTAGAAGTGTCTGCTTAACCTATGGAGGAGGATGCCTGAATGAAAAACATGCCAAAGATGGTTTACAAAATTCAGAAATGGAAAACCCTGCCATATTAGTGAAAAAAAATAACGATGAAACATTCCTTAAACCATACAACTGTCGTCGTCTTCAACAACTTAGGTTTTGTATTATTAAAATTCTTTGGACTACTCTTCTCATCTTGAGTGTCATTTGCACAACGTTTCGGTCAATGTAAACTACGGACATCTTCAGGTGTCTGTTGTTGAACTCCGAAATCTGCATGGAATTTCCAACAGAACCCTTTACTTACAGTAGAATAGTCTCGTTCTGTCAGCCATGACTAGGTAGAAGTCCTGAGTAATTCGCAGTTGTATTTTTAGTGTCACCGACATTGGGGATTGAGCCTTCAACCTCCACAAGAGTGTAACTTTACAACTGAATTTTACCGAGCACTTTATCTACTAAACCATGTTCGTTTCAAAAGGTTTTTAAGTTTTGAAAATGACTGCGTCTCAAATTTGCCTGCTCAGTTCATAAATGTTTGGTTGCTTTCAATTTTTTTTATATTTTTATTACATTTTCACCCTAAACAAGGCACAGTGCCATTTTGATGTAGGGGGCTACTATCAGGGACATAAGTTGCAGAGATACTATGTAGGGAGTTGAGCAGCAAGATGTCTGTTCACATTACACTTGAACTTCTGCATGTCAGTACAATTAGGGAAACAGGAACCTGGAAGGGAATTCAAGAGTCTAGCAGTTCTGGGGAAAAAATTACGAGAGTAGACGGCCTTTCTACATCGGGGTATTTACATCTAGTGGGTACAAGTGCTTGTAGTTTGTCGGCGCATCCACCATTAAAATACTTGCAAAACAGGAAGGAATGCAACATTTTGTCGGTGAGACAGAAGTTGAAGCTAAGATGACAGTTCAGAACCTATCAGTTTGGCGACTCTCTTTTGAGAGACTATTAGCGGATGCACCCAAATGTGACAACAATACTCCATACATGGGCGAATGGTGGACTTATAGAGGTACAGGATATTTTCAGTAACTTTCTAGCACGGTAGAAAGAGCCAACCTTTTCACAAGGCAGCCATTTTCCAAGTTGTTGAAGATGACTATAGGCAGTTATGTTTTTTGAGAAAAGCTTCATTGCCAACTCTTTAACTGATGCTGCATGGTTTTCTTTATGTGATGCTGCATGGAAGCTCTTCATCAAATGCAAGTATTGCCACTTAAACCTAAGGAGGTACTGTGCTTCAGATTGATTGTGTAGCAAGGTGTTTTATATTTACATTTCTCTGTTAGTACACTTGGGAGACGGGGAGCAAGGAGAGAATTCCAAAAGCAAGTGGTTCGAAGACAGATGCTATCAGAATAAAAAAAAATTTTTCAGTGTTTTGGACTTATACAATGAAGGGGTGTGATTTTTCTGCTAGCATGTTCTGTGGAAGTACTTGTAAAACAAGCACGGAAATGACACAACATTGCGGCAATGCGATCCATTAATTTCTTGCAGCAGCAAAAAGGATAGTTCACGTCTGTTATAGTAATTTTTTTTTTTTTAAATTGAAAATGCTGTTTTTCACAAAAAAAAAATATTTGTTTTTAATTTTTCAGACTGGCAACTTACAGCGGTTTCCTTACAAATCCTTCAGTGAAACTGTAACGCTTGTTGTGGTAACCCTTCTACGAGACGTGTTGGAACAAGAAAAAGGTAACATTAATCTCATCACATACAGCACATCCTCATTCTCTCCTTTTTTTTTTTTAAATTTAAAATTAGTTGTAGGGTGAAATTTTCATTGCCATTCAGTGAAATGTGGAGATAGTTTGATAATCATCTTAGCCGAAGATAAATTGAGAATACGAGAAATAAGTTTTTGGAATTTATACTTGGAGTCAGAAATTAGATTTAATCGCTGTTTGCTAAACCTATTAATTTTATACACAAGGTTCGCACAAACTTGAAAAGTCCTTGAATTGTGACTTTTGCCTTGAAAAGGCCTTATTTCTATTATTACCTTGAAAAATTCTTGAAAATATGGAAATGTTTTGAAAGAAAGTTCAAATTGTTTACCTTTGCAGACTCTACCAAACTCCGTTGCCAATTTTGGGTCTAAACACTTGAAATTTTAGATGTAAGTTATCTGTACATGAGGCAAAGTTTTAATATATATATACATATGCACATAAAATTATGAACAGTATATAGGGTCCGAGCAAAGCCGCGCCGAACTGCTTGTAAATAAATAAAAAATAAAAAAGATACTTAAAAAAAATCAAGTGTATTATTCTGACCATTTACATGTATTTCTTCATTGGCCCAAGGGAGATTACTCTGTTCAACTTATTGTTCTGTAGATTAGAGATCTTAAAATCAAGCTCTGTTGCAAAGCAGTTTTTTGACTGGTATTTTTCTCAGGTTTTAATAAGTTTTTCTCAGGTTTTAATAAGTTTTTCTCAGGTTTTAATAAGTTAAATGTTGCCCTGAGCCCGTTCTATATTTTGGTATCAGCAATACGATGGAGCATGCTCTGATGAACTCCTTGCATTTATGCCCCCACAATAAATCTATTTCTGACAAACCGATTTAGCTGCAAAATCCCACTCCCCTCACTAGAGGTCTTTAAACTTGGGAATTTCCTCTCTGCTTACCTGACTGTATGAACATGCAGAAATTTAAATGCAATGTGAACAAACACCTTGCTCATCTCCTCACATAGTGCCCCTGTGGACATGGACCCAAATAGTAGCCTTTTATGTCTAAGTGGCAATATGAACTTGATCTTGTACCCATGTTTATCACATAACGTATTCGAATTTGTAAATTCGATAAGACTTCTTGCATCAATGCTTTATTCATATTGGCCGCAGTTTTAGAAAGTCCTGGTTCTTCTAGAATATCTAATCTAGAATACATTCTGTTTACAACCACACAGCACATCTGAGTGAATATGTTTTAACTAATATTAATACTAGTAAACATAATTAATACTAGTAAGCAAATATTTAGCATGAATTTACATTTGGAAAAATGCGTTGATGCATTTTGGTAATTATTCAGTTATGACCAAATCTGCGGTAACTTCATGTCTACATCTTTTGGCGGATTACATGAGTAGTCGGAAGATGTTGAAGCGAAGACTGACAGACAATTCATTCAAAACATGGCATTCCTCTCTCCCGAGTCCTGGATATGACCTTAAACTATATCCGATGGTGAGGCCCCAACTTGCGGGCTTTGGGGAGTGTTGAGCCACCCCTTAATTGCCATTGCTCCCAGGTCCACTCTGACCCTGACTGGTAGTACCTGTTAGGGTCCCAACTATGGGTTGAATAGAAACCGACTTGAAAAAAATATATATACTCTATTAAAAAATTGTTCTTCAAAATCACTGGATTCGGCATTAAATAACCTGAAAAAGGTTGATATGCCGTAAAATAAAAACAACCAACCAAATCCTCTCTCCCGATGTTAAAAATGGGTTTCTATTCATAAAGCCATTCTTAACTTGGGTAAAAAGAGGAATTCACGTTGTTATAGTGTGTTGTATGTCATTTTTGGTTCTAAATTTAAAAAAAAATTTTATTTAATGAATTTCATGTTTCATTGAAACCTGTCATCTTTTGACAGCTGATTGGATAAACACTTCGGCATCTTCCAGCTACTTATATCAACTGTTGGAAGATACCAATGTGCAGTTGATGCAGATTGGATCATAAACTGGAAAAGTATCCTAATACTGCAATTCAAGCTGGAGATCAAATGAATGGAGCGAGAAAGGGGGGAACTTTAAGTTCATGTTTAATGGTTTTTACCGTTTCTTAAACGCTCAACCATAACTGTTGTTATTTTCGACTAATTATTATCACTTATTATTCTCATGATTGCAGGCAATGTTGATCCCATAACCTCTTTGTGATCTTTATCTATTAGGTTGGTGCAAAAATAATGTCGTTTTTTTTGATGTTCAACTCAACATCAAATAAATGACATCATTTTTGCACCAACCAAATACAACATATCCTGTTTACAAAATCATTCCAGATCCTTTTGAACAAATATCTATATTTCTCTTTGCCTGTTCTACTTTCTTGGAAACTATTGGGTCGATCTGGTTGAAATTTTGTATAGACCTTTATAAGGTACAGTGGTAATAGTTCGATGCACAATTCGGCATTAATACAAAAATTCACTCAAATTTAACCATACCCAACTGTCAATTTGGCATAAAGCACTCATTCTAAGTCAACGGCTATAACTTTTGCCCGTTTTTTAATCGGTTGAAAATGTCTAATGTTTTAATATTTATATTAGTAGAGATATTCATCAATATTTAAGAGTAAGGCCCTGCGTGTTATTCCCTCCTCCTAATCTACCACACGTCTCACTCATGTCATGGTCATTTTGCATCATTTCTCTTGAGATTGAACCGTATTTTTGAAACTTTTTTTTTTTCCAGATTTGCCGGCATCATTCATGAAAGAAGTGCAAGATTTTGTCAAGTCTCTTTACCTTTCGGGTCAAACAGAGCTGCAGAGCAAGCAACAGCGCAGTCCCGCAGAAGTGCGGCATATGCACTTTGACCCTTACGAATTAATGGTTTGCAGCAATGCGGCCTGCGTTGACCTGCTCTTTTGGGCTGTCCGGGATGAATCGGGTAAGAATGAAATAATTCTGTCTCCCTTTCTCTTCAATTCGATGATCCATATTTTTTTGGCACGATTAGCATTATGTTGTATATTGGGGCCCTACATGAGTAAGTAGAGATTATGTTAGCTAGTATGAATTTCAGGAGTGCTACATTATGTTCATCTTGGGGACAATTTGGCAGCAAACAGAAATAGACCCAGTGTAGCTAGTGTGATTCTATTTTTTTATCTCTATTTTTTAACTCGATTTAGATAAAGTTTAAAAAAATAAAATTTTATATTTTTAAACTTTATCTTTTTTTCTTTTTTTTTTTAACTATTCTAATTTTTTTTAATTTGAAGTCTATTTTTTTCATTTCAAATTTTATTAAATTAAAAAAAAATGTAAATTGAAAAATGAAAAATTTTTTAAATATTTTTTTCTTTTTTCTGAACAGAGGCAGAAAATCTTTGTTTACGGCTAACTGAGAAAATCAATTCTATAACTGATAAAAAATTACTGCTTCTTCACACGCCACTGCAAATGGTTTCGTTAGAAGTGAGTATGAGACAATTTGTTGTCAAAAATTTTTTTAGTTTTTCACAAAATTAAAAAGTGATTATTTTTTCCCTCCAGTTTCATTTCTATTTTGTATGCTTTTAAACCTGATTTGAATGATATACAATGTTGTTAAATTAAGAAAAAAATTCCTCTAAAAATTGAGTCGAAGAATTTGATTTATTCAGTAAATAATGTCACAAACAGGAAATAAACATAGCAAAGAAGCCCGTAAAGTCTTTCCTTTTGGTTGTCCAATCTGAAGAAGGTTGGATATGTTTTTGGAGCTCTCCTTGGGTTCCTGCTATATCTAATACAAATGTAAAACAAAACAAAAAATCAACTAAAGAAATTGGTAAATCAGAGCAAAATAATGGTGCTGGTGTTTTTTTGTTTTGCTTAAACTATTACAGTACTATTACACAACATAGAGAAAGATCCAATGCTTTTATGACTACCATAACGAATTACTACTACAACAAATCTTAGCTAAGAATACATCTGTTTGCCAGGCTTCTGTTAACAAGACAACGCTGGGTCAGAAGCTGAAGAATTCTTCATTATAACATAATACAAAGTCCTGAATATTTGTATAAAATTTAATACATCAAAATTTCTCTCTGAATTTATCATATATTCTGACATATGGTTTTTGAAAATTTTACATTACATTTTATTTTGTAATCCGACATAGGTTTAGTAAAACAGACAAAAATATGTACAGGTTAGAAATACTTGTAAGAGCGAAATAGCTGCAACCAGGATAAGGCATATCAAAATCACCAGAAAATGCATTGAATCAGAAATTAGGGACTCCTGATTTCTGGAAAAGTTTAGTAAATAATGGTCAATCAACAATTCCTCTTCTATCCAACAACCATGAGGTTGTTTGCACGGCAACCGAGGAGGCTAACCTACTTGCCTGGTGGTTTGCTTCCAACTTCATTTTGGACCCATCAATCTACTCCACCCAAAATTTCTCTCTGTGGACAGAAACCACACTCAATGATCTGAATATCGTTTATGTTCGGGATATTATAAAAAAAAACTAAACACCTTGAAAGCTTGTGGGCCTGATCTCATCCCTGCTATACTATTAAAAAATGCTATGCTGAGATGTCCCCAGTTATCTCTAAACTCTTTGACAAATGCCTTACCGAATCTTGCTTTCCTGACTGCTGGACAATTGCTTCTGCGGTACCAGTTCTCAAGAATTAAGGTGAAAGTACTGACGCACTCGATTATCACTCCATTAGCCTCCTTCCTCTCTTCGTCAAAATGTTTGAATCCTTAATCAATCAGGCAATAGTCCACAATCTCATAGATACTAAACTTCTTTCCGACTAATAGTATGGATTTAGGTAATATATCCTAGCTGTAATCGCTGAACATATATACTACGCACTGGATAAGGCAAAGGCTACAGCAATAGCCCTAGATATATCTAATGCCTTTCACAGGGTTTGGCATGATGGTCTTCTCATGAAAATGAAATTGTATGGCATTACTGGATGAATATTTAATATAATCAAATCTTTTTTAGATAAAAGAAAATTTGAGGTTGCTGCTGATGGTCACATTTGAAAACAACGTACTATAAATGCAAGTGTATCAAAAGGGTCGATCCTTCTACTTCCTGATGTTCATACATGATTTTGCTGATAACATTGTCTCTGAGATGGGCATATTTGCGGATGACACTATGCCCCATAACAAACATTAGGGGAAAACAAATGAACACATATCTAAGGAAATAACTGAAACCTTAGAGGAAAACCTTCATGCTGCCAAGACTAAACTTATTTCCCTTAACAATTACAACTTTTTCAACACTGATTGGCATGACTAATAATACACTACCTGGAAGCTGTTTATTCAAACTCTTCAGCTTAACATTCACAAGCAACATGAATGGGAACAAGTACATTGAGGACATTGCCAGGTTTGCTGCAAAGAAGGTGGGCTCTCTACCGTGCTAGAAAGTTGCTCACACCTATATCTCTACAAAGCCACCATTCACCCATGCATGGATTATTGCTGTCTCACCTCTCTTTGGGGCATCTGCTACTAGTCTCTTTCTCTTAGACAGGCTCAAAAAACATATTTACAACTTCATAGGTCCCACACTATCAACCAAGCTTCAACCTCTGTCCCATCACTACAATGTTGCATCCCTGTGCTTGTTTTACAAGTATTTTAGTGGAATGTGTTCTGATGAACTCAAAGCACTTATACATCCGACTAACCTAACCAGCAGCAAAATCCTACCCCTTCACTGTAGAGATCTTTAGATGTTATAAAGCCTTTTACCTAAAAAGTTTCTACCCCCCCCCGAACTGCTAGACTTTGGAATTCCCTCCCAGATCTCTGCTTCCCTGACTGTACTGACATGCAGAAGTTCAAGTTTAATGTTTACAGATATCTTGCTGCTCAACTCCCTACATACTATTCCTATAAATTTGGTCCTACGTCCAAGTGACACTGTGCCTTGTTTTGAGTGAAAAAGATTGTTTTTTTTTAAATTCTAAAAATGAATGTGCTATATTGAATTCACTATCTGTATAAAAGCCAAGTACATCCAAGGATGGAGTACTGCTGCCACATCTGGGCAGGAGCTGCTAAAAACAGCCTATCCTACCTTCAGAGTAAAAAATAGACTTTGTGGTTTAGTGGGGGATGCCCTTTTCTCTTCCCTGCAGCCTCTCTCCCACAGAAGAGACGTTGCGAGCCTGTCTTTGTTTTATCGTTATTTCCATGGCAAGTGCTCATCTGAGCTCCAATCTCTCGTCACCCCTCGCCAATCTTTCACGAGAAACACCCGTCTGGCTGAAACTACTGTCAATAATTTTCCCCAATCTTTATCTGTGCCTAAATCCAAATGTAGATTCCATGAGCAGAGCTTCTTTCTCAGAAGTGCACGATTGTGGAACTCCCTTCCGTTCGTGTGTTTCCCACCTGACTACAACTTGGATGTCTTCAAGTCCAACATAAACAAATTCCTGACAAACCGCCCCCTTAAGTAAAACACTCTATCAAATCTCCAATACTAATGATTACTACAATACTGTCTCATTGATTACTGTACACGCAATAACCCTTATCCCTGAGTGGCCTCCGGGCCTTGATAAGTGGTGACCCCCCCCCCCCCATGTAAAAAAAAAAAACAAATAAAAACCTTTGTTAAAAAATTATGCAGAAAAATCTTATTCCTTATTTTCATAACCATGCAGAGAATCATTTGTTGAGCCAATGTATTTTAATTGTTTATAAAACTCTCTTTGATTAGGCTCTTGGAAAATTGGCCACAAAGTTCCCGGTTTTGGCCTGCACAATGCTTGGGTCTTTACGGGAATATCTTGTGACCCCTTCACCGGTGCTGAGTAAACTCAGCAAGTACGCCACCCAAGATGGCAATATCAAGATCACCATTACAGATGAGAGTCGCATTCCAAAGCGGCCGGGCAATCAGCGTGACCCCAAGAACAAACTGCTGGCCACCCTGGAAAACTTGAGGGACACGGCTGTTACCAATGTATGCAGGTGAGTCCTCTTTTTCCTACTCCTCCTCTCTCTTGTCATCTTCCGACTTTGAAGAAAAATCAAAATGAACTGAAATTTGATTTATTATTTAGTGAAAATGATTAGAAACAAAGATATTTTCAGATTCGGTTCTTGTCTAGAATTTTCCCAATATTAAAAAACGAAAATGAAGAAAAATCTGTATGATGTATGCACCCATAACAGAAAGAAAATATCATATTCCAAAAATTATGTAAATTGATAAAGTATATTATATTTATGAACATTTAAACTAAAGTCAAACACATATACGAAGGGATAGTATTTTTCTGAAATCTCATACTTATAGTTGACCAAACTGACGCAAGTAAAAACACAATACAATGCAAAAAGTACTTAAAAAAACATACAAGATGCCTTCAGTAAGTTTCCAGACTTTTTTTCATATGGGCGCTTTTATTGATAGTACATACATGGAACTCTGGTACTCTTCGAAGTAATCTCCTCCGGATGCAATACACTTGTTGTACTGTCACAACAACTTTTGGAAAGCCCCCATGGAAGTCTTCTTGTGTGATCATGTCAATGACCCTCGTCACAGCCTCTTTCATCTTCTCAATTATCTCATAACGACAGCCTCTAAGGTTTTCCTGGAGCTTAGGGAATAACCAAAAGTCACAGGGAGCAAGGTCTAGACTATAGGGAGGGTGAGGAACTGTCTTGATGCCCATCAAATAGTCTGTGACAAGGATGAAGTTGTTGACTGGTGCATTGTCCTGATGGAAATGCCACTGACTTGATTTGAAGAGTGTTGGCCTCTTCCAATGGAATCTCTTTCTGAACTCCCTTAAAACCTCAACATAGTATTCCTTGTTGACTGTCTGTCCAGTGGGAACTTAGTGTATGTAGATCATGTCGGTGCTGTCAAAAGAAAGGATCATAAGTTTCTGAGTGGATTTGCTCTGTCTGACTTTCTTGGGTTTTCTCTGTCTCTTGGTCTCTGTCATAGTAGTAGATCCAGCTTTCATCACAGCTCACCAAAGCATCAAGAACTGCAGGATCTGAATTGATCAGCTCGACCATCTCCCTGCTGTCATGACAACGTCTTTCTGATCTTCTCTGAGCACCCCTGGGACAAACTTTGCGCAAATCTTCTACATCTTCTGTTCCTTGTAAATAATTGTGTGTACAGTTCCCATACTGACATCAATCACTTATTGTCTCTATAGACACACGACGGTCCTTAACCATGAAATTCTTCGTTTGGTCAATCAACTCTGGTGTTCTGACTTCCTTACCCCTTCCATACCTTTCTTCATGCCTCACAGATTCCCTGCCTTCTTTGAATCTCTTATGCCACTCAAAAACTGATGCTCAATTCATACAAAAGCAGTCTGAAGCATTCCATACATTTCTGCTGCATTTTTTTTTCCCAACTTTAAAACAAAATTTTATTACGTATCATTCTTAAGTGTCCTCACATCTAGATTGCATTTTTAATATTAACCAGCTGTGACAATTAGGCTTTTGTAGAGTGTAGTTGTTCACTTGAACCTGAAATCATAAAAATTGGTCAAATAACATACTGAATTTTCAAGAGTCCACAACAATTTTAAATGCTTGAACAAAAATGTCTGGAAACTTATTGAAGGCACCTCGTGTATTGTGCTAGCAAGAAACCCAGCATTGCCCAGTCATAAAATATGCTTAAATATGATATTTTCATTTTAGCATATTTTATATCTATTATTGTAGAGTCAATTCTTTATTGATTATTATATTTTATATGTATATATATATATATATATATATATATATATATATATATGATTTTATTAAAAAAAAAAAAGACTTGGGTGCCATCAGCTAGAACCGAAACACATAGCTCTCCAGTCTTATTCATTACTGTTTAAGCCACATCCATATGCATATAAAAAGTTAAAAAATAACATTGTTTAACCTATAAATGTATATTTGTGCTTGCGTACAAGATCACTTTAAGTTGACTTATGCCTGCTAAGTTCAAATTTTTACAAATTTGAACCGCTTAGCAGCTACTTTTACCAGCTAAAGGACAAATCAAATTTGCTTCACTGGTCCAGGTTCCCTATATATCAAGTTTCAAGTCTGTAGACCAAAAATAGACAAAGTAATTTGGTAGAAACCGTTCTTCAGATAGACAGACAAGATCACTTATCTATACTCTTATAAATTTTTTTTTTTTTATGTATTGATATTCATATTAAAAACACCTTTTTTCTATTAAAAAGAAAATACAACTTTGTTATATATGGGTCGTGGAATTGCATTCATCTGAAAAAGGTCTAGTTAATTTGCATATTCTTTTAAACATTCATTTTAATTAATTCCTTATTAGTTTTTTTTTTGGTTTTCTTATGGGATGATTATCTTCAGTTAAATATTACGTTTAATTATATTCATGCAGACATTCTACATGATTTATACTTGCATAATATTTGCATAAAAAAGTTATAGTACACATAAACCTCTTTCTATATATATTTTTATGCATACGTATATATATTTGTTTAAAAAATTTTGCCTACCAAACTCCTCTGTCAGTTTTTGATCTACAGACATAAAACTTAACATATAGGGTATTTGAACCCATGCATAACTTTATATTTGTGTTTTAGTTGAGGAAAATCTGTGCAAAAGTGTTAAAATTAAAAAAAAAAATGGAATTTGTTAGGTGAAGATCGAATGACAGTATTATAAATATGCATGCGTAACGTAATAGGTATTGGTTCATGTTTTAATTTTTAGCCTTGCAGCAAATATGTCTTCATAGCTCGGGCATTAATCTCAAAGAATAGAGGAAATCGTAAGCTAATCATTTTGATTTCAATTCTCAGTGGTGGTGCACAAGCCATTTTTTTTTTTTTTAACTTTTTAAATCATTACTATATATTGGGTTCAATATAATACAATAATAAATACAAAATCTGCATCAATCAAAATATCATATTTAAGCATATTTTACGACCGGGCAATGCTGAGCGGTCTGCTAGTATACTATATAGATTAATAAAAGGTAAATCTGCATAACTCATTTCATCGTTAATTTGCTTCAGTTGGTGTTGATCCGTTACACCTCTGCATTGTATTGCCTTCTAAAAATTTTAATTTATATACACACTAAACAATGCTTGAAGCAAACTACATCATTAATCTCTTAGTTTTATTTATATTTTTCTTTCTGTCAACTGATAATAAAGTTATTAATATGCGAAATAAGTAAATAAAATAAAATATTGACACTGTCCTACATTACTAGGTTTAAAGACTAATAATGTGTTTTATAATAAGAAAAAATTAATTCCAAAATAAAAAAAAAAACAATTTTTGATTTTAAAACAAAATTCTTTTAAATTAAAAAATTAATTCCGGGTCCATCTCAGTGACTGCGAAACTGCTCATATGAACATATGAACTTAAGTGAAGGAATTTTTTTTGGAAATATACAATACAGAATTCTATCAGATGACACGGACATAAATACACAATGCAATGTTAAAAATATTTTGAAACATGTGTACTCGTATATATTGTATTAAGATGAATCTGCATAGCTCATTCAACCATTATAGGTCCTGGATATGACCTTAAACTATATCTAGTGGAGAGGCCCCAGCTTGCGGGCTTTGGGGAGTGTGGAGCCACTCTTTAATTACCATTGCTTCCAGGTCCACTCTGACCCGGAGTAGTAGTAACTGTTAGGGTCCCAACTATGGGTTAAATAGAAACCGACTTGAAAACAACAAATATATTCTATTAAAAAAATTTTCTTCAAAATCTTTGGATTTGGCATTATATAACCCGAAAGGGTTGATATGCCGTAAAACAAAAACAACCAACCAATCAACCATTATATCTTTGTTTATTCAGTACTCCTCTGCATTGTATTGCCTTTTATGAATTTAAATTTATATACACACTAAATAATGCTTCAAGCAAACTACATTAACCTCTTATCACTTTTGTTCATTTTTTCTTTTTATATAGACAAGTATTAAATGAATAACTTCTTTGGTTTGTAATCTTTTCACTTTTCAGGTGTTTGAAAGCTGGCTTACTTGTAGACCAAGACATTGTACAAGCTTTTCTGGCATCTGTATCCAATCGGCTTTATCGTACAGAAACCAGTGACAGGTAAGAAAGATCATAATTACTCGACAGCTTTCTTTTTTCTCCAACTGTTCTGGAATCTGAAACAAATATATATCATTCATTGTGTATAAATGTGCAACGTGTCCGTTTGTACATGCCACCAGAAGTACCTGAATGATGTCGTAAATCGCCTTATATATTCTTTAGTTTTCATAGGAATCGGCAAGTTACAATCTGTTGACTTTACAAAAAATTTTATTTTAAATCTTACATTCACATGGGGGACCTGTAAAGAGTTTCAAGTTACATATGCCCAATCAACTTAACAAGCAGCAAAATTCTCCCCCTTCAATGTTGAATTTCCTAGATACCGGAAAGCTTTCTACTCTAATAGTTTCTTCCCTCAGACTGCTAAACTTTGGAATTCCCTCCTTGTTTCCTGCTTCCCCGACTACTAAACTGCAGAAGTTTAAATGTAATGTGAACAGACATCTCTTTACTCAACTCCCCACAATCCGCTGTTAGACACGATCCCAAATAATAGTCCCTTACAACCCAGTGGAAATATGCCTATTTTTTTTTTTTTAGGTGAAAAACAGTTTTAAAAAAAACACATGATGTAAAAGATCCATGAAAAGAGTGTTTCCACTTTCGGATTGCCACGTCCATAGTAAATAAGTTAATTATCATCTTTGTCTGTTAACAATTATTTTATCTATAACCAGCAAAAAACTACCCGCCTTCTGGGTAGTCATCTTGTATGTAGAAAAGCGAAAACAATTTTCATTTCATATTTTGGTAAATGTAAAGAAAATCTAAACGGATGTTGCCTCGACATCTGTCATCTGTGTCTCTCAATCCACAAGTAGAAAAACAAGTTAAGAAATAATGAGAAATGGATTGATCTCTCCTTCCATGAACAATCTTTCTCTAAATAAAACCTTTAAAATCTGGCAAGTTTCCATTGTGTTTCCATGAACAAGTAAATTCGTCTAGAGTTAAAATGAAGATCAATGACCTCAAGGGGTCATGGCCCACACATGGAAAAGTAATGATCGGAAAAGAAAGACTAGCAACTGTGCACCGTACGTATAAAAGACTTTTTGTTGATTGTTTCTTGATCGCTTACGGACGATAATGCATATGTAATCCCCCCCCCCCCATGCAGTTGTTGAAAACGACATGTTCAAATGGTTCATTTAATGTTTGTGAAAATATCCCACGAGTTCAGCAGATCCGATCTTTAAGTCTCACATTGTAGCATTTGCATATCATTTCTCTACATCAGAAAAGAACAGTTTTACACCAATATTATATGATGTCTTATGAAGATTAAAATAAATGTATAATGCTAGCCTAACATCTAAACCTTATAGCTAGAATCCTATTTTCAATTTTGATCAAAATCCGTTACATGATTTTCATTCCGGTAAAATGTCTAAAATTTGAGGCTGAAGTTTAATGGACATCAAGAAATTAAAATTCGTAGAATCTTAATTAGTATATATTAACTGTGGATTAAATTTAATATAAATCTGAAATGTATGAATTTAAAATGGGAGTTTGTGCCCATATTATGTGCCTTTTGAGGAACCTTTAAAATACTCTAAACTAACATTTGAAGAATGTTTATTGATCGATATCCAGTAACTGTTTTTAAAATTTCACAAAAATCAGAAGTACCTGAAATTTTATGAAACTAGATGAAGCTAAATATAGCCCACACTATCGATCCTTACATCTAGCAACTACGTTCTAAAATTTATAATACCCAAATAATTAGGAGAGTCCTATACATAGAGATATATAAATGTATACTCATACTTTGTGTGAATAGAGATTTACGTAGGAAACTGCAAAGATCGAACGAGTGATTTAATGGATGCTGCATTGTAATATTTGTCTTATTAGTTTAAATGGAGCCGTCTTTTTCACCATGAATCGCTGCCGTTAATGTTGCAATCATTGCATGCATTGTTTTTGCATGTTCCTCACAGGAAAAAAACGGCTGAGCTTCTTCATCTGGACCGGCGTCTTCAGCATGTGGTTGACTGTGACAGACAGCATGGGGGTCGACGGTGCCGAAAACACCGCTCCCCAGCCGACATCTTGAGGCAATTCCCACCTTGTAACTTTTGGCTTTGAATTTTTTTTTTTCTTCTGTCACTTTCTTTTGTTTGTTTGCGTGAATTGTGATTTTTTCTTTTTATAATTTTTTTTTTTTGTGTGTGCATTGGGGAACTGACAACACTTCCCCCTTCTCTTTTTTGAAATTGTGCATTTTTTGTTCCTTGCTCAACATTTTCTTTCTTTCTGTGATGTTTTCGTACCCACCGACTTTCACTGTCTTGAATATATATGCTTACAAAACACATTAATCTACAAACCATATCAAAAATGCATACAATTTTTGTGTAAAATGACCCAAGCTTGCCATCAAACCAACCAACAATTTTTTTTTCATCACAAAAATGTTTGGCACAAGTTCAGAATTCAACCTAATTAAAAATAAAAAATAGAAAGCAATCTTTGATGTATAAGTCCGTCACGGAATGATGTCATATTCCCAAAAGCATATCAACTGATCAAGTAGTTTCTTTAATTCTGGAAATCAAATTTTATGAGGGAGCAAGATGTGTTTTGATCTGTGATGCTTAATAAAGAAATGGAGACAACTCAATTTGAAATACTGAGATCAGAATCAGCATTGTAATGGCTACAATTTACTAATAAAATTTCTATAAATCTAAAAAAAAAAAAAATGAGATTCTGTATACAAAATCTAATTGATTTTTGGGATATGATATTCCTGTTTCCTGACGGGTACGTACATTTGTTATATATATATATATATATATATTTTATTTTATTAAGTTGAACTCTGAGTTTGCATGAAGTTCTTTTTTAATTAAAAAGATTTGATAAAATTTATTTGTTAGCAATGTTGCTTTATTTTTTTCAATAATTTAAAATTTTCAAAATGCTTTGAGCTTAATTATACCATTTCTAAAACACTCTATTTTCTTCTTTTCAGTCAATATAAAACTTTAGTTTGTTTTAATATTAAAAAAAACAATGAAAGAAATTACATTATTTTATAAAAACAAATCCATTTATAGTAACTTTAAAATTTTTTAAATCAAATTATTTCAACTTCAATTAATTTTCTCGTTAGTTTAAAAATAGAAAATTTTTGCAAAAACAAATTTAAAAAAAAATTAATATTTAAAATAAATCAAATTTAAAAAGATGTAAATGATTTTAAATGTTTTTTTGGCATTAAATGTTTCCTTTTTAAAACTTATTCGAAATTCATTTATTATGATTTTTAGTTAAACATGTTAGTGTTTAGTGTCGTAATTAACACTAACAACTTATCCGTTTGACATTATTATTTAGAATTGTGTATGCACTTTTAATGCAGTCACGTTCGCATGCAACATTGCACTCCTCTAAACATTGTAAATACTAGTTATTAAGACTAAATGAGGAAAGACAATAATTGAAAACATGTCAAATATATATATATATATATATATATATATATATATGTATAATTTGGGCAAGTTATTAAATAATGCAGATTTTTTTTTTCTTTGTCTTCTGAAACTATTTTTAACTTTTTTTTTTTTTTTTTTTTTTTTTTTTTTTTTTACACAAATTCACCCTGAACAAGACCTATCACCACTTGGACATAAGGTGCTACTAGTTGGGACTATGCCTAGGAAAGATGAACAAGATGTTGGCTTATGTTACATTTAAACTTCTGCATATCAGTACAGTCAGGGAAGCAGGTAGCAGGAAGGGAATTCCAAAGTCTACCTGTTTGTGTGGGAAGAAACTATTAGAGTAGAAATCTTTGTCATTTAGGGACCTCAACAGTGAAGGGGTGTGATTTTGTTTAGCATTTTCTTGAATATATATATATATATATATTCAGGTAAATATTATTTAATAAGTTTTATATTTCAATGATAGAAATGCTTATTATATATTAGATGAAAAATAGTTATTATATATTAAAAAAGAAAATTAAAATATATGTCAATGGTTATTATATATATACTAGCAAAAGTACCCGTCGTTGACTGGGTTCAAAAACAGCTTACAGAAAATGGACTCTGATTTATGAAAGTATGATAGGTTATGAAAAGGAAGGGTTGTAAAGAGATAGCTTCGAATTTGGGGGTATCAAAACCAAAGAAAAATATGATGAAAGTAAAAATAAAATAGATAAACCTCATAATTTATTATACCATACCTATTCACACTGAAACACTTATCACAATATTCTGTGGATCTATATTAAAAAACTTGTTAAACTTTGTGACATATTTCCATTCTATGGAGGTCAGGTGTGAACGAACACCCCATAATTTTATTATACCATATTTCTTCAAATCAAAACATAATTATCAAAGTATACTTACGCAGATAGATATGAAAAGTCTTTATTAAAGTTTGTGCCTATTTACATTCTATGGAGGCCAGACGCGAACGCAGACCCCACAATTTTATTATACCATCCCTATTTAAGTTAAGAATATTTTGATAAGTATGTTTTATCTACATCTATATCAAAAACACTTGTAAACGTTTTTTCTTAATTTTTAATTTTTTATTTCCATACTTTGTTGACCAGGCACGAACGCAAACCCCACAATTTTAATGAACCACCATTCTGCCAGATCAAACATACCCATTCCTGTGTCTCGATACATCTTCTATCATTATATCTAATCAGTTTTTTAAAATAGTCAACCATATAGGAGCCTAGTCGTGACCAGACACACACACACACAGACATTCAGCTTTATATTCTAGATATTTATAAAAAAAGCAAATAAATTTTATGGAATTTTTTTGTTTTACATTGTTGAATGTGCAAAAATTGCAAATTCCTGAAAATCTGATTGAATAATAATCATCATTGAATTATTTGCAAAATCTTTTTGTTATTCTAACATATAAAGTTATTTTGACTGATTTTCAGAATCAGACTCATATAGTCAATTTTCATTTGTTATTGTTGTACCATGTTATTGGGAATATAATTCATTTTGTTACAATAAAAAAAAAAAAAATTCGTTCAGCGGACTAATATCAAAATATTTTCAGATAACCATTTAAACCAAACTAACCAAAAGGGGAATAACTCGTGTTTGATTTAAGAGTTGTCTACCTTTACCATAATTTTTTTTTTTTTTCTCTACATAATTTAAAAAAAAAAAAATGTTCAAACAAATGAAAATTTAAAAAACTGACTATGAAGCATCTTGGGGGACACAGATACAGAAAATATAAAATATAACATCATCTTTACGGTTTATGTCCGACAGACATAACCTTACCCAAAAATGATCGTTGTCCAGAATTCACCCTAATATTTAAAAATAAAGAAAAATCTGTATGATGTAAGTTTCCATGACAAAGCAAAAATAACATATTCCAAAAATTATGTAAATTGACAAAGTTATCTATATATATATAAAAGCGAAAATGTGTGTTAGTGTGTGTGCGTGCATTTTTGTGTACGTCTGCCAAAGGCTTTTTCCTCCGGGCTTCTCGGTCGGCTCACTCCTTCTTAAAACTTTTTATATGCTGTCTAAATCATAATATCTACGACTTAAGAACAGGGGTCACGGCTATCTTTACTTTGCCTGACTTTTACGCACTATTTTCGAGATTTTTTTCGTTAGGCTTTTTAGTAAAAAGAAAAGAAAGAGAATGATGGGGTGGGGGGAAACAAACTGGACAAAACTAGGTCAAACATCACGCGACTTAACTTTCTCACACCTGTCAATTTCACTTTATAAACGTTAACTTAAGACACTTAATCACTTCCTCTCCCCTCATGGCCGAGATAGTTAAGTCTCAGAGTTTTTTTCCAATTCGTTTCCATCTTCGCGTCAAGGCTTTGAGGTTCGAGCCTACCTTCCTACTAAAACATTTTTTCTTTTACACCTCAAAACACTCGGCCAATGTGTGTGTGTGTGTGTGTGTTTTTTTTTGTTTTTTTTTTTAAACAGGGTTGTTTTGATTTACCTCCAAACACCCGGGCAACGCCGGGTACCCCCCACTAGTCTATTATATAAAAGCGAAAATGTGTGGTTGTGTGTGTGTACTTTTTGTATATGCCCGCAAAAGGCTTTTTTCTTAGAGGCGCTCGGTTGAGTCACTCCTTGTTAAACTTTTTATATACTTTCCAAATCATAATATCCATGAGTTAAGAACGGGAATTGCATCTATCTATAATTTGCTCGACTTTTATGCGCTATTTTTGATCGACGCATATTTGTTTCGCTTTTCAGTATAAAAAAGCAAAACTGAATCGTATCAGCAGTTCCCCGGCAAAGCGATGGACGTTTGGTCAATGTCGGTTTTCACCATCATATCAGACAATTGCTTTCATTTGGACACTCCCCTAATAAAGGGGGAGCTGGTTTTCCCTCCCCAGCACGTTGGGTAAACAAAGTCAAAAGAACTATCCCGCAGTAAAAGGATTTGACCTCATTAAACATGTTGACCTCAATTTGACCTCCTTCACTTTTTAATCGCTATATTTAACTTGTTACATTGCTTCTGTCACCGTAGTGCATGTGTTTGGCGTCAGCCTATTGGCCTCAAGTCTCCGGGTTTGAGCCTACCTGCTACCAGCAAAAGATTTTTTTTTTTCCATTTATAAAATCGCTGTTTTTTTGTTTTATTTTTTAAGAAATTTAACATCGTTTTTTTTTATATTTAAACAGGGTTAAGCTTCCTTTTTGTTCTGCTTTATCCCCCCCCCCCAAACACACACACCTACAAACACCTGGTCAACGCCGGGTACTCTCACTAGTTTTATTTTTATGAAGAAAATCATCTTTAAATGATTGATGAGAATTTGTAGGCATTACAACATAAATCTAGCAAGTATGTGTTATTGTTGAGTATCTCCTTTTGTTTCAGACTTTTTTCTAAAATGGCAGTTGAGACAGTCACTCTTTGGTTACTCATAAAATTTGATTTTTTTATATAAAAACAAAACAACTTGATCAATTTACATAATTTTTGGAATATGATACTTTAATTTCATCACAGGTAGATATATAATACATATTTTTTTATTTTTGTTTTTAAATATAGGAGGAATTCTGGACAAGAATAAATTTTTTTAAAAATTGTAAAATACACTAATACAACGTTGAACCATCATTGAATTCCTGGTACAATTTTATTTGAGAAAAGATGTTTGATCTTCTTTTAGGGATTAATTTTCAATTGCATCCTTCGACACAAATAATTGCATTAAATATATAGTATCATCAGGCCGTCCTTAATTGTGGTTACCCAGATATTGTGGAGGTATTGTATGCTATAGACAACGATATGGTCATCAAAATGTGACTTATTTTGCCGCCATTTTGTGATGATCGTCACTGACAGTGCCGGTTTAAAATGAAAAATAATGTAGTATGTAACTTTAACTGTTGCTAACTAAATTTTCGGATCTCTGCATATACAACTTGTGCTTCTATTTCCTAATTCGTTTTGTCAAGTGTTGGATTTTGCTGCAACAACATATATATATATATATATATATATATATATATATATGTATATGTATACATATATATATATATATATTTTGAAGCACCCTGCAATTGCACCACTTTCTTTTTAATGCTTTTTTCTTCTATTTTTGTTATTTTGATTCTTCCATTTGTCGTATCCATCATGTGGGGGGGGGGGGTATGTCTGATGAATCACTGAATTAATGACTATTACTTTTGTCAATTTTGTCCTTGCAGGGAATCAGCCCTGATCTCAACAAACACCATCCTCACCCTGGGGCATGTAGCGGTTGCCCTGAAAGACACGTCCAAAACAGTAGAATCTGTGCTGCAGATTTTCCAGCAACGGTTTTGCGCGCCCCCATCTCATCTCGATGAACTGATTATTGACCAACTTGGATGCATGATTATGGCTGGATGTGTAAGTTAAATGCTTTTTTTTTTCTTTCATACTTTATACAGGTATGTATACCCAGAGTTCGCACAGGCTTGAAAAGTCCTTCAAGTTTTGCTTTTGCCATGAAAAGGCCTTATTTTTATTTTTACCTTGAAAATTATTGAAAATATGAAAAATGTCTTGAAAAGCGTTGAAAATTGTATTCTTTGTGTCCAGTAAAAATTTGTGTTGATATATTTAAAAGTACAATCGGAATAAAATAAAAAAAAAGTTTGGTATATGCAAAGATGTGTAATAGATTTTCATAAATATTGGTAATAAACAAATTTACTAATTAAATCAAACATTTTTGGCAGAATATTCCTAAACTAATAGAACTTGTTTGTATGAATAGACTTAATTTCTGAATTCAAAATGGCGTAATGTAAACATATTATAAGGTATTTGCAGCTTCTCTTCCAATTTTTGGGTTTTAATCATGTCAAAACGCACCTTATTTCCTTTGGATGGATTGATTGTTGCTATTTGTTCTGATGAGTTAAAGGCAAAATAGATTCACTAATTTATATAATAATTGATTGATTTTGGGCTACGAAACAGATATTGTCAAGAATTGTAAATGTCAACTGAATTAAAGGAATAAATTATAAGATGGTCAACATCATGAACTTTAGAATATAGACTGTTGTCATTCATTCACTATATATATATATATATATATATATATATATATGATGAAAATAATGGAAATAGTATTCCGACAAAATAGAGAAAATAAAAAGGAACAAACCGTATTATGTGTTCATCAACGTTTCGTCTTTATTTCGAGACTATTATTAATTTTAGTCTCGAAATAAAGACGAAACGTTGATGAACACATAATACGGTTTGTTCCTTTTTATTTTCTCTCTCTCTCTCTCTCTCTCTCTCTATATATATATATATATATATATATATATATATATATATATATATATATACATGCACACACTCTATGTGAATGTTACGGGAGATATTTTTAAATGATAAAAGCTGTTTTCCTCATCCCAACAGTCAAGCATCTACGGTGAAGTAATGAAGATGTTTTCTCAGATCAGCATAGAGAGCAGCTCCCCTTATGGCCGATACGACACAGAAGATAAGGTCAACAACTACAGGTCAGTCACTCTTTATTTTGCATCTTGGATTTTTCATGTTTCTCTTCTGAAGAAAGGATCGTTGTGGAAGCGGTCACTGTTTCCTCTAATTTTCTCCCAATTACCGAGCGAAATAATTTGGTTTGGTTGTGTTTGCTTTTTACTTTTATGACGAAAAAAATCTTTCTGGCCAATTTACGTCTGAATGTTGCTTAGTTTTGTCAAGTTTCCAGAGTAAAACAAACTTTGTTTTTCTTGTGCAAAATGTAAGTCATTTTATTGCTAAATTCACTTTATTCATCAGAAATCTCATATATTTGATTAAAAAAAACAAAAAAAAACTGTACTTATTTTTAGTCCATTAAAAACATGCAAAAGATATAGTCCATTTGGTTAGAATGAGTGCATTATGCCGAACTGATGGTTGAATATGGTTAAATTTGTGTTCATTTTTGTATTAAATGCTAATCCCTGTGTTGTGTAGTGTAGATACATTCATAACAAGTGAATGAGACAGTTATCACTGTTACACGGAACGAGATGCCGTGTGTATAATGGCGTCGATAATTCTATTTGTATATATTATTAATACAGAGCTGCGAGAGATGCGACATGGACAGTTCTTTTTTTTTTTTTTTGTTACATGAGGTTCACCACTTATCAAGGCCCGAAGGCCACTCAGGGATAAGGGTTATTGCGTGTACAGTAATCAATGAGATAGTATTGTAGTAATCATTAGTATTGGGTGGTTAGATAGTGTCTTACTTAAGGGGGGGGGTGTCAGGAGTTTGTTTATGTTGGACTTGAAGACGTCCAAGTTGTAGTCAGGTGGGAAACAGGCAAGCGGCAGAGAGTTCCACTGGTTCTTTTAACATCAAAGAGGAGGAGATACTTCTTTATGATGATGGTGGGGACACATAATACTTTCGGGGAGTTATAAAAAGTTTGTTTACAAGATGATAGACAAAAACATTTATCTTTCAGTTGTAATGAAGACACAAAGACAAACAGTTTACAAAATATAGATGGTGATTCTTTATCCATCCAGCTGGCTGAGTGATGAATCAGGAATTCAAGCTTCTACACTACATGGTCTCCTCTTCCCCCGTTCGCCTCCAAGGGCATTAGCTCCGACTCTGTCTTCTTTCACTAAATTGCTTTCCGACTCTGTCTCCCTAACTGACTCGAACCCATCTCAATATATTGGAATTTCCATTTCTTTATGACGTCAGGCGTGGCTAAACAAATTGACTCCCTCACGTTTCAAATTACACGTGTGCTTTGCACATGCATCCACACGCCTCTGGTAACAAAGAAATTCCTAAATTAAATTGTTCAATACCTAACCTATTTGCTAATCATTATTTCTCAACTGCATTGTTCAGATCTAACTCTGACATAAATAATATTTAGCTATTTGCATGAACATTCCGATGGTTGCAATATGTATTATTTTTTAAAACTTTTCTTACTGAGTTTGATTCTAATCTTTTCCAAATATCATTTTCAAACTTATCTAGTTTGCTCTTTTACTTACTGGGGTCTGTCCCTTTTAAATGCTAAACCCTATTAATTCATTATTGCATCAGATACCATAATACTTAGTTTGCTACACCTTATCATAATAAAGGTTTACACAAGTTTTCCTTTTACTTTTTTCCGTTTTTTTTTTTTTTTCACAGGCATGTTTCGTTATCTGTGATTAATGCGTTTGCTAATATTTCGGCAAACATCCAAGGCGAGAACGAACAGCTTGAATTGTTGGTGAGGTTGTTGGAATTGTTTGTTCAAATGGGATTGGAAGGAAAGCGGGCCAGTGAACGGGCGCAGGGTGCTATGAAGGTAACACCATTCTCTTGTTTGTTATTGATTTTTTTTTTTTTTTTTTTAAACTAATGGGCTACCATTTATCAAGGCTAAAAGCCACTAAATGGTAAGGATTAATGGAATGGAATAATTGCTAGTTGAAAGATGAACAATATTATGAAAGGATTGAGGATGATTAATGAACAAAGTTTGGTTACTCGTGGGATGGTTTATGTCCAAGAAACACATGAAAGGAAGTGGCTAAAAATGGTCCTGAGGGATAGAAACCTGGCTAGAGATACATTACTTTGGAAGTCAATCTCTTAAAGCCATCAAATGCATGCCAGCATGTAAAAGATATTAAATTGAATAGACATTGTGATATGGTTGCTAGACATAAGAATAAGGATTCTAGACATAAGGTTTAATAGCATTACATTTTAATTTCAATCTTTGTAAGGAATAATACAAAACTTTTGATAAAGGAATTTTACCTTTCCGAATTATATATATATATATATATATATGATCATCAGAAGTGTAATATTTCTAAGCAAACTAACTGTGAAACTGCAGTAAAATGTTAAAGTAAGTATAATTTATTATCATTTGTATTTAATCTCCAACCGTCTATATCCATCACAAATAACAGCCTACCTGAGAATTCTACCTTCAAATTCCTTGACCTAACATTTGTAGACAATATGAAGTGGAACAAATATATAGAGGACATTGCAAAGGTTGCTGTGAAGAAGGTAGGTTCCTTTTATCAAGCTACTTACACCCGAGAGTATCCTGTACCTCTACAAGGCCACCATTCGCCTATGTATGGAGTATTGTTGCCACATCTGAGCTCGTGCATCTACCACTTTTAAGGAGTGGGCAATCTAATCGGTCCCACTTTATCAACTAAGCTCCAGCCCCTGTCCCATCTGCCACAATGTGGCCTCACTGTGTCTGTTTTCAAATATTTTAATGGAATGTATTTGGATGAACTCGTTTCACTTGTACCTCCCTCAACATACATATCCCCAACAAACCCGCTTACAGAGCAGACAGACTCGCTGTCTCTTCTGAAAAGGAGAAAGTAGGGAGTGGAAAAGTTTCTTCCTCACCAAATTTCAAAGACGAGAAGATTTAAATATGTGAATCTATCATTAGGCTATGGTTGTATTAATGAAAATCGTCAATATGGAGTCTGATTCCGAGATAAATGACTGATTACTACTTATGATAATTCCACACGCTTATATTTTATATGAAATTATTTTTAATGCAAATACATAATTTATATGAAATTATTTTTAATGCAAATACATAATTTATATTTTATATGAAATTATTTTTAATGCAAATACATAATTTATATTTTATATGAAATTATTTTTAATGCAAATACATAATTTATATGAAATTATTTTTAATGCAAATACATAATTTATATTTTATATGAAATTATTTTTAATGCAAATACATAATTTATATTTTATATGAAATTATTTTTAATGCAAATACATAATTTATATGAAATTATTTTTAATGCAAATACATAATTTATATGAAATTATTTTTAATGCAAATACATAATTTATATTTTATATGAAATTATTTTTAATGCAAATACATAATTTATATGAAATTATTTTTAATGCAAATACATAATTTATATTTTATATGAAATTATTTTTAATGCAAATACATAATTTATATTTTATATGAAATTATTTTTAATGCAAATACATAATTTATATGAAATTATTTTTAATGCAAATACATAATTTATATTTTATATGAAATTATTTTTAATGCAAATACATAATTTATATGAAATTATTTTTAATGCAAATACATAATTTATATTTTATATGAAATTATTTTTAATGCAAATACATAATTTATATTTTATATGAAATTATTTTTAATGCAAATACATAATTTATATGAAATTATTTTTAATGCAAATACATAATTTATATTTTATATGAAATTATTTTTAATGCAAATACATAATTTATATGAAATTATTTTTAATGCAAATACATAATTTATATTTTATATGAAATTATTTTTAATGCAAATACATAATTTATATTTTATATGAAATTATTTTTAATGCAAATACATAATTTATATTTTATATGAAATTATTTTTAATGCAAATACATAATTTATATGAAATTATTTTTAATGCAAATACATAATTTATATTTTATATGAAATTATTTTTAATGCAAATACATAATTTATATGAAATTATTTTTAATGCAAATACATAATTTATATTTTATATGAAATTATTTTTAATGCAAATACATAATTTATATTTTATATGAAATTATTTTTAATGCAAATACATAATTTATATTTTATATGAAATTATTTTTAATGCAAATACATAATTTATATTTTATATGAAATTATTTTTAATGCAAATACATAATTTATATTTTATATGAAATTATTTTTTAATGCAAATACATCACGCAAGTAGGTACAACAAAATAAATTTGGATGAATTTGCTGACTATATTAAATAGTAAATAGTAAATTGTAAAATCGCAATGTTTATGAATTTTGAAAATAAATTGTAGCCGTTAGATTGCTAATAACTTGGGACAACAACAAACGAAAATAGTCTCGTCAGAAGCAGTTTAATTTTTCAACTTAAATGCGATTTGGGTCTGACTTGGAAAATTCGGTACTGATCCAGAATCTGAGCCAAGGTCATGTTGCCATATTTCAGCAGTTTATGGTAAGTATTTGGAAAAGTTGCCAGAAAAAGCTGATTTGAACACTGCTAAAAATAAATTCAAAGCGCTTAAAGCAAAACTTTAACATAAGAAGATAAGATTTAATGTAAGTTTAATTATATGAAAGAAGTTAAAACGAATTTTTTTTAAGAAAAGTTTGTAAAAAAAAAAAAAAAAAAATTTTTTAAGACGAAAGCATGGAAAGAATTATGAACAAAAGTCAAGTTTTTTGTTTTTTTTTTCATGGAAACTCTAAGAAATTTTATTTTGTGAGAAAAATTTTAACAAAATAATTTTTTTGTAACAATGTAAACATTGTTTTCCATGAAAACAATTATGATCAAAAGTATATTTTCTTTTTAAATATCATAAGTGATTTTTTTTTTCCCCCCTCTATTAACAAAAACATACTCTGCTGGCAGCTGATTGCTGGTTAGCTAATCGGATCATCTTTTTCCAATTGTTTTTCCAGCAGTTTACTTTAAACTGCTAAAAGATGATGATGCGAGCCTAGGTCAGGTTCTGGAAAGTCTAAAAGATATTTTTTTTATGCTTTTAGTGATGGTTGCTATTTCAAAAAATACCTTTCAAAATTTGTTAATTGAATGTTTTCTTTTTAGGCGTCCAACAGTGCAGGGAATCTAGGTCTTCTTATTCCTGTCATTGCTGTGGTAAGTCATCTATGGTTTTGTTAGTGATATTAATGTATCTCTTGCATGGTCCTAAATTTAAAGTAGCATTTTTGTGATTGTATTTATGTTTAAAAATAACATTTACATCACTAAAAGATGTTATCTGTTCATCACTCTGAAGTTTGTAATTAAATTCTTATTGCTTTTTTTTTTTTTTTCATTTTAACCTATTAAGTCCCACTGTCCTATAAAAAGGATCCCAAATAATTTCTTTTTAAAATCTATAATATATACTTTAACTGCTTACTGCAGAAAGAATAAAATTTATCTATATTCATCAATTTCTCTCCGAGAGTTGTTGCAACCCTCTTAAAAATTCTTTTTTATTAATAACTCCGGGTTCATTCTGTTTTTTTGTTTTTTTTTATATGATGAATGTATATTTAATAACAAAAAATTCAAAAAGACTTGCGTTTTAAATTTCTAGTGGCTGCGTTCATTGGAAAGGCAAATAAACCAAATGTGTTTTCACTATTCACCAATAACATCCAGTGTGATGCACCTGAAGATGGCCGGAGGTTACATCGGCTGAAATGTTGTGAAAAAAAACAATCAATGATAATAATAGGCCAAATAATACAAAAAAATAATTATAAATCCTCATCTCAAAAATATACATTTATCATATCAAAATTTTGTCTCTTGATTTAAAAAAGTACAGTGTCTCAAAAAATGTCCTTCCAATGACCTGTTTTGTTACATTTGTGAAATCCTTTGTATGTGTTATCAGCACTGTCTGGATAATAATGGTCATCATTTTAAACGTTTGCTTCTTCAATTACATTTGCCTTTTATATTTAAAGCTGTTCCATTTCATTCTATATTCATAAATAAAGGTTTTATTTTAAGCGTGAGTACATTTCTTTGAGACACCCTTTATGTCTAGCATGTACCCAATGATCTAGGCAGTTTATAGGCGAGCAAATGTTTCACTTTCTAAATAAAATAACTTTTTTCTTTCAATTTCTGTATTCTAACCCATTTTCAATCATTATACAAAATTTCAACTGAATAAAAAAAAAAAAAAAATTAGATATCCTGAGACTTTTTTTCTTCTTTAACACTTAATTTTAAAATAACGTTTTTGTGATCTATCACATTTAAGTTTGAAACATTTTCACCGTTAAATGTGTGCGTGCACACGCGCAAGCACATATTTAATGTCTGCTGTGTTTATATTGGATCTTTTTATTTTTTTTATTTTTATTTTTTTATAGCTTGTTCGTCGCTTACCTCCAATCCGAGATCCCAGGCAACGACTGAACAAATTGTTCAGAGACTTTTGGCTCTATTGTGTTGTCATGGGATTTGCAGTGGAAGATTCTGGTAAGTGCGAATGATTTCTGAAGTAATTAATCGCACTCCTTCCGAACCCCACTGCATTGTGTTTGCCAGCATGTAAGCACATGTGCAGTTTTTTAGTGGGAGGCTTAATAATAATTGGAATAGCTTTCACAATTTACACTCTCTATAGGCCGTTCAATACGATGTATTCGGTGATAATATGACTTTTTTTTTTTTAATAGGTTAGGAAATGTGTTTATCATATGTCATTTTCCCCAAGTTCAACAAGTTTTAACAATTTAATGAAACCATGGCACTTAACGCATGCGTTCTCATTATCACGGTATATTACGGGTCCTACCATGTATGCGTTTACGTTATTATGGTACGTAACATAAATTATGTGTAAAAACAGTAACTGCGCCTGGAATCTACAGCATGTCATTGATTAGAATGTCTGATTAGCAACATTTGCATTTGTTGCATGTAAATGTACAGCGGGTTGATTCTATATACAAAAATCAAATAGACTACACTTGCGTAAATGCATTTATTATCCCTCGCGGATGCTGAGAAACAACTTATAATATATCTTACAAAAAAACACACCAAAATGAAAATTCTGTGCAAGAAAGAGCCACGAGACATTATCTGTACAAAAAAGAACCATGAGACAGACCATATAACTTGTCCAAAATCTACAGTCGACTTATACACAGGTAATACTTAAAATGACACAATTTTTGGTCTTAAAATGCGCACCAACTTATACATAAGTATATACCGTATTTAAAAAACTGAAACTGAGAGAAATCCTTACTGCACATATAAATTAGATAATAAAAGATAATTGTTTGTAAGAAAAGTTTGTCTTTGTTTAAAAAAAACGTTTTTTCGTGTTGAATGACAAAATTTATCATTTGAACATTTCTATCTCCAATCAGCAATTGACTGCGATTAACGGTTCAATACACGTGATAAATTGCAGATTTTACACCTTCAAGAATTGGTTATTAACCGATGCTTGACAATTCATTGAATGATTTTTAAATTGTCAAACAACTTCATGAAAATTAGAATATTATTTCTTCAGTTCGTATGAATCATTGTCATATACATTATTTATAAGGTTAGTTAGACACATTTTAAAAATTCAGCAATCATGCCACCGTGTCTAGACATTACTGAATTAAGTATAGAACCTTTAGTCAGTAGAAACCTGATGCTTTGTGTCTTGCTATTATAGTTGCCTGTTTAACTTTCTGATTGGAATATGTTCAGCCCATCAGATCAATCGGAATTCTATGGTAGTTCTACGAGACGAACAACATTAGGATGTTGAGTAAATATTCCTGACAATCCAATATAACAATGATCAAAATAATTTATTTTTAAAATTTCTTTTTACAAATAAATAACAATTTAAAATTTTGGCGGATTTTGCAAAAAAACAAAATGAATTGAGAAAATGTAACATAATTGCAATTCTTGTCAATTGGAGGGGAATTTACAACATCCTGGTTTTTATATCTATTAAAAAAATCCCAAGAAATTGAGAATGAGAAGAAATATCCAATAAATATATTGAAATAATTTATGATTTTTAAAAATTCTGTGTGCTTTAAAATCTTTAAAATCTTAATGAAATGTTTTATTTCTCTGCCTTCTCCCTTTAATGCAGGCATTTGGCCGAGTGATTGGTTTGAAGGAGTTTGTGAAATTGCAGTCAAGTCACCGTTACTGCTTTCCAGAGAACATTTACGATCAGAACTGCGCTATAACACCGCACTCAAAAATGACGGGGTTGCTCAGGTAAGGAAGAGCCCTCTGTGGTCAGCTTGAATTTTCTTTGTTTTTTTTGTTTTATCTATAATGTTGTCATTTTCTAAATTTAAGTATTTTTCTAACATCAACTTACCAATTACTATGACGAATAACACATTACATTAGAGTTCATCCTTCAAACTCCTTGGCTTAACATTCACAGCCAACGTGAATTGGGACAAATACACTGAGAACATTACCAATGCTACTGCACAAAGATGGGCTCCCTCTACTGTACTAGAAAATTACTTACACATTAACAGGCAACGTGAATTGGGGCAAATACGCCGAAGACATTGCCAATGCTGCTCACAAAGATGGGCTCCCTCTACTGTACTAGAAAATTACTTACACCAGAGAGTATTCTATATTTTTATAAGGCCACTATTCACCCATGCATGGAATATTGTTACCACATCTGGACTAGTACATCAACCACTAGTCTCTCTTTCTTAGAAAGGGTTAAAAAAAAGTCTTACATCTAATAGGTCTTGCACTATTGGTCAAGCTCCAACCTCTGTCCCATAGTTGTAATGTTGTATTTTAATGGAATGCACTCTGATGAACTTACAGCACTTGTGCCCCCTCTATATACATGCTTCTAACTAACCTGACAAACAGCAAAATCCAACCCCTTCACTGTTGAGGTCCTTAGAAGCCTTCTAATCTAATAATTTCTTCCTTTGGACTGCTAGACTTTGGAATTCCTTCCCCGTTTCTTGCTTCTCTGACTGCTTTCGTGCAAAAGTTTAAATGCAGTGTAAACAGATATCTCACTGCTCGACTCCCCACAATCCCCTGTTAAACATGATCCCAAATAGTGGCCCTATACATCTAGGTAGCAATATGTCTTGTTTGGTATTGAAAAAAGTTCAACAACAGAAATCTATTGTGACTTTTTTTTTTATCATTTTCTCTGTTTTGCGTGTTTTTGCAGGCGGATCTAAATGAGCTGCGCTCCAGTATTTGCAGTCTGCTCAACCAAAATGCCGATATCAATCCAGTTATTAACAGACTCAACTTTGCCCAATGTACTTACCTATTATCTGTCTTCCGTCTCGAGACGCTCAGGTATTTTGCATCTTATCCTTTTCCCTTGCCAATTAATGCTTAGGTGTGATGATTGTGTTCATTAATAGTGTGAAACTGATGGATGCTGAAAATTCTAGCTTTAAGGTTTTTAGCAACTTCGTGTTTGAGCAACTCTTTTGGATGCATGGCCACCATTTTGAATGTCGTGTTAAAATAATTTGCACAAGGGTTGGGAATGAAAAAAGGACACTAATAAGGAAATAGATTCACATATGAAAGAGTAAATATGAAATGCAAATTTCAGACAAAATGTAAAATTCATTTATGGAATAGTGGATAAGCATGATAACATGCTAGTAGAAATAATGAGGGCACACCATTAAAGCTGGACCAAAATACTTGGGTCGATTCAATTACCAGCATTGTAAACGTGCTGTGCAGCACATGATTTGCTTGTGCAAGCGATTGGTGGGCGTTGCAATGATAGAGGCTTGACCGGATACAAAAAAGGGTTACAGAAAGCTGAAAATGTCTCTGACCAGCAAGACCACCCAAGGGATATTCTTTTTGTTTAGAAAAAAATGTACTTTAGTGAATGGGAAAAAATCCCCCTTGAATTGCAGGAATGGAGACAGGTGTTATTTTCAGTAGATGTCTCTAGTAGCTAACCCACTATCAAAGGGTCAGAACTAGTCAAAGGTGAAGAGATCTCAGGAGGATAGAAAGAGAAACAGTTATAGCCAGTCTCGTTGAAAAAGGAGGAGTAAGAGTGTGAGTTGAACATTGGAGAGTGCCTAGTTGATTTTTGGGAGAGTTACGAGGCAGTTCGTCTACTGTGCTTCTCCAACCAAGTTGAGTCTCCCTGGGGCTTAGAGCCCCAGGGGGACGCAACCAAGAGACTTTGTTAATGAAACTTGTGTCTCGATCTAGTCCAGCAAAAAATTAGACTGGGTACTATTTCTAAATCAAATTTTTAAAAATAGTATTTTTTATGTCTAATAAATAAATAAATATTATTTGTTTATAAATGGGACTTTGGTTTTGTTTTGTGTGAGAACTCTTCACTGCAATGCTGACTGGATCTACGACGGCCTTAGCCTGGAATAGCGTGTAAGACGATTATGGCATGTGAATGCTCACATGAATCTTTACAGCATCTTCCCTTGTTTATCTGCTATTCCATAAATTGAACTATGTAAATTTGTCATGTGAATATGATTGATGGAATCAATCTGGGGTCAGCTTTAACCTTTCATGACCTGGTTGGTTCGTTCAGTTGTAAACAAATGAATATAATGGCATAAATAAAGTGGGAATTGATGGAAACACGCCTTGTACATATTAGTTCAGTATCTAGATAGATGCCAAATATCTCCAGATTGCAACTGTCTGTTGCTTACTTTATTAAGTATGCCGCCAGCTAAAATTAGCTATAAATCATTTTTTTAATTATCTACATCATAATTCAGGTCATAAAGGGTTAATGGTAACTTGTGTTCCTATTTTTACTCGCATGTTATCCACTATGTCATAACCCTTATCCCTGAGTGGCTTCTGGGCCTTGATAAGTGGTGACCACCGTGTAAAAAAAAAAAGAAAAAAAGTTTTCTCATATCGATTGTAAAAGGCACACATAACAGCAACATGCAAAACATAAACGATGAAAATCAGACATAATTACTAAACGACTACATTAACGTCCCAACATAATAGATTAAGAACATGTATTGCCAGGGTCAGACTAGAGAGAAATGCATGGGCAATTGATGGTTAAATTTACTTTTTAGTGACTTACCAAATATTTTCAAAGAATTTGATTACTACAAATTTGTTTTATTTTGTGGATTTGAATTTGAGGTTAAAAGTTTCTTTGTCTGTATAGTCTTGCATTTTTATTGTCATTTGAAATCGGTTTTATTTTATTTATTTTAGAGTAACATATTCTACTGACCCAAAATCATTCCAAGGACTGTTTCATTATCTAGAAGATAATACAATTATTAAGGACAAAGCCAGTAAGTAACTTTTCTTTCTTGTTGTTTTTTAATATGTCACAAACTCCTTTTAAGCACGGAATCAATATACAATAGATGAAAACTATATATGTCCTTTTAGTAAAATAATGCATGTAGTTGAGAAAGTCCACCAAAGAATTATTTGACTTTATCAACATCTGCATTTACAGATGCTGCACGTACGGTTTCTGTCATCTAACTGCAAATGCTGCGAATCTGGTCGATGTCAGTGATGGAGAGGTTATACTTGGCTTTAAGATCAGGGCTCTCTCCTCCCTTCATCATATCAATCCTTTCTTGAACATGGGTTTATCTGTATAAATTTATTCACGGCATTGTTCTGTTCACAGCTTCTGAATCTTGTTTTTGAGAGTGCGTTAATGCATTTAATCAATCATGACAATAGTTTGGTTTAGATTTGAACTCTGCACAGCCGATTCCATAGAGTGCAACTTGAGCGACAATACATGTTTACCTGATGAAATCAACTATGCCAAGTTCAAATGCAATTCTATTTACGTTATATGTTAATGCTTTTCGTGTGTGTGAATTAAATTTCGATTTTTACTTAGAAGTCATCACAATTTAAAAAAAAAAAAAAATCCAGACTCTTTCATAACGGCAATTTGTATTGAATGAATTGCTTAGTATAGATATGACATTTTCTTCTACAAAACAAGCAAACCAAACACTGTGAATGAATATTTGAAGATATAAAGAACTTGAATCATAAAATATTTTTATTTGGATTATTCTGACTGCTATTCTCATCCTGATTGTTATTTTCACGTTTTCGCCAACGTTTTTTCAGGTATATCTTTTCGAACTTGGAAACTTTTGTGGATTCATAGCGCAATGGTTAATGGTGCTGATTAATAATAAGTGATAGTTTTCTGGAGATTTAAAGTTCAAGCCTTACTACAGGCAATAATAACTAAGGATAACATAAAAAAAATTAGCAATACTATTCAGTTATGGCTGATGGAATGAGAATAATCTACCACAAATGTAAAAAAAAAATTTCATATGACCTGTGTTAGATAAATTTCCAACTTCACAAGAATCTGCTTAAAAGTTGGAGGTTACATCAGGCGAAACCATGTGAAACCAAGGTGGGGAAAGTAATCCGAATAATCCAAGTTAAAAATTCTCATGTCAAATTTTCCGGAACTTAATTATTTTTTTTAATTTCTTATTTCCACATGCTTTTCTTTTTCTTTTCCTCAGACATGTGGCTGTGTCTTTCTGTCGTTTCTCATAAAGTCTTTCAAAAGTTCCTTGATGTAATGGCAGAAAAGGTAGGAATTATTTCTTCTCTTGCATTATTACTTCCCTTTGATTGGAACAAAAAATATTAATTTGGCAAAAAAATAACTCTGCATAATTTTAATTACGCAGAGTTATTTTTTGCCGAATTAATATTTAATAAAAAAAAACAATACAGTGAGGCTATGGTAATAAAGAATTGTTCAGCTGAGCCACTCCCTGTCCTCTTCAAATGCTATCACAAATATCTTACTGAATATGCTTCCCTGATAGTTGAACGTCGTACTAGTGGTGAAAGAACTGACTTGCAGAATTATCACCCCAATCAGTTTCCTCCTGCTCTTTTAAAAAAAATCTTTGAATCATTAATCGATCTAGCGACATGGTTGAAAAACATTCTGGTTTGTGTGGATTTAGGCTGTCTCGTACTACCGTGATATCCTCTCATCTCTGAATGCATATACCAAACACTAGATGAAACTGGGGAGGTAGTGCTTGATATATCCAAGACCTTTGACAAAGTCTGGCATGAAGATCTTTTCAGAAAAATTAATTCATACAGTATTTTTGAACAAATATTTAATATAATCAAATCTTTCTTAGCTAAAAGAAAGATCTAGGTTCTTGATAGCCGTATTTCCAAACAACATTCAAGTGAGTCTACCCTAGAGGCCGATACTTAGACCTTTATTATACCTAACCTTAATAAACAACTGTGATACAATTTGGCCCCACTGACAAGTTGCTGATCCCCAAATGTTGTGTGTGCTGTCACTTTGTTCTCCATCTTTCGCCGTTATTGTTCTGGCTGTGTCGTCGTCGTCGTTTTATTCACTCTGGCAACTGTTAATAGACGCACAGGTCAACAAGTATAAAATTAAAATAAAATCCAGAAACAAAAACAAAACGCCGACTTCAATACTTTACATTTACAGTTGGATTATGGGTGTGTATCCCCATCAACTCTCTACACGCTAGTCCACATGCACATTTTGTTGAGGTTGTGTCAGTCACTTGTAGTCAGTTCATCTCCCTTGAGAACCTCCGAGCGACCAACTACCCTTGACCGTATCCAAAATCTCCACTTCGGAATTCAGGCCTCAACTAAGTCAAGTGTCGTTCCTATTATTCGATCCTTAGTCCATTGTTCAGTCCCTTTGCTATCGCCATTCATCGCACCCTAATTTAAACCTTATCCTTATTTCTCTTTGTCTTTGGACTGCTTGCCTTTAGAATTCCATCCCTGCTTCTTGTTTCCCAAATCGTACCAGCATACAGAAATTTAAATGTAATGTGAACAAACATTTTTTTGCATAACTCCTCACTTTGGATGCTCTTTATAGATATAACCTCTAATTCACAGTTGTATCTTATGTCTCAATGGCAATTTGGCATCTTGTTTGGCGTGAATTAAAATTAAACAAAATGAAAAATAAAAGCTTTTTAAAGGTAGCTGTTCAGACGATAGACCACAATCAAAGGGAGCTAATTCCTTTTCTGTTTGAAGCAGTTACCTCCCCTCCTTTAACTCTATTATGTGAATTTTCATATAAAGATGTGAAAACGGCACAAGACAGATGCTGATGGGTGGCGTTAAAGAAATGATCTTGAATTTAAGTAAATGAAGATGGAGAAATATTACTTTTGTTAAAGACTGGTAAATGTAACTTGTATCATTCTATGTGTTGCCTCCTTGTAAATAAAAGGTCTACATTAAGTCAGCTGTGAGTAATCTTATTTCTTCTACTATTTTCTGTCATCCATATGCTACACTCATACGCACACACATTCGTCTTTCGGCATAATCTTTTGCAAGGCATTGATAGTAATGATATGCCGACACCCTAATTCCTAACTAGATATCTGAATGATAAGTTGAATCATTTGATATAGGATAGTTAATATTTTATTTCATCACAGATTGCTCAGTAGAAAAAAATTACTTAGCTATGTAAAGGTATTTTTGTACTTTGAGATAGTCTGTGTATTTTGGGAGGTATGTAGTTTGTATATTTTGGGAGGTATGTAGTTTGTATATTTTGGGAGGTACGTAGTTTGTATATTTTGGGAGGTATGTAGTTTGTATATTTTGGGAGGTACGTAGTTTGTATATTTTGGGAGGTACGTAGTTTGTATATTTTGGGAGGTACGTAGTTTGTATATTTTGGGAGGTACGTAGTTTATGTTGGGAGGTACGTAGTTTGTATATGTTGGGAGGTACGTAGTTTGTATATTTTGGGAGGTACGTAGTGTGTGTATTTTGGGAGGTACGTAGTTTGTATATTTTGGAAGGTACGTAGTTTGTGTATTTTGGGAGGTACGTAGTTTGTGTATTTTGGGAGGAACGTAGTTTGTGTATTTTGGGAGGTACGTAGTTTGTGTATTTTGGGAGGTACGTAGTTTGTGTATTTTGGGAGGTACGTAGTTTGTGTATTTTGGGAGGAACGTAGTTTGTGTATTTTGGGAGGAACGTAGTTTGTGTATTTTGGGAGGAACGTAGTTTGTGTATTTTGGGAGGAACGTAGTTTGTGTATTTTGGGAGGTACGTAGTTTGTGTATTTTGGGAGGTACGTAGTTTGTGTATTTTGGGAGGTACGTAGTTTGTGTATTTTGGGAGGAACGTAGTTTGTGTATTTTGGGAGGAACGTAGTTTGTGTATTTTGGGAGGAACGTAGTTTGTGTATTTTGGGAGGAACGTAGTTTGTGTATTTTGGGAGGAACGTAGTTTGTGTATTTTGGGAGGTACGTAGTTTGTGTATTTTGGGAGGTACGTAGTTTGTGTATTTTGGGAGGTACGTAGTTTGTGTATTTTGGGAGGTACGTAGTTTGTGTATTTTGGGAGGTACGTAGTTTGTGTGACTTGAGAGGTTTCTAATTGATATACTGAAATGTGATGAACTGTCAAAAATTAACTTATTTTTTCTTTTTCAGCCCAAAACTGACGAACGTGAAAGAGAGTTAGAGAGACATGCGCAGTACTTGCTGGTCAAGTTCAACCATGTCCACAAAAGTATCCGGTGTGTCGCTGACAAATATTTGTCAGAACTAGTCGACAGGTCAGTGCATATCTCCCCACTCAGTAATTAGTGTCTTTGTTTTAATTGCATGGAAGTAATCAGAAAAATAAAGAGTAAAAGTCAACCCAAAGGCTTTCTTTTCATAGATTACAACATCAAGACTTCCTAGATTACTCCACTTCCCGTTGATCCACATCTTATAATGCTAAATATTTAGCAAAGAGGCATTAAGTACTATTTCTTAAGCCTTTGTATGCCTCCAGTGAGGATTGAACCTAGATCTCTCAACCCATTAACAAACACTGTTACCATTATGTCAAATGGTTGAAGGACTGCCATTTTGAAGAGAAGAGATACGGAGTGCAGATGGCTGCTCCAGAGAATGTCTTTTCTGGTTATTCTCCAAGAACATTCTGTTTCTGTTCTTTCCACTGGATGGCAGAGGAATAGAACTTAAAAAACAAACAAGGAAAAAAATTGCGGTTCTTGTCCATAATTTTATCCTATATTAAAAAACAAAAATGAATAAAAATCTGTATAATGTACATACCCGTAATGAAGTGAAAATATCATATTCCAAAAGTCACATAAATAGATCAAGTAGTTTTGTTTTTATATAAGGAAATCAAATTTTATGAGTATCTGAAAAGTGACTCTCACTCACCATTTTGAAAAATGTTAAGAAACAAAGGGAGGTAACTCAACATTTTCATAAGTATGTATTATTATTACGTTGTAATGCTGACAGATTTCTATTAATCGCTTAAAAATGATTTTCTTCATAAAAATAAAACTACTTAATTAATGTATGTAATTTTTCGAACATGATCTTTTCGTTTTTCACATGTACGTTCATCATAATAGGTTTTGGGTGCTATCAGCTAGAATTAAAACAAAAACATTTAGCTCTCCAGCAGTAGTATCTATCATATGAGCTAAGGGAAGATGGAAATATGGAGGGTACAAATTAAGCCTGCCAAGTTCTAATTTTTCAATTTAGACCTCTTAGCAGCTACTTTTACCGGCTAAAAACTAGATTGAATTTGTTTCACAAGTCTGAATCCTCTGTATATCAAGTTTCGAGTCTATAGAACAAAAAATTGACAGAGTAGTTTGTTAGAGATTCTGTTGAATTGTAGCATCTACTACAAATGTATCTGGTTTCTGATTGTGTAACTTTTATTTTTGTTTATTTCAGATTTCCTTATTTATTGTGGAGTGGCGTGTTACTGCAGACTATGCTTGACATCCTACAAGTCTTGTCCAGATCATTGGACGTTGTAAGTTCTTAATATACGCTACATAAAAAAAATAAATAAATCAACATTCTTAGCAAAAAATTTTGTATCAGAAGGTCCTAATCAACCAAAGTTCTGGGTATGACTTTTAAAAGACATTCAGTTTGGGGTTTGTGGGAGAATGTGGAATTGCTCCTTAGTTACCATTGCTCCCAGGTTCGCTTGGGCCCACAGTAGTAACACATGTTAGGACATCTCGTGCTACCAGATCAGGCTATCTAAAGATACTGGTTTCCTGACAAAAATACACCAAATATCGATGTTATAGTTTTTCTTTCTTTTCTTTTTGCAAAACTCAAATTATGTTCTGCAAAGTTAAAAACAAAAACATTTTTTTTCTACAAAACAATCAAACCAAACACCATGAGTAAATATTTTAAGATATAAAGAACTTGAAGGATAAATACTATTTCCAAATTGCAATTACTGCATGATACATAATATGTAGCTGCATTAAATGTGGGTTAGGGTTTAAGAAAATGTTTTATTTTTAATGTTTTATTGTCTTTGATGTTTTTATTGTTGGAATTGTAGTTTATTTGGGATGTTGTAAATTATTGGCATGGATAGATAAAAGATGTTTCTTTAAAATCTTAATGAGATGAAAAAAAAAAAAGGAAGCTCATCCTAATTATATAGAAAATGAATTGTTCTTCGAATTCTATAATGTGTTAGTTAATACTGTGCACATAATCAAGGGCAGGTGGAGGAGCCTTGGTAGACAATCATGTAGAGATTGTTGTTGTATCGCATTCACCCTAGGCGGTTTGAACCAAATTCCTCCAAAGGAGGAAGTCTCAAAGGAATATAAATTCACACGCAGTCCTCGGTCACTTATGTTTAGTACATTTTTGTTCAGGAAGCCAATATCTTCAGACAGCCTGGTCTGGTAGCACCAGATGCCCTAACAGGTATTACCACTTTGGGCCAAAGTGAACCTGAGAGCAATGGTAACTAAGAGGTAACTCCATATTCCCCAAATGGGGCCTCAGCACATGATGTCTTTTAAGGTCATGCATGGGACTAACGTTGAGATAGTAGTACTTGTCTTCGTTATGTCACTGGGTTGGCGTCAGGAAGGGCATCTTGCCTTATAAACAGTTTGTCTCGGTTAAGGAAATGGCTTCCAAAGAAATCGGTACTTGTGCATTTAACGAACCAGTCGTAACTCAGCATTTGCTCGGCTTTGTCCGACGCATGACATCAACAGCCGGATATAACCGAGCGTTGCCAATTAAGCAGACGAGAATTTCGTTATCAATTGGAAGAGTGTTACAACTCAAGAAACGCTTATTTGAAGAGAGTTAAAAAAAAAATTGTTTTAAAAAGATAACTGACGAAATAATGAATATTACAAACCTTGCGGACCAGCTCCAGATCCCAGAGGCTGCACTAAACTTTTGCCAGCAACGGAAATTGTTGGCAGAAAAGAAAAGGTGTTTACATTTTGGCCAGGATTGTGTACTTGCAAAGAGAACAAGCCTTTCCGACGGTTACGGTTGGAGGTGTAGAAGTGTAACATGTCGTCGATGGACCTCCATTAGGATTGGGACCTTCTTCTCAAAATCCCGACTAACCATCGCGTGTATAAAAAAAATAATATACTTATGGGCGTTCGAGATGGCATCTACAAAAATATCTCCATCGCGAATGTGGGTTACGTTCTCGCCACACAATTGTGGATTGGAAAATTTTCCTGCGTGATATATGCAGGGATTATTTTCTGAGGAATCCTCGACAGATTGGAGGCCCAGGCCATACGGTAGAAATCGACGAGTCCGTTTTTAACCGCCGGCAGACTTGTGACACCGGTCTGGGTCTTCGGTGGATACGAGCCCGACGAAAAGGAGGGTTTCTTGGTCACTGTACCAAATAGGAACGCCAAAACCCTCCTTCCACTAATAAATAAAGAAATCCTTGTTTCTGGCGAAAAAAAAAAAATGTACAAATAACCCTTGTTCCCCCCCCCCAATACTTTTTATTGCCCCCTTTTTTTTAGGCTTTTCCATTTATTTGACATAAAGAGTTGAAAAAATTAACTTTGACGTGTTTAAGACAGACAACGTTTTTTTACGTTAAAAATTGAAAAAAAGTTCAGACAAAAGAAAAAGTTTCCTATTATTTAAAAAAAAAAAATACTTGTTTTATATTTATTTTGAAAACAGAAAACAATTCCAAACAATAATAAAAAAAAAAAAATGGTTTTTGCTTTTTACTTAATTTTTTTTATGTTTCTACATTTTACAATTTCATTGTACAGTTATTTTGTAGCGTTGTTTTTATTTTATCGCCAACGCTCGGTTTTATCCGGCTGTTGACGTCATGCGCCGGACAAAGCCGAGCAAATACTGAGTTACGTCTGGTTCGTTAAATGCACAAGTACCAAGAAATCTAACCAGAGATAAGTTTGGGAGTTAATTTCTAAAAACTATCCAACACATTCCAGCATGTAAAACAGGTGTTAAACTGATGATGGTGATGATGATTTAGCTCAATGATTAGAATCTTAAATCATACAGAGTTAATATAGTACAACTTGGTAGAATACAAGATTTGTGGCATAATCAATATTATGTAATCCTGCTACAAAAAATCCAACATCAATATTTGTGTGTATATATGTTTCAGATTGTTATACATTTTGTATTCTGTTGAGTTTTATATATATATATATATATATATATATATATATATAATGAATTATTTTTATCCCATTTCAATCTTGTTCTTGTCTGCTAATCTTTTATTTCCTGTTGCAGGATCCCCATGCTAAGGCTCCTGACTTTGAAATTCCAAACACACCATACGTGTTGCGAGTGAGAGATACAATGGTTGACAGGGAGGTAAGTTTAGATGATAACCATTATCAACATCATCATCTATATGTGTCTTGTTCATATGTCCTTTAGTTTGTTTCCGTAACAACCATAGCATATGGTGAGCAAGAGTGATACCAATTGACATGCAAACTTGTCTCAAGTAAATTTGCTGTTCTGCATCTGTAAACAATTTTAAGTTTCATATTTGCAAGATTTTATTATTACCTATTATTTTGAGTAATAATGTGCAGCTATTTATATATATACTAGCAGGCCACTCGGCATTGCTTGGTCATAAAATACGCTTAAATATATTTTGATTAATGCAGATTTCGTATTTGTTATTATATTAGACTCAATATGTAGTAATGATTTAAAAAGTTGTTAAAAAAAAAAAAGAAAAAGACTTGTGCGTCACCACCAAGAATCGAAACCAAAATGTTTAGCTTATGATTTACTTTTCCCTTTGACATTAATGCCTGAGCTATGGAGACATGTTTGCTGCAAGGCTAAAAATTAAAACATGAACCAATAGCTATTACGTTACACATGCATATTCGTAATGCCACTGTTCGACCTTCACTTGGCAAATTCCATCTTTAAAATTTTCACACTTTGCACCAATTTTCCCCGGCTAAAACCTAAATATAAAGTTTTGCATTAGTCTGAATGCCCTATATATTAAGTTTTGTGTCTGTAGACCAAAAACTAACAGGAGTTTCGTAGGCAAAATTTTTTATACAAATATATATACGTATACATAAATATATATATATATATATATATAAAGGTTTGTATACTATAACCATTTTACGCAAATATTTTGCAAGTATAAATCATGTAGAATATCTGCATGAATATAATTACACGTAATAGTTAACTAAAGATGATCATCCCATAGGAAAACCGAAAAATCTAATAGAGAATTAATTAAAATGAATGTTTAAAAGAATATGCAAATTAGCTAGATCTTTTGCTGATGAATGCAATTCCACAACCCATAAATAACAAAGTTGTATTTTCTTTTTAAGTAAATAACAAAAAGGGTTCTTAATATGAATATCAATACACAAATAAACCCCAATTTATAGAAGTATAGATAATTCCAGGTTTAATATTTTCCAGAGGTTAAATAACCAATGAAATTTTGACAACGTTAATACAAGAGTGCTCAATACCGAAGTAGAGCAAGATATACTTTTTACTTGTTTTACATAAGCATCACGACACATTCATGAGAAGTTTTGGTTAGCCAGTTGCAAGTAACTGCAGACCTTTTCAGGCGATGTTGGCTGACTGAGGCATGCTCATGAATGTGTAGTGACATATTGGTGCTTGTATAAAACAGGTTAAAAGTATGTATATATATATATATATATATATATATGTGTGTGTGTGTGTGTGTTTTACATTGAGGCTTGTGTTACTGCATTCATTCATGAACATGTTTCGGTCAGTCAGCAGTACTTACAGACTTTATTTTTGTATAAGCAATATCGCTTGAAGAGGTCTTGTAGCTATTTGTAACTTGCTGACCGAAACATGCTCATGATTGTTTAGCGACGTATTAATACTAATGCAAAACAAGCAAAGTGTGTATGTCAATAACCTTTATCCCTGAGTGGCTTCCGGGCCTTGATAAGTGATGACCACCATGTAAAATATATATATATATATATATATATATGCACACACACACTTTTTACTTATTAGTGTAGTGACACTGAAGAAAGAACTTTTGGAATCCTCAAAATTATGAAATAAAATATTGTAAATTGTTTTAAAAACAATTGTATGCCTAATTTTTGTTTCTGAATTCTTTGGACAGATATAACTAATATGCTAACTTGATTTATCTCAACCTAATTTGTATACCAGTGTTGTTAGAAAGATAAAACCTCCCATTTTTATCTTTAATTCAAAAAGTTAAAGATCTACACAGACGGAAGTGTCACAATTAAAATGAGCAACACTTTGTGCTTCAGAGTTTTTCTACATAATCACTGCCATTTTAAATGCAGTTTTGCCAAGAATTCAATGACACATCTCGGCTTCTGACACACATCTATGACAGGGGTCGCTTTCTTAGAATCTCACAACAGCTTTTGATGGTTCAGTTTTGCTTTCAGTTTCAATTCTTGCTGATGGCACCCAAATACTTTTTTTTTTACTTTTGAAATCATGACTCTACAATAATATATACAAAATCTAGACAAATTAAAATATATTTAAGCGTATTTTACGACCATGCCAAGCCCCCTCCCCCCACCTGCTAGTTTTATCTATGTGAATAACGATGAAATATTTTTATTATAAAGAAAGATATGCACTCATGTTCTATGAAAATGTATGCTTTTGTGAATATTTTCTATTCTTTATGCATACCTTTTTTAAATCAGGAGTTTAATATTGATTGAAATAAAACAACTGAGCATATATAAATAAACTAGCGAGGGGTACCCGGCGTTGCCCGGTTGTGTGGAGGTGTGTGGGGGGTTAAAAAAAAAAAGTAAGTATGAGGATCGAACCTGAACTGTTGAGGCAAAGTTGTAAATTAAAGTGTGAAAAAAAAAAAAAAAACGTGTGATGTTAACCATTGTCCCACTGCAAGATGCTAACCCACATGCGACGAGCGACAAATATTGAATATTTATCTTCCCGAAATCGAGCAAATTAAATAGACAGGCGAGCTTCGTTGTTAACTGTGAGATATTACGATTTATATGTGATATAAAAAGTTTTAAAAAGTTTTGAAGCGAGCGACCGCTTCTCTGAAAAAAGCCTTTTGTTGACATACAGAAAAAGCGAACACACATACATACATACATATATTTTCGCTTTTATATATATAGATAGCAATTTTGTTATGTTCTAAACTTCAAGTAAAAATTGGGATACATTTTACAGATCAGTTTCATTTACGGGGAAACAAGCAATATTTATTCCATGGATTCATCTGAAAAACACAGAGGGTTTTCAAAGATAAAAATGCATAGCAATGTAATAGGTAAAATTCAAAAAGTAAAACAACTTCATGAAAGAAATATTCAGTCTTGACTTACAAATATTAGTTGTTCCTTGTGAATGAAACATATCTGTAAAATGTACTGAAACTTTTATTTTGGAAAAAAATGATTGTAAAGATGAATAAAATCTTGGACTTTAGAATATAACAAAATAGTTAAAAATATATATATATATATATATACATACATGCACACAACATTTAGATGTATTCTTATTAAATGTTGTAATTGCAATAGATGCAGACTAAAATAAGTTTGATGAAAATTGCATTCCCTTTGTCACGACTTAGGTAGGTTGAAAGCTTTAAGATAAAAAAAATCTACATAATTTCCGTTTCTTTTTTATTTTATTTTACAGAATACGGTTAAAGACTTTGCTGCGCGCAGCACTGGCATCATTCAAGAAGCAATGAAGTGGGCCCCGAATGCCACCCGGTCACACATTATTGAGTACTTGCTCAAAATGGATCATTCATCACAGGGATTGTTCTATCACAGTGGACTTGCCCTAGCGACGGAGAGTGTTCTCAATTATGCAGGATACAACAAAACTGCAGCACCCCTGGGAGTAAGTATAGGCAATACCCTTTCCCCATGCTCCTTATCCTAGGCAGTTCTTATAAATTACTAAATGTACCTCCAAACTATTGGGTCACAACTTGCTATCACTATTTATTCGACTTTAATTTTTTTAAAATAAAAACCAAAAAAATTGGCTATGCTAATCGCAGAAAGAGAGAGAGAGCAGAGCCCCGTCCCTCTCTCTATGAACACTTGTTAGTAGTTTTGCCCCTCTTTTTTTTTTTTACGTTTGTTCAATTCAAACAAAATATATTGCCATTTGGGCATAAGGGGTTACTATTTGGGACCATGTCTACAGGGCCACTACGTAGGAAGTTGAGTAGCAAGATGCCTGTTTACATTGCATTTAAATTTCTGCATGTCAGTACGGCCAGGGAAGCAGGAGGGAATTCCAGGATCTAGCAGTTCGGGATAAGAAATTACTAGAGTAGGTTTTCTGGCATCTAAGGACTTCTACAGAGAAGGGATGAGATTTTACTGCTTGTGAAGTAGTTAAAGTATTTATGTTGAGAGGGCACAAGTATTGTGTGTCAATCAGAGCACATTCCATGTATCTTTCTTTTTATTAAATCTAATTATTGTTAGCATCAACAAAACTGTTGCATATACATAGGAAAAATAGGACAATAAATTAAAAATGAATAACACAAAACATTAATTGATTATGATCTATTTTTACACATATAGCAATTGCATACAGAATTTGAACTGAATTGATATTTCATTGTTAAACACGATTTTCTGCAGCTATTTTTTTTTCTCAATAGAAAACAAACTTTCTGTTTTATATAAATAAATTGTCTAAATATACAAACTATTATCTTCCTATTTAGGATCCAGTAATGTTATTTTATTATTATTTTTAATAATTTTTTTTACATTAAGCACAAGTACACAAAAACATGCAAAGTTGTTGCATGATGTTAAAGTACAGGAGAGATAGAAAAAGAAACATTTATCAAAGGTAGATAATTTGTATTATACTATTCAAGTTAAAATATGAGTTATCTCCTCTGCATTATCTGAGTTATACTTAGAAATGCAGCCATGTTTTTTTTGTTTTATTTAAAATTATATTCATGCAAAACAAGACACATTGCCACTGACATATAAGGTGTTACTGTGAATTTGGGGCCAGATTTATAGGGGCATCCCAAGTGAGGAGTTGTGCAGCGAGATGTTTGGCCACATTACATTCACAGTTCTGCATATTGGTACAATCACAAAAATAGGGACCAGAGAGGGAATTTCAAAAGCAAAAAGAGTAAGAGTAGAAAGTTTTCCAATATCTGGATAACTCTATAATGAATAGGTGGGATTCTGTCGATTGTCAATTTGGTTAGAGTACTTGCGTTGAGGGGGCACAAATGCAGCAAATTCATCAGAACACATTCCATTAGCTTACTTGTAAAACATGTATAGAAATATAACATTGTGACGAGGGGACAGGGGCTGGAGCATGGTAGACAGTGTGGGATTAATTAGATTAGAAACTCTTTTTTGGACCCTGTCTTAAGAGGGAGAGGTTACTGGGTAGTGTACCAGCCTAGATGCGGCAACAATGCTCCATGTATGAGTTATTAATCGATGTGTAGAGATATAAGATACAGAGAGAGATTTTCTAACTCTATAGAGATACCCACCTTCTTTGTAGCAGACTTGGCAATATTTTGTCTATTTATTTGTTCCAGTTAATGTTACCTGTGAATGTTAAGACTAAAGTGCTTAATTATTGAACTCAGATGAAGTATTATCTATTATATTATCTGTTTATAAAAACAACAAAGTAAGTGTATGTAAACATGTCATGCTATATAGTCATCTATATAACATTATATATATATATATATATATATATGTATATGTATGTTTTCGTCTCTAATGTTTGTATGTGTGAATATATTTATCTATCTCTGATCGTCTAGTGTGTGTGTGCATATATATTTATAAGTGTGTATAACAGATATAGATACCTTCAACAAACGGGACAAATACTATTTTTGTCTGCTTGCACAAAGGAAGGACATACCTTATTGGTCACAATCATTACTGTATGGTTCCAGACGTGCTTTCTGAGAATGTAAGCCATTTTCTTCCCCGAGAACAATGATAAAATGCAATGGCTATTCAGAATAAAATATCCATATTTTATGAGTGAAACAATTTAGGTCTAAAGACCGACTTTATTTAATATAAAATAAATAACACATCTTATGATAAATTCTTACTTTTCGTTTTCCTCCATCTTCAGTGTGTTTAATAGTCCAAAAATGTTTTTGTTTTTTTTTTTTTTCCAGATTGCTACATTAGACAGACGACCGAATTGTGTGACGACGGACAGCTCCAATTTTATGGCAGCTCTCAGTTTGCGTAGTCGTTTTAGTGGTGAGGTAAATCTAAAAAGAAATTGTTTTCTTTTTTTTTTTTTTTTTTTTTTTTTTTAATTTTAGTATTTTTTAAAAATTTTACTCTTTTTTTTAATTTAATTTTTTTTTCAATTTTACTCTTCTCCAATTTCACAGTTTAAAAAAAATTTACACTTTAAAAAAATTTATACTTTAAAAAAATTTTTTTATTAAAATTTTTTTTTTCATTAATTTTACTCTTTAACTCCTTTTCCAATTTTACTCTTTTTTCTTTACTTTTCACAGCTTTGAACTGTTTGCAGAATTAAGAAAGAAAAATTCCTCTGACAATGTTAAATAAATTTTTTCACACTTGCTTATATTTATTTGCGATTTTTTAATTGCCCAATTTATTCATATTTTCTAAAACTTTCATTGTCAATCTGGTGTCCATGAAAGCAGTCACTATATTTCTGTTTCACATTATAATTGATTACAATTTTGAACCTCCATATTCGTGCAAGTAACAAATAGCTTACCTTGGAGTCTGTGCTGGAAGGAAAGATGAGCAGATTTCAGATTTGGCTTCAAGAGAATCGCAGAAAAGGTTAGAAAGGAATTGAAAAGATTCAGGTTTCAGCTATAAGGCGATGTCAGGGAGAAAAATGCTTGATTGATAATTTGCTGCCATCAACAGTGTAGGTGATGTCATGCCACCTCCCACATTGCATTTTGTCGGGTCTGTGTATGACACCATTCCCTCTCTGCACACTAAAGTGCATATATACATTCTGGTTGGAGCTGTTTTCAATTTTACCTCTTTATACACTCTTTTTTTTCCAGCTAAAAAACAAATAAAATTTGTACCACAGATCCAAATATCCCATATATTAAGTTTCAAGTCTGTAGTCCAAAAATTCACAGATTTGTAGACACCATTTTGCACACACAGACAAGATCACTTATATATAAAAAAAATGAAAAAGGCAAAAAAAAAAAAAAACCATATTTATGTTTATCAATGCTTCATCTTTATTTCAAGACTTTCTCAGAATTTTCCAAACGTAGATTCCATGAGCAGAGCTTCTTTCTCAGAAGTGCACGACTGGAACTCTCTTTCGTTTGCCTGTTTCCCACCTGACTACATCTTGGATGTCTTCAAGTCCAACATAAACAAATTCCTTATGAACAGCCTCCTTTAGTTAGACACACTATCAAATCTCCAATACTAATGATTACTACAATACTATCTCATTGATTACTGTACATGCAATAACCCTTATCCCTGAGTGGCCTCCGGGCCTTGATAAGTGGTGACCCCCATGTAAAAAAAAAAAAAAAAAAAAAAAAAAAATTAGTTCAAGAAATAAAATACAAGTATAATATTTGCAAATATATTTGTGGTTGTAATGTGGAATGGATATTTTTGTTTTTTTAAAGAACAAATAGCCGTTAGCATTCAAAATGTGTATAGTATTTATGGAATGAGTGAATTTTTTTTTTTTTTTCATTAACATAAATATTTTTGGTTTTTCCTTTCTTCATTTCTCCATGTTGAAGTATTATTTCCATAATTATTATCATATACATATGATATACAAACTTTTTTTTTCTTGTGACATTGTATTATTCATTTTTTTTCTATCTAAGCAAAGAATTTCTAACTTTTCTGAAGAGTATCTGCATAGAAAGAGATGGTATTGACATAGTAATGACCGTTTTTTTCTACATAACGAAACATATCTGTAAAAAATGTACCGAAATTTTAACATGCTCGAGGAGCTGTTTTGCATGAAAAATCAATATTTCGATCTCGGAATGTAATTATACTGGCATTTTATATATGCTCTGTTATAATATTTAACAAATATCGAGCTTCTAAACAAAAAGGATTGGTGTACACAAAGAATGAAATATAATTGAAAAAATATATTTCACCGAAACAACATATATTTTCATAAATTGCTATACATATATACATATGTCTTCATAACTATATCTATTGAACAGGTTGAAGTAAATACTGAAAATCTGTATATAAAATATATCACTTTATAAAATTTTGTGTGGATACATGAAATGATAATATATATGTGTGTATGTGTGTATACAATAGAACTCTGGGATACAGTGGCCCTAGGATAGGTTTTTTCCAGGTGACGATGTGGAATACAATGTTTTTCCAGCCCCTGGTTACAGTATCCACCCCCCGCCCTTGCAGTGTTATTTATAATATTATTTGATTATATACATGTATATTATATACTGTACTGTATTTTTTTTACTAATTTTTAATGCCATGTCCTGGGGTTCTACTGTATGTATTTATATTAATTGTAGTCTTTAAAAAAAATTTTGTGAATGATATGTATGCAGATTTTACCTCATAATAAACATGCAATTTTATTATGAATGACTTTGATTCCTTTATTCATCCTCCGACAAAGGAGGGATTGAACCTAGTAATTCACTCTCATTCGCACTTTTCTCAATAACCACTTTTTGAATTATTTTGAAATTTTGCACAAGCATTAGTCATTGTGAAAGTAAATTTTTCACTCCTAGAGGGTAACCCCTCATGCTTGGCTTGTTTTTATGGTTTTTGGTTAATGAGGGCCAAATTACTGTAATTTTTTAAAATTATATTATTAATTTTTTTTTATTTTACTGCATTATAATGGGAGTATTTTTTCATTTGATTTTTGTCAAAGAATTTGTTTTCTATTTTTCCAGGTGGCAGGAATGCGAGAGGTGTGTTCAAGTGATGACGAACTCATCAGACGTCTGTGTGATAATCTTGAAAAAGACTGTGATAAGCAAAGTAAGTATTGCTTACGTCTGCCAAACCAAAACAGTTTTTATATGCCCGTGTGCCATTAACTTATTTATGAGAGTGTGCCATTAACTTATTTATGAGAGTGTGCCATTAACTTATTTATGAAAAAAATTTTTTTTTAATTTTCAGATACTGAACGTATAAAATCTGGGATGTTTAAAGTGTGTGCCCTTTTAATCATGATGAAAGGTTAGTTTTTCAGCTTTCTGATTGTTATATTCTTACATATAATGTTGTTTTACTCTGACATACAACGTTGTTTTGCTCTGACATACAATTTTAAAGTTGCAGTGATATGTTTCAGGAATAGTAAGAATACAAAGTTTGGAAGTGCGATTGCGTAATTATCGGTTTAAAAATGTTCATGTTTCATCGCAACAGATCATTTTGAAGCTCATCACATAAACTGCTGGAGTCTTGTTTGTGATCCACACAGTTTGAATAATTTTAAGTTTGACGTTCCACTAATATGAATTTGGGGGGAGGAGGGTAAGGGTGATTTCTAAATGAAAGCAATTATTTCATGCATTCAAAATTTAATAACACTTAATATCACTCCATTCAGCTTCCTCCTCCTTAACTACTTGTGCTTGGGTCTTTGGGTTTACAATTTCATTGGTCCAGTGCACCAGCTGGAAGTTGATTTTTCATAGCATTTTTGACGTTGCCGTAATCCATACTTTATTCTTTTAAAATTGCATTCTTTTTTCAGTTGTTTCTTCACCATTTAAATATAATAATAATATATAGTAATAAATAGTGATATATAAAAGTGAACGTGTCTGTGTGTGTGTACATTTCCCTACGCAATAACTCTGTCAATTTTAAGTCTGCAGACGTAAAATTTGATATACAGGGTACTAAGATTTGGGAAAATCTTTGATCGGTTTTTGGCCAGAAATTTGGTTTTTAAGGGGTCAAAGTTCAACGATTTGACCTTTGAGAACTCTACCAAACTCCTCCGACAATTTTGGGTCTAAACACTTGAAATTTTAGATATAAGTTCCTTGGACATGGATCTAACATAATAACATGATTTGAGCCCAAAACAATAAATGTTAACGGGTCATAATAGGGGTCAAAGTTTAAAAAAAAAAAAAAAAATTGACCTCTGCGGTCTCTACCAAATTACTCAGACAATTTTTGGTCTAAACACTTGAAATTTTACATAAAGGGTATTCAGAAATAGGGCAAGCTTTTTAATCGGTTTGGATCGAAAATTTTTAGTTACCAATATATAAATATATGTATGTATGTAGGTTTGCATGTCTGCCTAAAACTTTCGACAGAGGCGACGGATTTTACGAAGATCAGTATCATTTTAAGTCCAACCTTTCAGACGACAAATATTGAAAACTTGGCTAAAAACATTAATTTCTTCACCTTCAACTGGGAACTTTCCTACAGGGGGGAGGGTCACTTTTTTCGCCGATATTGTTGAAAGTCAGCCTCTCCTTTTGATTGTCTAGCCTTAATTAAAACCTACGTCACATCCGGTTTGGTGGTGGTTGTAACGGCAAAGACGTCAGGTTTTTTCCTCGTTTTTTCCTCCTTCGGTACGGGTTCGAACCTGCTTCTTAATACAACTTTTTTTTTTCTTTTGCTCAACACACACATCCAAACACTCGGGCAACGCCGGGCTGAAATGCTAGTATATATATATATATATATATAGTAATAAATAGTGATATATATATATATATAGTAATAAATAGTGATATATATATATATATATATATATATATATATATAGTAGTAAATAGTGATATATATATATATATATATATATATATATATATATAGTAGTAAATAGTGATATATATATATATATATATATATATATATATATATATATATATATATAGTAGTAAATAGTGATATATATATATATATATATATAGTAATAAATAGTGATATATATATATATATATATATATAGTAATAAATAGTGATATATATATATATATATATATATATAGTAATAAATAGTGATATATATATATATATATATATATATATATATATATATATATAGTAATAAATAGTGATATATATATATATATATATATATATAGTAATAAATAGTGATATATATATATATATATATATATATAGTAATAAATAGTGATATATATATATATATATATATAGTAATAAATAGTGATATATATATATATATATATAGTAATAAATAGTGATATATATATATATATATATATAGTAATAAATAGTGATATATATATATATATATAGTAATAAATAGTGATATATATATATATATATATATATAGTAATAGTGATATATATATATATATATAGTAATAAATAGTGATATATATATATATATATAGTAATAAATAGTGATATATATATATATATATATATATATATAGTAATAAATAGTGATATATATATATATATATAGTAATAAATAGTGATATATATATATATATATATATATATAGTAATAAATAGTGATATATATATATATATATATATATATATATAGTAATAAATAGTGATATATATATATATATATAGTAATAAATAGTGAGATATATATATATATATATATTTATATATATATAGTAATAATAATATTCAGTGATAAGTTGTAAGATTGTATATCTAAAAACAAAAATAAGTTTAAGACTAACAAAATCCATACTAGAATTGTCTGCAAGGATCTGTGGCATAGCGGATAAATTACTTGGTAAAATCGGTTTTAATCTCCACGCTTCTTAGGGTTGAAGGTTCAAAATACAATTGCGAATTACTTAGGACTTCTATCCAGTCATGGTTGATGGGACGAGAGCATGCTACACCCATGGAACAAATGAAGGATTGCATTGGAATTCCATGCATATTTCAGATTTCGACAGATAGATTTCTGAATTTGACAAGATACGCCTATAGAAGGTTGGGGGTTACATTGATCAAAACGTTACGAAAATAGAACTCAAGATGAGAACAGTAGTTCAAAGAATCCAAATAATATAAATCTTTTTCGGTTGTGATGATATGTTTGTCGAAAATTATACAAGTCCACACTAATTAATTATCAACAATAACCGTGAAAAGTTATTTTGTAGCAAATATTGAACATGACAGTTTACAACACGTTAAGTTATAACAGGGTTGGCATAGATTTGAAAAGTCCTTGAAGTTTGTAATTTTGCTTTGAAAAGGCATTATTTCTATTATTACCTTGAAAATATGGAAAATTTCTTGAAAATATGGAAAATTTCTTGAAAATGTTGTGAAGATTTTATTCTTTATGACGAGTAAAAATTTATTGAAATATTAAAAATAAAGTCGAAATAAATACCATTAAATTATTTTTGAAATATTAATAAAAAATACCATTAAAATGAAAAAAAAAAACATGGACAAGACGACGACAGCCATCTTGGTTAGAAATTAAAAGCCGTAAAGGGAGTTAATATTTGAGATGGAATAAAAAGCATTTAAAACTACTTAAAATCACTAAAAATAACGTAGATAAGTTTCAAGGTAACTTTTATTGACTATGGTAACTTTTATTTGTTGTGTTTATTTGATTTTTGACTACTTCTTTGAATCACTGTGGATTGTAAAACAAATCCCAAATTTTATTTTGAAAACTTGAATTTTGTCTGGAAAAACTTTGTCTTTGAAAAACTGAAAAGTATTTGAAAATGAACATTGAAAATCTGTACGAACCCTGTTATACTATTGTTGGATGATGTCATTTATATACTCGTGTTTAGTTTTAAATTGCATAATGTCTTGAACTATTCATGCGCCATCTGTAATACATTTTGTTATTCGTTATGTTTTTCACCTAAATTACATAGACTACATATAGTCTACCTTGCCTTAACATTCACAGTGAACGTGAGTTGGAACAGATACATTGAGGGCATTGCTGCAACTGCTGCAAGGAAGGTGGGCTCTCTCTACCATGCTAGAAAGTTACTTATGCTTGAAAGTATCCTGTACCTCTACAAGGCCACCATTTGCCCATGTATGAAATACTGTCACATTTGAGCTGGTGCATCTGCCAACTTGATAGGTCTCACACTATCAGCTAGATTTCAACCACTGTCCCATCAACAAAATGTTGCATCCTTCTGTCTGTTTTACAAGTATTTTAACGGTAGATGTTCCAACGAACTACAAGTCCTTGTACCTCCTCGATGTAAAAACTCCCAACAAACTCAACAAGCAGCAAAGTTCCACCCCTACACAAGAGATCCCCAGATGCTAGAAAGCCTTCTACTCTCATAGTTTCTTCCCCAGAACTGCTAGACTTTGGAATTCCCTTTGTGGTTCCTGCTTCCCCGACTGTACTAACACGCAGAAATTCAAGTGTAATGTAAACAAATATTTTGTTGCTCAACTCCCGACATAGTATTCTTGAAATTTGTGTCACAGATAATAGCCTCCTACATTAAAGTGTCACTGTGCCTTGTTTGGTGTAAAAATGCAATAAAAAAAAAATATAGCGACCCACCACCTGGTGAAAATGCCACATAGCAATATTAAGTGATACAGTGATGTTTCTCTCTTTCCTTTTCTTTTTTTTTTACAGTTGTTAGTTTAACGATGCTTTCATGATGTTTACTGTACATATGTAGAATCTGTGGGATTTCCCCCTTCAACCTCTTCTCTCATATAAAGGGGGATCAGCTGTCAAAAATGCTTCTCTCCTCTTTTTGACTCAAAGAAAGAGAAAGATTTTATCAGCTTATCTGCTAAATGTATCAGGCAACTTTTTGTGATGCAATATCCTGACATGGAACCCTAATTCTAAACGTTAACTTCTAATGAAATTTTCCACTTTCTTCTTATGGTGGAATTTTTTGTTTGTACTATCATTCTTAACACCCCCCCCCACACACACACACACCCGCACATTCAATCTTGCTGCCGAAGAACGGTACAATCATAGAAGTGGTTAGCAAGATTGGTGTGGACAAATCATTTAAAGTTTCTTTTGAATTTATTTTTCAGACCTGAAACGACAACTACTTCACGCTCTCTGCTGGATCCCCGTACGTAATTTCACGGAGAGAACAATGGAAGTTGCTGTTGCATGCTGGGAATGGCTGCTGGCAGCCCGGGCTGACTTTAGCATCGAGGTATTATTGTTCAGCTTTTTATTTGCAAGTACAATGCACGATAGGGAGAGAGTAATTTTGTAGCTTTTGAGAGATATAAACAGGAAATGACTTACTGCACGTATATCTCAATGGTAATGCCTCATGCAAATCCGACTTACAACAAAATCCCACCTCTTCACTGTAGATGTTTCAAAATGGCAAAAAAAATTTTCTACTTTTATAACTTCTTTCCTCTTCTTGCATTTTAAATTCCCTCCTTGCTCTCTGTTTCCCTGAGCGTACTAACGTGAAGAAATTTAAATGTAATGTGAACAACTTGTTGCGTAATTTCTCACTTAGGATATCTCCTATAAATTTGGCCTCTTTTCATAATATTCACTTTCATCTCCATGACAAAATACTTTAAGATTATTGAAAGTGAAAGAATAAAATTTTAGGATTATATAACGTAATTAATGCTTATGTCGGAGGGGATGGGGTCACTATTTTGTCGCAGACTCTGTTAAGATGATTTGATAAACAAGGAAAAGAAAAACAATATTACATACCTAATTGTCATGACGAAAATAGTAATATATCCAAAAATTATGAAAAATCGGGTAGAAAGTTATTTATAGTCATTTTCATGAAAAATTGGGTAAAATCATATTTTTCTTAGATGTTATAAAATACGCAGTAGGAGGCTATACACAGGGGACATAACTCCAAAAAGAATATTTTTGATTATTTGTGTCATGGCTGCAATATTTGTTGACTATAGCGATAAACTTTTTTTTTTTTTTACTAAAAATACAATAGCAGTTGTTTTACTAGATGAATTTTGATAATTTTTGGATATATTACTGTTTTCGAAATGACAGTTAAATACGTAATATTGTTTTTGCTTAAAACGGTTTATTTAAAGAATGGATTAGTCGATTATAACTTAACAAGCACCAATTTTTTTTTTTTTTTTTACTAATTTTGGCACGACACATAAAAACACTTATGTTCTTATGTGTCGTGCAAAATAATTCTAACAGGCATACATAATAGTGCTTTTACTTAAAATGAATTTATTTAGAATCAAACTATACTATACAAGCACCAAGATTTCAGTCAAGGAGTTTTTAAAAAAAATCATTAGAAAATAAAATAGAGAAGCATAGCATGAATATAGTTGCTTGTTCCAAGCTGCTTCTGATTTGTTAGGCGTGTGAGACCTGTGCTCACACAGATTGTGCATCAGGATGCTCTGGTCTGCATGAAGTCCTCATTCGTCGCAGCTATTTGTTAATCTGTGGGATTGCAGTTGTTACGTCCTTCTTCCCCCCCCCCCAAAAAAAATAACTCTTAACAGCAAGCTGCAGCGGTTGCATGCAAAGTCATGGAAGATTTGTGTAGAACATTCAAAATAACGCTGCAGAAGCAACATTGCCACTTTCACGCTGTTGATTTGCGGTTCTGTGCCTAATGCGTCATTGTTTGCCACAGACAGAAATGGCCAAAGCATAATCGATCCTGATGCCAACTTCTGGATTTTCACTCGTATCCTATTCGCAGGGTACAACCTACACTACAACATTACCACTTCTACTGTGATGAGAACGTCTACTTGTTGTCATTGTATAATGAATTAGACTTCTGCACAGAACTCCCAAAGGTTGTGCCCCATGGATGTCTGATCTGCATGACATCTTTGTTCATTATAGCTATTCTTTATACGTTTGCATTCAAAGTTGGGGAAGTTTTCATCTCGAATACAATAATAGAATGGCAGGTGCACATTTGTAGCTTTGTTTGCAGTGGAGGTGGCTAAAGGATGATGGATGCTGATACCGACTTCTGGATTTCCACCAAAATCCCGTTAGACAGATAGCACTGACATTACAACTTTGCCACTGCTCCTGCCACATCAAAGCATGTGAACAGCTTAGCTGATTATATTTGCACGTGTTTATTGTTTGCATAAAAATATGTCTTTCGGGATTATAAAAATATATTGTTAAAGTTTGGGTGTACTTACAATAACCCTTATCCCTGAGTGGCTTCCGGGTCTTGATAAGTGGTGACCACTGTAAAAAAAAAAAAAAAAAAAAAAAATTGCCAGTCATAGGTTTATGTAGCCATCTTGAATTTGACTGTCTTCTTTTCTAAACTTGTATATTTTTTAGATATCCTTGTAGAAATTTCTAGATTTCTTTTGCACACACACACACACACACATTTGATTGGTCATCGTTACACGTAGGTGATTAAATCGTGCAATTCGATTTCACATTTTCAAGGTGAAAACAATTTGATTAAATAATTATGTTAAACAAAATAAATGTATAATAACTATAGACATCAACTTTTGGTCATATTTCTTTTTAATAATTTAAAAATAGATTTAAAATGTATTTTTGGAAATTAAAAAAAAAATTTTTTTAAATGGAAAAATTGATACAGACTGCTTGATAAATTATAAAACTGATTTCGGGAATTTAAAATATCTATTTTAAGTCTTAGAAAAAAATTTTAAATTCAACAATGAACAAATGTTTTAATGGAAATCACACCAGACAAGACATGAAACTGAAATATGATTATCGCAAAGGCAAGAGATCTGTTGTTTACGAAAGAAAAAGTTAAATTTTGTGACGGTTATTATGCTGTAATTGAACCAATAATCCTGGCAGTTAATAAAAAAAATGTATATTTTTCCAGGCTTATTAATTTATTTTATGTATTTTTTGCAACAGTTTCTTTGTGAAATGGCAATGGCATGGCAGATGAGTGTGGACAAAAAACTTGGACTTTTTTCCGAAGACAAGCCTCGGCCAGATCCATTGGCAAAAACAGAAGATCAGAGTCTCGATCCGAATCCGCCAATGGTTGCGGGTCATCAGATCTGGACGAAGGTACAAATTTTTTGCTAAATTTAAAATTTTTTACAATTCAAATTTTTTTTTTTTTTAAATTTATTTCTTAAAATAATAAATTACAACAACAAAAATTTTTTTTTTAAATTTATTTCTTAAAATGATAAATTACAACAACAAAAAAAATTTTTTAATTTTTTATTTCTTAAAATAATAAATTACAACAAAAAAATGTTTTTTTAATTTATTTCTTAAAATGATAAATTACAACAACAAAAAAAAAATTTTTATTTTTTATTTCTTAATAATAAATTACAACAAAAAAATTTTTTAATTAATTTCTTAAAATGATAAATTACAACAAAATTTTTTTTATTATTCTGATTTGTTTTGTGAAAAGATTCCATTTTATGCCATCAATAGACTTGAAAAATTTTCTTTGGACTGATTCCAGGAATTGTCATTTAAACCTTTCAATGATTGATGCCATCTACGATGTACATCACTTTTATCGATGTACTAGCAGGAAGACCCAACGTTGCCTGAAATTGAATGATGATCAACAAATGCTTCACGCTCCCATAATTTTTATTGTCATCGAAATCAGGGAAATCGTCCATTTTCCAATGAAATCAATTGATTGCCTGCACTAGTTGGGGATCCATCAACGTGCACCGAGAGGAAGCTTCACATGCTTCCCTGCAGTGACTTAGTCCACAATTCATTGTAGTCTACATTGCACTGTAGAAAACCTACTGTTGATTTTATAAAACTATTTTTACATATATAATGGCTTGAATCAAAGTTTAAAATGCAAGTCAATTATCATGGTTCAATTGTGATTCAGAAACATGTCATATCAAAGCACCTACTATTGATTTTATATGCCTGGTCTTACTGCTTGTGTGGTGATAATGGTTTGAATTTAAGTATAAAATGAAAGTCATATATGGTGCAGTTGTGCTTTAAACAGAAACATTTTTTTCAAACACGCCTCTATCATATCAAAAACTTACTGTTGATTTTATGTCTAGCCTTTAGCTTGTGTGGTTATAAAACTTCTCAAATGCACTTGTGATGTTAGGCTGTGTAAGATGTTAACTTTGGTCAAAATCACTTGTTCTTCTTTCATCGGATACTTTCGATTATCAATACTTATCGAAGATATTCCAATATAAAACCTGTCTAAGAACACTGTCCAGCACATAAAGTACCTTCGTGTGTAATGAAAAAAGGAAAATTGCGAGCACAAAAAAAACAAAAACTAGGAGTAGTAAGCAGGCTAGAACTCATAACGCGGCAGAGAAAAAGGAAGAAAAAAAAAAAAACGGTTTTATCGATGAACCTACCGTGGTTGTAACACCATGGGCGGTCAAAATAACACCTTCTATACGACGACGTTTACACGAGCTTTAAATGACTTGCAAAATATGTCAGCGGAAAAAAACAACCCTCTCTGTAGAAAACTACCCATGAAGGAGTTAATGTTTTTGGCCAATTTTTTTATATTTTCATCTGAAGTGTCGTGCTTCAACACGATACAAATCTCGTGAAAAATCTGTCGCCTCTGTCAAAAGTTTTAGGCAGCCATACATACATACAACCAGACAGGTGAGATTTATATTATAGATAGATGTATTATGGTTTATAATTTTGAAATTATGTTCTATACTAGATTTTTAAGCCTGTCAAAAACAGACCTGTTGACTTGGAATGAGTGGTTTATGCCAGATGGTTGAATATGTTCTTATTTGTGCATTAAATAATAATAATTCCTATTAATTCCTAACTGTGCGTCGAATGGATACCATAATACTTGATTCACTGCATCTTATCTTAACAAAGTTCCTTACAGAATTTCAGCCAGATTGGCTAAGTAGTTTCTAAGAAAACTTCTGGAGTAAATACGGTATTGTGAAAACTAGTCTCTTAAATCCTAACTATGCATCGAAATGATACCATAATACTTAAGTCGCTGCACCTTTATAAGAAAGGCTGATAAAAAATTTCAGTCAGATTGGCCTATTAGTTTTTGAGAAAAAGTGGACCCAACAGATGGACTAAGAGAAATGTAATATAGATTTTGTTTCTCGACTTGTTGGAGCGATGCACCTTCTGATTGTTGTTCAGATTATCTTCCCCGAACCTGCCACATTTTCATTGTAGTGTGTGAGAGATTTTTTTTTTTTGATAGGGAACTCACCACTTATCAAGGCTCAAAGGCCACTTGAGGATAAAGGTTAATGAGTGCAAGGTCGTAGCATAGTAATCGTTAATGGCGTAAGATGGGTAGAATATGATTATTTAATGGGACGGTTCGACTGATAATGGATGAGGGATGGCTCAGTTACTGATGAGATGAAGAAGAAAAAATGCATCAACCACTTGTTGATATGTTTCATAGTCTAAAGAATTCTAACTGGTTTTCATGGGTCGTTTTGTTAGGAGGCCACACTTAAAGACGGAGGTTGTCACTTTAACGCTTACTCAAGGCAAAAATTATTATTAAAACGGTTATTTACTTCACATAACCCTACTAGGTATTACTATTAATATTTTATGATCAAAAATGTTTGGTGATTGATTTAAACTAAACTGACTTGGCAAACTGAAGCATAAACTCGTAAAAATTAAACCTTTTTTGATAATCAGAATAAATGTCTTCTTTGCTTTTGTTTCTTCATTGTTTTTTTGGGTTTTTTTTAATCTATTTATTTTATTTATTTTTTTGTCCAGTTCCTGGCTGAGCGCGTTGAAATTGCCCGGTATAGCAGTGTGGATCAAGTGAACATTATGTTGTCTCTTCTTCATAAATCGCTGTCTATTAGTGTTGGAAAGCAACCCGGTCTAATGTCCAGGCACCCTGCTGCCCTGGGACCCAGAGTCAGGTGAACGGACCACTTCTTTTGTTTTCATGTAACATCTCCCCCCAATGGAAACCACTCATTTCAAGGCATCTCAGTTGTACTCTTTTGATAAACTTTCTTAAAAACACACACACACACACACACACACATATATAGTTGCAGGATTTCTGGCATTGCCTGGTCATAAAATACACTTAAATATATTTTAATTCATGCAAATTTCTTGTTTATTATTATAGAGACAATTTTCTCTTGATTATTATATTGTACCCAATATGTAATAATGATTTCAAAAGTTTAAAAAAAAAAAAAAAAATGACTTGGATGCCATCAGCTAGAATCAAAACCTAAACACTTAGTGCTCCATTGATCCATCAACAAATGTATAACTTTCTAATGTTATTTATTACCATCTGAGTTAAGTCTATATTGGTGTAGTTAAATGTATAATTGTGTGTGCATAAAAAAATTCACATTTAATTGACTTACGCCTGCCAAATTGCAACTTTGTTCAATTTTTACCCCTTAGCAGCTATTTTTACTCATTAAAAACCAAATCAAATTTGTTCCACAGGTCCAAATCTCCTATATTGTTTCAAGTCTGTAGACCAAAAATTGGCAGAGTGGTTTGGTATAGACCATTCCACACACAGAGAAACAAGGTCACTTATAAATATTTATAATTAAACAATAATTATTCTTTATATCTATAGACACTAGGGTTTCATTCTTACGCAATCATCAGTATAAGTGGCAATTTCTGCTGGTCATGGGATTTGAACCCAGCCATGAAGCCACCTTTTGCTTCATTTGCTCAGCCTTTACCTCAGAGCCAATAAATAATTGCGATGAGAATGAAAGGAATTAAAACTATTAAACGCCGAATTTGGACAAAGACATTAGACAATCTAGAGTGTTCGCATGAATAGAAATCGTGAACAATGCATAAACGCTTATGTATAAATTTTAAACTGATTATAAAAAGGAACATATATTATTTGTTATTGTTGAATAAATTTAATAAGTCTATAAATACAATGAATGAAATTTCTTATTTGAAATCGTCGTTGGTTTCATTTCGACAACCCCTTTCTATTCCATATCATTCAGGTTTTAGCAATAATATGTATTCATTTTGTTTTGTTTTCTGTAGGTTATTAACAATGGGACTTTCTTTGCTCCAAGGAGACCTGCTGCCGAATAACCTGAGTCGTAGTGTGCTTCGGGAGAGGGTGTATGCAGCCACATTGGACTTCTTTTGGTCAGTTTGAAAGTTTCAATATCATGAAAAGAAAATGTTTTGTGAAGCCAATTATAAATCGTTTTCCAATAAAAATAGCTTTTTCTGTGTCATAACTTAAAAAATTTTACTGTTTCGTCTGCTATTCTCATCTTCATTGCTATTTTCACGTTTCGACCAATGTGATCTTTGTCTTTTTCAAACTCAAACTCTAGAATTTTTTGTTTTATTTGGACAACTGTTTTCATTATGACAACAACAACAACAACAACAACAACAAACCGGCTCTTCCAACACTGAAAGAACACCTCCCAGCAAGGCTCTGAATGTCTCTCGGAAAGAGTGGGTAACACTCAGCTGGGCTTGAGTGAAGGTTGCCAAAACTCAGAATAAACTGCGTGACTGGGGTTACGAGGGGCGTGCAATAAGTAATGTCCCTGACCCACTTCCCATAGTAGTAGAGCAACGAAACTTGGTACAGCTATTAGTCTTTGTCTACGTAGGAACCACCCAGAGTTATGCATTTCTCTCATCGTTTGATGCAGCTCTGGAGACCGTTTTTGTAGAAACCCTAGGTTGATCATCCAACCACGATGTGACTTCAGAAATCAAGGCTGCATCATCTTTCCTTTCAAAAACAACTTCATGGCTGGGAAGAGGTGAAAGTCAGAGGGTGCAAGGTCAGGAGAGTAGGGAGGATGGGGGAGATTTCATAACCACACGCCCGTGCTTCTGATCTGGCCATGTTTGAATTCACGATGCCAGCGCTTTACAAGGTCATATGATGGAGCATTATCTCTATAAGTTTCTTTCATTTTATCAAAAGTCTCCTGTGGTGTGCGTCCTTTCAAATACAAAAACCGGATCACTACTCGACATTCAACAGGCTCCATTTCACACCTGACTCAGTTCAAACACCTGTAAAACAGAAACCACAATTAGTTCAGAGCTGTAATTTGCCACATAATCTGTAGAGATATAAATCATTGCACATAAAAATTTCAGCTAGATCAGACAACTGGAAGTGGGTCAGGGGCATTACTTATTGCACGCCCCTTGCACATACAGGACGCTCAGTGTTCCTGTGGAGCCGATATGCAGACTGTCACACACGTCCTTATAGACTGTCTTCTTAGTGAGGTATGCTCTGATGTGGATCTGAGAGATACCTTGAACATTGCCTGATAATGGATCGTGAGACGGATCGTCAAATGTTTGCTGATAAGCATCTTTAAGCATTGTGCTATAGTTTGATGTGAAATTCAAATTATCAATCTTGATTTTTTAAATTCCAAAACATAATTTTAAAGAATTCTTCACATTTGAAATTCTTAAGAAAACTAGAAAAAAATTTGTAAAAGTATTTGTATGAATTTGTATATTACAAACTTTGACCAAACTTGATTATATTGTTGCCATTGGTTTCCCCAGTTCTTTCCTTTCACATACAACTAGCCTGGGGGCCCGGCATTGCCCGGGTGTTTGGAAGTGTGTTGAGCAAAAAAAAAAAAAAAAAAAAGTGGTAGTAGGCAGGTGGGCTTGAACCCGTACAGCGAAGGAGAAAAGGAATGTGAGTAAAAAAAGTGTGACATCTTTGCTGTTGCACCCGTCGCCAAACCGGAAGTGGCGAAGGTTTAAATTAAGGCTAGTCAATTGAAAAGATGGGATGACTTTTGAAAATATTGGCAGAAAAAGCGAGCCCTCTCTGTAGAAAAGTGCTCAGTTGAGGGTGAAGGAATTAATGTTTTTGGCCAATTTTTCGATATTTGTTGCCCGGAGGGTCAAGCTTCAATATGATACTGATCTCGTGAAAATCCATCACTTCTGTCGAAAGTTTTGGGCAGACATACAAACACACATACATACAGACATTTAAACAGACGAGTGAGATTTATATTATAGACTAGTGGGGGGTACCCGGCGTTGCCCGGGTGTTTAGAGGTGTGTGTGTTTGTTAATCAAAACATAAGAATAAGCGAAGTAAATATTTTAAAATGTTAAAATGTTAAAACTTTTAAAAAATCGAAAAAAAAACACCCAAAAAAACTAACGTACGGCAAACAAACGATGTTAAATGTAAAAATCGGAAAAACAAAAAAAGAAAATGCGAATGTGATGGAAAAATAAAACAAAAACGAATATTAAAACTTCTTTAAAAAATCTGAAAAATAAAAACAAAAAAACGCTGGCTTAAATAACCCTGTTTCATGGATGTTTTGAGGTGTGTGGTTTTGGGTAAATCCAAACTCGGAGGGGAGTTAAAATAATAAAAAAAAAGTTTTGGTAGGTGAGCATGAGAATCGAACCCGAACCCTTTTGGCAAAGTTGGAAATTAAAGTGTAAAAAAAAAAGTGCAACGTTAACCATTGGGCCACCGCGACATACTAACGGAAACACATTTTGAATTTATTTAATTACTTAGAATTTACAGGTGCACGTTTTAATGACTTAATGAGGTCAACTTTGACTGCAGTGTTTTTATTTTTATTTTCTCAAAATGTTGGGGGGGGGGCAGCTCCTCTTGTCCAAATTGAATAGCAATTGTCTGATGTAAGGAAAATATTTCCACTTCCGGCGATGGCGACCGGAAAAATAACGCCAGAATTAGTGTCGTTTTTATTATAGGAAAAAGCCTAATCCACATGCGGAGAGCGAAAACTGTTGAATATTTATCTTCCCGAAGTCGAGCAAATTAAATAGACAGGCGAGCTCCGTTGTTAACTCGGAGATATTATGATTTATATGTGATATAAAAAGTTTTAAGAAGTTGTGAGCCGACCAGCCGCTTCTCTGAAAAAAGCCTTTCTTGGACATACAAAAAGCGAACATCCATACACACATTTTCGCTTTTATATATATAGATAACTATTTCTTTGATTTAATTTAGTTTTTAACCTGTTTTTTTTTTTCAATTATTCTCTTACTATTTGTTCTGTGTTTAAAATTTTACATATATATATATTAGTACCATTTTATCTGTTTATTTACAGACGTTTTTGTTACCGAATCGTATCAACAATCCAGCAACTTCGTCAGACTTGAACAGAAGTGGTTACTATGATTTGGAAAGACGATATTAGAAGACAAAGGAAAAAAGGGGTGGGGGTCTCAATTTTGATCTGACAACATTTAAGTTTTAATAATAAAATAAACATCAAACAGGGGTGAAATTGAGTTTAAAGACTTCAGCCAGATACAACACTGATTGGAGTATAGGGAGAGGAGAGAGAGGGGGAAGAGGGTGGAAGAGAAGATATGAGGGAATGATGTAAGATGCATAAGACTTTGGAGGCCGGGGTAGGTGGAGAGAGAAAAAGATGGAGGTAAGTGCTGAATAGAGAAAGGGAAATACGGGAAGCAGGTGGTTAGTTGTCACTATTGGGCTGTTGAGTTGTTGTCACGGTGTCATATGGAATTTGACATGCAGATTGGGCGGGGGGGCCTTGTTCGGAGTAACTAAGCTGCGTTCCCTTAAAGTAAGCCAAGTTACATCCAATTTAGGTGATTTACCTATTTAAATGCATTTGCTGTAAAAGGTCGTTGAGAAATTAAGAAGTTGCTGGATCGTTGATATGATTCATTAACAGAAACGTGTAACTAAACAGATAAAACGGTAATAAAATAAAAAAATATATGTTTGCTCTGCAACAAGTATTAAGCATTTTCTTCAGGTTTTTACTGATTACCATTTTTGCTAAGTATATATATATATATATATATATATATATATATATATATATATATACTTGTTTATTGTTATATAAACATGCTCACATCCCGCTGCTACAAATAGCCACTTGTTTCAATCAAACAACAGATATCATCAGGCAGCGACTTGACTATTCAAAAGTTCAATGAATAACCATTATTCATTCATTATTCATTGAACTTTTGAATAGTCAAGTCGCTGCCTGATGATATCTGTTGTTTGATTGAAACAAGTGGCTATTTGTAGCAGCGGGATGTAAGCATGTTTATATAACAATAAACAAGTATTATCAGCTCTTTTTATTGAGCACTATCTAACAACCTCGTTGAATTCATTAGTCCATTACTTTTGAATATAAAAAAACCCGAGTATGTATATATATATATATATATATATATATATACTTAGTATAAGCCTGAAGAGTCCTAGAGTGGATGAAATGCGGAATATTCAGTGTAGCTTAATCGCCATATACATTTTATAACTTACTATGTATATATATATATACTAGCAGGTCGTCCAGTGTTGTCGAGTTGTAAAAATACGCTTGAATATAATATTTTAATTTATGCAAATTTCGGATCTATTATTATAGAGCCAATTCTCTATAGATTGTTATATTATAGTTTGGTAGAGACTGTATCACACACAAACAAGGTCACTTGTATATACTCACAGATGTACCCGGCGTTGCCCAGTATGAAATGTAACATTAAATTCCTTTCAAAAAATTAAGTAAAAAAAAAACGGAAAGAAACTGAAATGTGCATACAAGTATTATCTTTTTCCTAAACAGTTCAATCCTCATAAGTAAAAAAAAAAAAAAATAATACTCCAGCTGAAGTCAAAACCTAAAGACAGTGAGTCAAATATGATAACCATTAGGCCAGCTTGCTATGATCTTTAAAAAGTGTTTTCAAACCTACTTAACATAAAGAAGTAGTCATGAAACTGTTGACAAGTATATAAAAATCTGATGTACCCCAAGCACCAATTTTTCAATTTTGACCTCTTAGCAGTTCTTTTTTCCAGATGAAAACTGATTAAAAAGTTTTCCATATATCTGTATACCCTATATATCTAATTTACAATTTGTAGATCAAAAATTTGTTGAGTGTGTAGGTTGAGAGTTGCCCTCACACACACACACACACACACACTCTCTCACTTATATATATGGCCCCCGACTTTAGCTGATATCTTTGTAGGTTATTATGAATCCATTTTTTCAGTTCTAAAACTAAACGCCCTACGTATGTCAGATATGTTGACGACACTTTTGCTATTTTTACATTGCAAAATGAATCGTCTGCATTTTTTAGAGTTTGATTTTTTTAGAGTTTGATTTTTTAATAGTTGGATTTCAATTCATGGGGTTTTACAGTTCACTATGGAAAGTGAGAAAGATAACACTCTTCCCTTCTTGGATGCTGTTGTTGAACATTCAAGAAGTGGCTTTCTCACTACCATTTACAGGAATTCGACTTTTACAGGCCTATATGTGAACTGATCTTCTTTTGTACCTAAATCGTGAAAAATCGGCTTAATTCAAACGTTGGTACATAGAGGCGTCATGATTTGTTCACCTAGTAGACTAGACTCTGAACTGGATAAGATCAGGGAAATTTTCATTAATAATGGTTATCCAGAAAACCTAATTATTGGCTGTATTAACAAAAAGGTTGCAGATTTCAAATCCTCTAATTTATTATGGCTTTTAAAATGCCCTGTTTATTTAAAATTACCATGGATAGGGGATAATGGTGCAAAATTTACTAAACAGATTGTTAGAAGTATTATTAATTGCTTCTACTGTTTCCTTGCATTTGGTATATGCAACTAGACTTGCATTTCCTTGGGGGGGGGGGTGAAAAGAATAGTTTACCTTACATCCAAAATAGTAATATTATTTATCAATTTAAATGCCAGTGTGATGCTGATTATGTGGGGTGGGCTTCTTTGCATTTGCATGTTCCATCGAAGATTAGGTAGGATGTGTGAGTCTCCCTTCCTCTCAACTTTATACTTTGCTATTGGCCAGCATTTCGTTGAGAATCCTTGTTGTGCCAATAAATATAAAATAGTACTTCATAGAGCGGATTCTAAAAATCATTTTAAAAATTCCCCCTTCCAAAAAACATATATATATATATAAAAAATATCCCTTTTCTTATAAACTCTTTTTTTTTCTTTTTTTTTTTTTTATATAAAAACAAGTGTTCTTGGACTAGACATACCAGAAGTACTGTCGCACTACTAGCCTGATGTAGGATCTCCAACTAGACGTCACTATAGAAACATGTATACACATATGTAGTTAATAATGTTTGTATAAATAAACACACACACACACACATATATATATATATATATATAGAATAAATGAAAAAAACTATATTCCAAAATTCATGATGTTGACCATCTTATAATTTATTTCTTTAATTCAGTTGACATTTACAATTCTTGATAGAATCTGTTTCGTAACACAAAATCAATCACTTAATTATTATATCAATCAGTGAATCTATTAAGTGATTGATTTCACTGATTGATATAATAATTAAGTGATTTTGTGCTACGAAACAGATACTGTCAAGAATTGTATAAGTCAACTGAATTAAAGGAATAAATTATAAGGTGGTTAACATCATGAATTTTGGAATATAGTTTTTGCCATTTATTCTCTATATTGCTCTGTAATTACATTGAGTTTCTTAAATAAGGAATTGGTATATATTTGTTTACTGTTTAATGAGAAAGAATTCCAACAAAGTGCTCGATTACAAAGAAAGATTTTCAATATAAGAGCTTAATATTTATTTATTTAAAACTGTGCAGAAGGTCAGAAAAACATTGGTACCGTCGGTTTCAAGCCTAACATAAGGAGGACCAGTTTTTTCTGGCCTTCTGTATAGTTTTAAATAAATAAAAAAAAAAAAAAAAAAATATATATATATATATATATATATATATATATATATACACTAAGTATTCTATTTGTAAAGTATAGATCATTATATTAGAAGGGGTTTCATGGATTTCCATTTAAAAAAAGTTTTCTTTTGTTTCAGTGGTCCTGTAATTTGCCCTACACAGCGTGGATCCGAACTTCGGGAAGATATCAACACTCTCATCAAATTCTGGAAGTTGATGCATGCTGACAAGAAATACTTACGATCAAGCGTCCTGCCTTTCTGTGGTAATTCTAATATTTGGCACCATCTCTTTTTTATAACTATTTCTTCCCATCTTTACTGCCATTTTGATATTTTATTTAATGCTTTCGTTTCAACAGATTCATTTTTTAAGAACAATTTTTGTATAAAAGCAAATTTTTATATGATTTTGATTGTTTAAAAAAAAAATTTGAAACTGGATGTTTTGTGTGTGATTAATCAAAAAAGCATTGCCTTAAAAACAAATACTTATGTAAATATTTATAATACATTCTTTCTAACATAAAAATAGTAAAAAGATTCAAGTTGGAATTTAAAAAAAAAAGTCTTCTTGTCTAGAATTCCCTCCATATTAACAAACAAAAAATTTTTTAAAATTTATGTACATACCCGTGATGAAACAAAAAATACCATATTCCAAAATCACGTAAATTTATCAAGTAGTTGTATTTTCATAAGGAAAATCACTTTTAAACAATTATTGGGGATTCATAGGCATTACAGGATAACCTATCCAGTATGAATTATTGTTGAGTTATCTCCTTTTGTTTTTTTTTTCAAAATGGCGGACAAAATAGTTATTCCTTGGATACTTGTAAAATTTGATTGTTATTTAAAAATTTTGTCTTTTTTTTTAATACTCATGTTCACCTCCAAACAAGGAATATCACCACTTGGATGTAGGGCTACTATTTGGGACCATGCTTAGGAAAGATTAACAAGATGTTGGTTCACATTACATTTAAATTTCTGCATATTAGTACAATCAGGAAAGCAGGTAGCAGAAAGGGAATTCCAAAGTTTAGCTGTTTGAGGGAACACACAATTAGAGTAGAAAGCTTTCTAGCATTTAGGGACCTCAACAGTGATGGAGTGTGATTTTGTTGCTAAATAGGCTTGTCGGGGATATGTACATCGAGGGTGCACAAATGCAGTGAGTTAATCAGAGCACATTCCATTAAAATACTTGTAAAATAAGCACAGAGATGCAACATTGCGGCGATGGGACAGGGGTTGGAGTCTAGTTGACAAAGCAGGACCTTTTAGATTGCAAACTATTTTTTGGACCCTATCCGAGAGAGAGAGAGAGAGAGAGAGAGAGAGAGAGACTAGTGATAGCGGTAGATGTACCAGATGTGACAACAATACTCCATGCATGGGTGAATAATGGCTTTGTAGGGGTAAAGGATAGTCTCAGATGTGAGTAGTCTTCTAGCACGGTAGAGGGAACCCATCTTCCTTCTCAGTGTCCTCGGTGTATTTGTTCCAGTTCATGGGTATATACATCGTACAATTTTTTGTTTTTTAATATCGGCAAAATTCTGGACAAGAAGTAAAAAAAATATATCTATTTTCTCCCCACACTGATATAAAAAACAATTTTTTGTATAATACAAATAATTCAATATAAGATGCTAAAATTTCTTCATTTTAGAAAACAGTGTGTACAAAAAGAAAAAAAATTGTCGCTATCCAACTAAATATAGAGGTTGCCTTTGCCATTACGACATCATAAAAATATTTCTATTTCCTGTGCTCTGCAAGTAATGTTAGCTTCTTTTCATCCTAATGATCAGTTTTTAAACAAACTACAAATTTTTTTGCAGTGAATTATTAAAAGACGGTTCAAAAAGAACAAATTTTAGAAAAAAAAAAAAAAGACAGCATTTGGCTTGGAGAAAATAGTCAATCTCCTCTCCAGTCAATTGTTTGTTTTTGTTTTTTAAAGAATGTATCATATAACTACCCACTAGCAAGTATGGCACACAAGTTTCCGCAGACAATACTCCAGAGAATTTCTCTCATCTCTAAAATCTTCGTTCAAATCAGCAGTCCTCTGATCAAGATCACAGAGAAATCAAACAATTTTCTATCCGAGAACTCTTGCAGTCCAAACAGAAACTGTGCTTTTCTTCTCGGCTTGAATATTATAATATTTTACGCTCCTCAGATTTCCAAAAAAGGGTATGCTGGGTCAACCCAGGTGAGGATGTTATATTTGTTTAGATGACTATAAAAACTTCTTTTCATTTTTGTGCTTTATTGTTTTTTAGTTTTTGCTTATGTTTTTTTTTTTTTTTTTTTTTTTTTTTGCTAGATCTTTTATTATATTCTGTTCTTTGCTTTTTTTTATTTAAAAAAAAAAAAATGGTTTCCTGTTTTTCTTATTCAACATTTCACAAGATTTGATTGCCTACATTTGCTTTTTTTTGTCTGCTTCGTAAATACATTATACTAATTGCCCAGCCCACTGACGTTGAGTTTCTTAAATTTTTCTGAATTTGGAAACCAGGCCATAAAAATCCTTGAGTCATTTAGGGAGTAAGTTTTGAAAAGCCTTAAAATAAGTTCTGTGTTTCCACAACAGAGGTGCATGTATATTAAATTTTTGTGGTGCGTATAAATATTCGTTACATATGAAAATTGACTTTCAAGTATGAAAAACACTTTAATGTCGCTGTGTATCGTGTAGAAATAACCAAAAATTGGGGGGGGGGGGAATGATTGGGTAGAAGATCGCTTGGAACTTTTCATGAAAATTATGTCTTATAGTATTTTTTTCAATCTGTCATAAGAACGAAGTACCAATTGCCAAAATGACAGACTCTATTACCTTCCCTGTTTTAGATCTAAATCTTTGATAATATATGTAATACAAGGTGTTCAAAAAGTCACTGAAGGGTTTTGAACTTAAAAAGATTCTTTATTTTCCATATCTTTCTGTAATTTTAACACAATCTAAAACTTTGGGAAATGAGAAAAAAAAAATTCAAAATTCAAACAATCTTTATTCATGAAAAATAATGTCTTTTAAATGTTGCCCATTTTCAGTTACGCATATTTCTGCCCTTTCCAAAACATTATTCACAACAGATTGCAGAATCTCTGGATTGCGATTTAACTCCCTTATTTCGTTCCTGACGTTTTCATTCAATTCTTGCAGGATTTGGGTTTTTTTTACATAGTCTCTTTCTTTAAGATATCCCCACAAGAAAGGCGATGCTAGTCAAGTCTGGGGAACATGGTGGCCATTTGACATTGCCATAGCAAGAGATAATGTTGTCGCAAAACTATTGCCTGATTTTGGTAAAACGATTTCACAACTTGCATACATTGTTCGATGCTATACTTATTAATAATTAATTTCCAAAATATTATCTGTAAAATATTTGAAATAGACAAAAAAACATAATCATTAATGGTAAAATGACAAAGATTATCAACCTTTCAGTGACTTTAAATTGACAGTAACCGTCAATAACACTGGATGTATCCTTTTCTCTTTTTATGGTTAATACCACCAGAATAAATAAAAAAAATGGTTAATACCACCAGAATAAATAAAAAAATGGTTAATACCACCAGAATAAATAAAAAAATAGTTAATACCACCAGAATAAATATAATAAAAATGGTTAATACCACCAGAATAAATAAAAAAATAGTTAATACCACTAGAATAAATAAAAAAATAGTTAATACCACTAGAATAAATAAAAAAAATGGTTAATACCAGCAGATTAAATTAAAAAAATGGTTAATACCACCAGAATAAATAAAAAAAATAGTTAATACCACTAGAATAAAAAAAATGGTTAATACCACCAGAATAAATTTTAAAAAATGGTTAATACCACTAGAATAAATTTTTAAAAATGGTTAATACCACCAGAATAAATAAAAAAAATGGTTAATACCACCAGAATAAATTTTAAAAAAATGGTTAATACCACCAGAATAAACTTTAAAAAATGGTTAATACCACCAGAATAAATTTTAAAAAATGGTTAATACCACCAGAATAAATAAAAAAAATGGTTAATACCACCAGAATAAATAAAGAAAAAAAATAATACTAAAAAACAAGTAGTCTTTGAAAAAGATGTATTACACTGAAAATCTCTGAAAAAAGTGATTTTTAATTTGATTTTGTCCTTAAATAACCTTTGACATTTCAAATTAGAATATTAAGCGGATTGTTTAGTTGTTACATTTATTATTTTTCTCTAACCAAATTTACGGAAATTAGGACCTGCAAGTATTAAATATACTTTTTTTTTATATCTGTATATTTTATGAAGTGTAGAGCAGTTGAGGTAGCAGTATCAGTTGATGAAGGAAGGTCTATAAAAACATGAAATGAAGTGATAAGGTTGAAGCTGAGAAAAAGAGGGATAAATGAAGACCTGTCCAGAGATAATTTGGAAGTCAATTTTCAAAATGTGGCAGTATGTAAAGCGAGTGTTAAACCAATGATGATGCACGTGCTTCGTATTTACAAAGAATTTGAGATTTCATTTTTAAATGTTTATGAAATAAAATTTGCAGAATTCGAGATTTCATTTTTAAATGTTTATGAAATAAAATTTGCAGAATTCGAGATTTCATTTTTAAATGTTTATGAAATAAAATTTGCAGAATTCGAGATTTCATTTTTAAATGTTTATGAAATAAAATTTGCAGAATTCAAGATTTCATTTTTAAATGTTTATGAAAAAAAATTTGCAGAATGAGGCAATCATTTCTTGTTCATTTCTTTTTCTTTAATATTTTTGTTATTTCTTTGTTGTTTGTTTTGTATTAACGTTTTCTTTTTCTGTTTTTCCATTTTTTTTTTTTTGTCTTTCTTTCTCTTTTCCTTTTTTTATTTTTATTTTTTTATCTACCCTCTAGCGACAGATTCTGTTAGTTTGAACCCGTGTCAGTTGCCCAGTGCTGGGTATTCCTCCGATTCAAGAACTTCTCAATCTTCGAGTGGCTGGATGAACACAATCAATAGTGGGGTGTCAGTACATTCCAAGCGATCAACCAGTATGTAATGTTCTAACCCTAACCCTAACCCCTCGCATCTGCTCCACGTCATTACTGCTTTTTCTCTCTCTCTCTCTCTCTCATTCTCTCTCTCACTTTTCTAGAGTGAGAAAAAGAGGAAATTGCTGCTATTCGTTGGCTCTAATCTGCTTCTCTTTTTTTCCTCTTACCCCTCTCTCTCTCTCTTCTTTTCTTTTTTTCTCTCATCTTTTCTCTCTCTCTCTCATCTTTTCTCTCTCATCTTTTCTCTCTCTCTCTCATCTTTTCTCTCTCTCTCTCATCTTTTCTCTCTCTCTCTCATCTTTTCTCTCTCTCTCTCATCTTTTCTCTCTCTCTCTCATCTTTTCTCTCTCTCTCTCATCTTTTTTCTTTCTCTCTCTCTCTCTCATCTTTTTTCTTTCTCTCTCTCTCTCTCATCTTTTTTCTTTCTCTCTCTCTCTCATCTTTTTTCTTTCTCTCTCTCTCTCTCATCTTTTTTCTTTCTCTCTCTCTCATCTTTTTTCTTTCTCTCTCTCTCATCTTTTCTCTCTCTCTCTCGCATCTTTTTGCTCTCTATCTCGCATCTTTCATTTCCATAGTCAGTCTTAACACCATTTCTGAGATATTTTGATTTACATTTTTCGTTCCGGTCTCCCATCTTAATTGCTGCCATTTTCACGACGCTTCAGCCTTTCTACTCTCTAAGCCTTCTTCAAGTGCTTTTTAGTTACAAACAATATTTTTCTCTTTTCAAAAGCTAAACATTTTTCAGGTTTCCTCCACCAAAAGAAAAACAATAAAGTCAAGTGACAAAAAGTTCCCCCAAATTTCTAGTATTCACTCCTTTCGATCCAAATTGCAAATCATTTAACGTTATCGTAACAGCTGTTTACCATTAAATTATTGCTAATAATGGTCATTTGCATTTCTCTGAAATTTCAATAACAATAAGCCTCGTTAGGATTCCAGTAATCTTTGTGCCCTGTCAGTGTATGTCCAGATGATGCCCCCACTTCTCAGGGATCACCATGTCTTTTTGTAGGACAAATTATGATTACTTCTATTATTAATTTCCAAGTCCTAAGTAATTCGCAATTGTATTTTAAGTGTCACCTGCATTGAGGATTGAACTTTTAACCTTCAGAAGAGAGAGTAACTTACAATTGAATTTACTAAGTACTTTATCCACTACGCCACATGTCTTTGTGAAAAGATTGTCAAGTTTGACAGAAAGGTTTCTGAGTTGAACAAGATATAACCAAGGAATATTAACTGCGTTCTTTTCGATGGCAAAATGTTGATTATTTTTTATGCACAGCATGTAGAAATAGTTGCAAACGATATTGTCGATATTAAAACAATATTTTTCATGGTAAAGACTCTTTTTAATTTTAAATTCTTATAAATTATTCCATCTGAGTAAGTAGGCTAAACATTTTTTTCATTTAAAACTCTAATCACTCAAATTAGACTTTGCAATCTAGTGGGGAGGGGGGCTTTTCTCTTCCCTACAACCTCTTTCCCACAGAAGAGACATTGCAAGCCTGTCTCACCTTTATCGTTATTTTCATGGCAAGTGCTCATCTGAACTCCGATCTATGGTGCCCACTCACCAAACTTCCACAAGAAACACTGGTCTAGCTGAAACCACTGTCAATAATTTACTCCCATTTTTTATTTGTTCCTAAACCTAAATGTAGATTCCATGAACAAAGCTTCTTTCTTAGAACTTTCTTCCGTTTGCCTGCTTTCCAGTTGACTACAATATAGTTGTCTTCAAGTCCAATGTAAACAAGTTCTTGATGAGCCGTCCCCTTAAGTAATCCAATCTATCAAATTTCCACTACTAATGATTACTACGATATTGTCCCATTGACTACTGCACACTCATTAACTCTTATCCTTGAGTGGCCTCCGGGCCTTGATAAGTGGTGACTCCTATGTAAAAAAAAAATTTTTTTTAATTATTTCACTAAAGACTGTCCATTTTATAAAGAGAAAATATATTTTGTTTGCATCCAAATATCAAAGTAACCAAAAAAAAAAGTTATTAAAGTTACCCATTTTCACACATTAAACAAGCTGGCCTGTGATAGCAACTAAGATTCTTATTTCAGTAAATTGTTTCAAAGAGATTCTTTTTAACTCATTTTTTATGTATGCATACATTTCAGTATAAACCGCCTCAAATTGTATACTTAGATTAATATAACTTTTCATTTTCTTTAATGCTAAAATATATATTCAAAACTTTAAGGTTTTTCCCCAGTAAAATTTATAATGTCCTCATAACTACGCCTGACATTAGCCAATATTTTATAAATATTATTTCTTAACAAAGCAGAAGTTGTTTGAAAAAAAAAATATGGAGACTTGTAAAAACTTTTAATCATAATTGTTTATTTTAGAATCCTATATTCTAAGTATTATTGAAGGTTCTGAAAGAAGGTTGCTTAGTGACTCCCTTTAAAGGGACAATAAAATGAATAGGATTAATAACTTAAAAAAAACACCTGGAGAAGGCTAGAGAGTACAATGACTGTAATTTTATGAAAATGATGACAATTAAGATGCGAAAAACTGTTCGAAACATGTAATGTAACTGGCCTTTTATTTTTCTTTTTTTTTTGCTTGAATTGAAAGCTTTAAACGTTGTGGAACATCTTTGAAGCTTCTGAATATCGTATCGTCTCTTTCCTAAACCAAAAAACTCTAACTCTTACCGTTTCTTTTTGGAATTAATTTTAAATTGGTGTTGACTTATATGTTGTCTGGTAGGCTTTGCATAAATTAGTGGTTCATCAAGGTTGTTCAAGCAATGTTCAGAAATGCTCAAAGTTATATTTGATTGACTAGTATATTTCATGACAGCTTTAATGTTCAAGTAGGAATGCATGATAGTTCTATACTGAGTCCATTGCTTTATATTTGTCTCTTAGAACTATCGTCCAAAGAGTTTGGAAAAGATGCTGTCTACTGAATATTTTATACTTGTCTGTGAAACAGTGGAAAATCTGCTTAAAGATTTGGAGGAATGTTACGGAAAGTGAATGTTAACAACACCAAAGTGATGATCAATAACTGTAGTGTTTGAAAATACCCAGAAAGAAGAAAGTTCCCCTGCTCCATTTTGTGGTAATGGAATCGGATGTCTGCAACTCCTCGATTTTTTTTTTTTGATTTTTTTTTTTTTCCTCTCTGTTATCTGTAATCATTGGATGCCTGTGAAGTGCAGCAAGAAGTATAACAGAAATTAGACAGATGAAAACTGATGTGGAGAAACTATATCTGGATGGCAAAGATATTGAGTTTGTCAATAAGTTTTGTTACCTTGGTGATGCCATTGGAGCACAGGGAGGAGCAGGTGCTAGTGTGAATGCCAGAATTAGAAGTTGATAGACTAAGTTGAATTAACTTCTTCCATTACTAAACAGCAAAGAATTAATGCTGTCGACCAAAGGAAGAGTCTGTCAGGCATATCTACACAATGTGATGATGTGTGTAAGCGGCCAGTGAGTGTTGAGGATGTGTTGCCTGGAGAGAAATGATGAATCTACGTCTTAAAGAGAAGTTTAGATCAGATTATCTCGGGAAGATTAAATCTGAACAGTATAGGGAAATGTGTTCAGAACAGGAGACTTTGATGGTATGGCCACATTGAAAGAATTGATAAGTTTTTAGGTTAGTCAGTGTAGAACATGGGTCGAAGTGATAAGAATGAACTTGAGAGAAAGAAGGGATAAATAAAGACCTGTCCAGAGATAAATTAGTTTGGAAATCATAACCTAAAAGCCATCAAATGCATGGCAGTATATAAAACGAATGTTAGATCAAATATGATAATGATGATGTTTGACTGATATCTGTTAAATCAGTCATTCCTTCAAACAATAAGCGCTTGATCGTCAGTCAAGGAATTTTAATCTCTGTTGGAATTGGGGTGAGTTTTTTTTTTTCTTTTTCTTAATATCACTTGAGAGATTCATAATATTTCATGGTTTCATAAATTAAGATTTTGAACTATCAGGTTGACAAGAAAATTCTTGCAGGTTTTAATTTAAATTCAGATGAACATATCTTGGCTCAAACAAAATCAACACGCTTTTTGGCCTTGATAAGTGGTGATGCCTATGTAAAAAAAAAAAAAAAAAAAACGTTCTGAAAAGAAGACATAATTGTTTTAAAACGATTATAATTTAAACGAGTAGAAAGAGGGAAAAACACTCTTTAAAATAGAGTTATTATAACGAAAACTTATTTGAAAATTTTTCATTTGAAATCAAAATGAAAAATTCCACAAGAACTTTCTTGTCAAGCTAATGAAATTAAACAAATAAAGAAATGATATTTTAAAAACGACAATATTGATTTGCCATAAAGAGAAAATGAAAGCATATGTTGCAGAAGATGAAAAAAAATTTGCTTTTTTGCCACTTGAGCAAAATAAGGATATATATATATATATATATATATATATATATATATATAGCATGTTTATTTATACAGACATTATTGGCTACAATGTATAAATAAACATTCTATATACATGCTCTGTTCATTTATCGAGCACCCTGTAATAAACACAGGTGCTTCGCTGGATTTACATCTAGGAACCTAAATTATACAACCATCATATAAAGTAAAGATCTAAACCTAACTGATTCACACATTCTCTGATAGACTAGCGTTATTAATTAAGAACTAATAGGATTAGTTAAATACTAATAACTCGTACATCATGTCGATAACACGCTTATATTAACCCATCCACTTAATTTGAGAACTCTTTCACTTTTAAAGATACTCCCATCCACTTAATTTTATACCTCTTGGAAGACCCTTTCACTGATAAAGATATCCCTCCCTTAACATAAAAAACTCTCACCTACATAATAGATTGCAATTATGATAGTACGTTTACATTTAAATACCAGCCCCCCCCCCCTCCTAAAAAATTATCTGAACTATTATAGTGAGCCTAAATAAATGTTGTGACGGACACAAAATCTCAAAGTTACTTTGGAGTTTATCCCTCATCTCATTTCCTACCCAATTCTTTTCCAGTCAAATCCATTTGGGTGCAGCTCACACTTGTAATTTCCTTCAGAGCATGGGATACTTCCTGCGCCCACCATATTTGTTTTTGTCAGATTTTTACATAATAACTGACCCACAAAACCGCTGCAACCAACTGTCTGGTCATAGTGGATCTTCCATCCATTTTAACAACATTGTTTGACCAGTTCTTCTATTTTGCTCTTTTTCTCTCGTTCATCAATATTTCATCTTTATTGTTCAGACTTTCTCAAGATGGCTGATTTAGTTAAAACCAAAGTTAAAATTTGGAATATGTGCTGCATTGATGACCTGGAAGAAATCTTTTTACTTTTTCATTTTATTTTTGTATTTTAAAAAATTTTTTTTTTCTTTTACAAGAAAGCATGAACGTTAAAATTTTAAGTATATGCTGCATTTCTGAAATGGAAAGAATGTTATTTTCAATATCGATGTTATCTACAAATTTTTGTTGAGAATCTGGTGTAAAAATAGTTAACCTCAATCTAAACAAACAAAATGCAAATTTAATAATAATAATAAATCATAAATAATAATAATAATAATAATAATAAATCAGGTATATTCAATAAAACTTGAGAAAAAATATAGTGAGTTTCATAGTAATAGAATTGATGTACATGATCGTATAAACGGATACTGAAGCAGTTATTATGATCCGGATGTAAATGTTAGGATAGGTAAGAGTTATTTCCTTTTCAATGGATTTAAAAAAAGGTTATGTTGTAAGATATGAGAAAATGAACAGCACTTCTAGTCAGTGCAATTTCGGACATTATTAGCCATTAAGAATTAAAGTTATGTAAAAATGTTGTCAGCTACGGAAGATTTTCAAATATATCTACCCAATAGACATATAGTATTCAGAAGTTTAAAGTGTGTTCCATATTTGCTGACATTGTCTAATCCGATTCTTGTCCGGAATTCACCCAATATTAAAACACAAAAGTTAAGAAAATTCTGTATGATCTACGTACCCATGACAAAATTAAAATATATTCCAAAAATCACATATAATTATTCAAGTAGTTTTATTTTTATAAAGAAAGTCATGTTGAAGTGTTTAATAGGAATTTATAGGCATTACAACAAAAAAATCTAGTAAATATGAATGATTGTTGAGTTATCTCTTTTTATTTCTCAACATTTTTTTTTCTTTAAAATAACGTGCAAAACAGATACTCATAAAAAAAATGATTTTATTTGTAAGAATAAAACTACTTAATCAATTTATGTGATTTTTGGAATCTGATATCTTCGGGTTTTTTTCACATATACATACATTATACAGATTTTTCTACATTTTTGTTTTTTGATATAGGTTGAATTCTGGACAAGAACTTCTAATCCTTATTGGGCATGGTGTTTATAGTCCTCAACATCTGCTTCTAATACGACTTTGCTTTCAGTCATGATTTTCCAGTTCTGATCTTTCCCTCATTATCTTTAGTAGGAAAAAGAAAAAAAAAATGAGATGGCAAATGTTCCCCATCCCCTTGCTGCCATATTGTCTGTTGCTCAACTTAAGGTGTTTAAAAAAAAAAAGCACAAAAAAACTATGTTGTGACATGTCAGCTTTATCATGTGAAGTAATGTTGCCTTGTTAATAAGATGTTGCAACCGAGCCTGCGTTCCTGATTTTTCAGCATGGGTTTTGCTGTCATTGTTTCTTTTGTATTTCAGTAGATTAAGTCAATAGTTATGAAGAATTCCTCGTGTTATGCTACAGACACAGCGCCTGGCATAAATAATACTTTTCTGAAAAATTCATTTGCTACATGAAAATTTAAAGTAGCAGCCGTTTTTCAAGACGGTGACTACATGTTACAGATATTTAAAAAAAATTTTTTAAATATGCGATTTTTGTCCAAAATTCCTCTAATATTAAAACACAAAAATAAAAAAAATCTGTATAATCTACGTACCCATGACAGAACGAAAATGTCATATTCCAAAAATCACATAAATTGATCAAGTATTTTTATTTTTAACTTAGAAAATCAAATTTTATGAAGAAGCAGAAAGGAACTCCTGTGTTGTCATCTTGAAGAAACAAGGGCGGATAACTCCACAATAATCCAAACTTGCAAGATCAGTCTTGTAATGCTTATGATTTCCGATTGATCGCCTATAGTATGGCACAATTTACAAAAGCCCCAAGGCTACTTGAGAATAAGGTTTAATAAGAATATCAATAGGATTGTTGAACAATACTATGAGAGGATTGGAAGCAGAGGGATAAAAGGGCAAGATTTGTTTTTTTAAGATGATTCGACAAGAATTTGTTAACATTGGACTTGGAGACTAAAACAAGAATAATGTTGTATTCAGCAGGGAAGAAGTTCTACAGTATTGTAGTCCACAGATGGGCAGTTCTTTGGGGGGGGGGCACTTTTCATCGAAATTCCATTTGATTTTAGGTTCACAGATGAAGATATAAAGGTTCTATGCTGTGGTGGTAGACCTTACGAGTTCTTGCTGTGGATGTTTTACAGGTTGGAACCAGAGATTTGAGCTCAGTCGAACACCTACCATAAAAATAGTGATATGGTAGAGAAAGACTATCAATGTCTTTAGAGTTTAATGGATTTTCCAATACTTCATCGTATGGAAGTATTTTTTTTTTTGTCAGATGACCTTTCCTGGAAACGCTTTTGATGGCTTTCCCGTTTTCAAAACGAGTTCCTTTTATAAAAAGAATAGGGAGTTTCAGTACAGCAATGTTCTTTTTGGCCAACAACTTTCATCCTTTGTTCATTTATTTGTGGACTGTTATCCTCATCTTCATAATTGTTTCACAATATTTCGGCCAACTATTCCTCTAGCCTTTGTCAGGTGGTTAACTGTGACGGGATATGATAGAGTTGAATCGCTACGGTTACAGGTGAGCATTGTCTGAAGATGGTGGTTTCAATCCTACCTAAAACTGGTCAGAGAATTAATTGGACAAAAACATGGTGAGACGACAATGGAAGGCAGTAATTACTAAGGATACAATTAAGACTCTCCTCAATCCTATCCCGTCGCGGTTTAGCGCCTGACGAAGGCCAGAGGAATAGTTGGTTAAAACGTCATGAAACAACTATGAAGATAAAAGTCCGCAAATAAATATACAAATTATTCCTCTCAAAGGATTCCAATAATAAAATAACTTTCATCATTTATCATTTTTAATGCAAAAATATATAATTGACAGTTTCATTTCATATTTATAATCATTAGGTATTTTTTGTAATATTTAAAAAATATCCAAAACGTTTTGTTCCAGAATTTTTCAGAATTAGTTATTGAAATTATTTAGGCCACTGTTCTCATCCTGGACGTTATTCTCACGATGTTTTGTTCGACGTAACATCCAACCATCTTCAGGTGCATCTTGTCAAACTCAAGAATCTTATATCAAATTTCATATAGACTCTCGTGTTCAAGAAAGATGCACCTAAAAAAGGTTGGATGTTGGCCGAAATATTGTAAAAATAAAATTGAAAATAAGCAAAAAATTTCAAATAAATGTATATTTTCAAGACTTTTCTATCAGTAAATAATCTTTATGTATAATACTCCCTTTTTTTCCTTGTATAACACTCGTTTGTAGTCTTGTTTTTCATTAAAAATTAATACTTGATTTGCTCAGTATAAATCGTGTTTCTCCACCTCTCCTTAATACAAGCCTTGTCTAATAACACCTGTGCAAGCATTTATTTATAACAGTTAGAATTTTCTAGCTATGTATAACCACCCCCAAAAAAATTTCTCCACCTCTCCTTAATACAAGCCTTGTCTAATAACACCCGTGCAAGCATTTATTCATAATAGTCAGAATTTTCTAGCCAAATTTTATAATTAATTTTTATAACCCCAAAAAAAAAATTCTCCATCTCTCCTTAATACAAGCCTTGTCTAATAATGCCCCTGTAAGCATTTATTTATAACAATCAGAATTTTCTAGCTATGTATAACCAAAAAAAAAAAATTTCTCAGCATTTCCATAAAAATCCTCTTAAAAACGATCATTCACATATCAATTTTAAGTTGAGTGAGAGCTTTATAACAATAATGAATAATGACTGATTTGAACACTTCATTTCCGTGGTCATTCCATTCACTGTAATGTTTTTTATCCCCACAATAGTGTTTTATAGTTGAATTTTTTTTTTTTATCTTTATAATATTGAATATTTATTTCTGACAATATACAGCATATTATGTATTAATCTGCTATTTTTGGTTGAGGCTATTGTTTGCACAGATAATATTATTAAACAAGTTATTTAGTCCGAGGGGCTGGATGTAAACAAATAATACCACAAAGTTAAAAAAAAAAAAAAAAAATGAGACCTACAAGATATGAATTTGTGTCTTAAGTCCAAAGTTCCTCCTATATTTAAAAACAAAAATCTTTTTTAAATTCTTCCTGATGTATATACTTGTGATGAAACGAAAATATCATATTAAAAAAATTCTGTAAATTGATGAAGTGGTTTTATTTTTAGAAAGAAAATCATTTTTAAGGGAGTTATGAGAATTCATAGGCATTACAACATATCTCACAAATTTTAATTGAGTTATCTCCCTTTATTTTAATTGAGTTATCTCCCTTTATTTTAATTGAGTTATCTCCCTTTATTTTAATTGAGTTATCTCCCTTTATTTTAATTGAGTTATCTCCCTTTATTTTAATTGAGTTATCTCCCTTTATTTTTTAAAGATCGTTTTTAAAATGATGGACAAGATCACCGCTCTTCTGTTATTCATAAAATTTGATTTTCTTATTTAAAAATAAAACTGCTTGATCAATTTACATGATTTTTGGAATATAGTATTTCTCTTTTGTCATGGGTACGTACATCATACAGGATTTTTTAAAATTTTTGTTTGTTTTAACATTAGGGGAATTCTGGAACAGAACCAATGGACTTCCTAACATGAACATTGTCTTGACCACTTGTATGGCATTTCACATTAAGCATTAAACAAATAGTTTTCACATGTTGTTTCTAACAGACACATACTTTTGCATGTGTATGCTTTCACAAGTCAACAATCAAGAAACAATAGACAGTCTTTTTACATACATGCGCGGTCACCAGTCTTCATTTTTTTATGGTCGCTTTTCCATGTGTAGGTCACGATCCTCTCGTGGTTGTTGAGCTTCTGTTTAACTTAAGACAAATCTACTCCTGCATAGAAACACAACGAAGACTTGCTGAAGTTTCAAAGGTTTTATTAGAAAGTTCATTCTTTGGGAGAGAGACCACATAAATTACTTTGTTTATTAATTAGTTTCTTTATTAGCCGTAAAATGGTTGGTGTATGGATAGAGTATCAAAGCAATATTCACTTAGATTCTCTCACACTTTGACGCATCTCATCTATCTCGCCTCCCGGTTCCAACTGCTTAAAAACTGTGTTCTCTTCTCCAAACACGTGACATAAGCTCTAAATAATATCATTCGACACCTGCATTTCTAGTGCGTTTTGTCTAAGGAGTTAACCTTTGAACCTCCCACCCCAATCACACTAGTTGTTTAATGCCAGATTATCCTGACATTTACTTAATGTGACCCTTGCAAAAATTCATACTAGTTAACATAATCTCTACTAACTGGCATAGGATCCTAATATATAACACTTTAGAAAAAACCAGAATTCCCACTTCTGAGGAACAGGTTTGTCTCCTAAATGAGTCTCAGTTTTCATTTTGTGGTATTCTTTGTTTATATCCAGCCCCTCGGATTAAATGATCGCTTAATTATATATAGTTGAATTAGAAAATCAGAATTCTCATTCAAGTATATAACGTTATTGAAACTGAAGCGTTCAGATCCGCTATTGTTTTACTTACATGTTATTTCTCGGTCTTTCTTTTCCCAGCTGGATCGGGACAATCAGGTTTGTTTTCACATGATTAGGATTTTAGTTGGCAAAACCCGTCACTCAAGTTTTCCTTAGTTTATTACAAAATCTCACGTCACTTCCAGCTTGATCAAATTTTTCCACAGATCCACTTATTTTCCAAATAGACACAGCGATGTGACAATTCTCTGCACCATTACCAATATATATATATATATATATATATTAACATAAACCTATGAATGTTTACCAATTTTTACAGAAATTTATAACGTGAGATCTATTCAATTAACTGAAGACATTTACTGGATTCTTGTTTCAAATTAATTTTGATTCGCCTCAAACTTTATCTCTTGTCTCTTCAAACTTTCTTCACATTCACAATTTTAATGTATTCCATTTTTATACTTAATAGCATGTTTCTTTTTAATATAATTTGATTTTGATTTCCTCTGAAAAGGAAAATATGAATTTTCACAACTCTCTGGATTGAGAAAAAAAAATCTTTACAGTGTTCCCCATTTTTGAACCAATAAATCTTATAAATTTTTCATTTTGCGTCGCTTAAATCACTTCACCCACACAAAATATATATATATATATATATATATATATATATATATATATATATATATATATATATATATATATAAATTGTTCTTTATGTAAATACAGTAAAAAAATATAATTTGCTCTCTTTGATTGAGCACTATCAACGACCTTTGTTGAAATTCAATTATTAATTTTTGGATATCTTTCTACCTGGAATATATATATACATATATATATATGGAATATATATATATATATATGTATATATATATATCTGTGTGTTTATTTATGCAAACATTATTAGCTACATATGTCTATACATGTTTCTGTTGTGATCTCTATTTAGAGATCTTACATCGTCAGGCTTCAGAGAAAATATTCAGTAGAACTTTGTCCAAGAACATTCTTTAAAGTGTTTTTATATCTAGCTTTTACCAGAGGGAAAAATGGAACAATGAAACTGCTATAAATGGAGGAAAGCTTAAAGACATGTAGAGAGGGCAGGATCAACAGCAAGTCGTCAATTGTTAGGACAAATGTTTAGGATTAGCATATCAAGTAACCCTTTTATTACTCACTAGTCGAATCTTTAATTTCAAGTCAATTTTTGGCGTTAATATACTGGTAAAAGCTACATAAAAAAAAATTTTTGTATAAAATGTTCTTGGATCAAGTTCTATAGAATAATATTTTCTCTGTAGCCTGATCATGTGGGATCTCCGAATAGAGGTCGCTAAAGAAATATGTATGCACATATGTAGCTAATAATGTTTGTATGAATAAACATAATGTGTGTGTGTATGAAGTGATTTAAATGACACGAAAATAAAATTTGAGATTTATTGGTTCAAAAACAAGGAATATTGTAAAGATTTTTTTAAAATATATTATAAACATGTTCTGCTCATTCATCGAGCACTGTTTAATAAATACAGGAGTTTCAACCATTATATAGTGATTTAAAGGTTATGAGGGGTTTTTAAAGCATGGCAAACGATGTTACTTTTTGTATTTAATATTTTTATTGTTATTTTTTATATTTCAAGCGGACCTCCATTCTTGGTCACAAAAAGTATTGAAAAGAAAAAGAAAAACCCTGAAAGAACACATGCTTCAAAAAACCCTCATAACCTTTAAATCACTATCCTAGAAGCATACGTGGACTTTTAACATTTTATATATATATATATATATATATATATATATATATATATATATATATATATATATAAAAGAAACAAACCAAGTTATGTGTTCATCAACATTTCGTCTTTATTTCAAGACTTCCTCTGCATGAAACAAAGATGAAATGGTGATGAACACATAACTCGGTTTGTTCCTTTTATTTCTCTATTTTGTCGGAATACGATTTCCATTATCCTTTTATATATATATATATATATATATATTATTGATAGCCAAATGTTTGTATAAATTAAAGATTTATACCTAATAAATAGCTCTTTTTTGAGCATTTTTATAGAAACACAGTAAGGATTCACTTAGTTTTTAATATAGACATAAATTCACATGGATATGATATATATATATGCATGCATTAAAATATAATTATATCTAAAATTCACTTTAAAATATACTCAAAATTGAATTCAGGAATCGCAAAGGGAATAAAAGCTCAATATTTTTTCTAGAACACAACAGAACTTAAAGTATTTGTTTTTAAAAATATCTTTTGAACTTATTCCAAATGAAAGTTTATAGCAGTTTACAATTGTTTTAAAATTATTTCAATACAAACTCAGTATTTTGTAAAACATTTTTGCAATGACTTAAAACAAAAAACACCACAGTAGTTTATGAATCAAAATAACATTTTCAGAAAAAATGCATTCTTGGCAAACTGTTGGGAAACCAACATGACACAGTTGATTTTTATCCTCAACAGTTGCATTGAAGTAATGTGAATTCTTGCTGTTCATATGCAAATTAGATGACCTTGGGCTGCATAAAAGCAAGCCCTTTGAAGAACAGGGCAGTTTATTTGGTGGAAGGTGAATCATGCATACATACTAATTTAAGGAGTGACAAAGTATGTACTTGAGTTAAACTCGGCTATCACTACCGGTATATTTTACAGGTGTTCATGCATTTTTTATCGCACTGGCACAACTCAAGTGAGTGTTGGTCAGACCAGTCGAGAATATGTCCGAGATAATCGATCCAACAGCTTTTTTTAGTTGGTGATATTGCTTTAGAATAGTGCATGTTTAGTTCGGTGCAGTTCTAGGAGGTCCTTTTTTACATTTTCACCCCAAACAAGACACATTGCCACTTTGATGTAGGGGCTACTATCAGGGACATAAGCTACAGGGGTACTATGTAGGGAGTTGGGCAGCAAGATTCTCCCAGGCTTTACCTTCTCTCTTTGAGAAGAGTTTAGTTTATTGTTAATTGCCTGACTACTAGGAATGGCTAAAAGCTTAGAGGAAGACTTCCAGTCTGTAGTAGGTGATATTGTTCAATGCTGCCAATACTAAACTTCTTTTCTTCAATAACTACAAGAAACTTTCTCAACCACCGATTGCTATGGCTAATGATACGCTACCCGAAAGTATTTGGTTATTATTTCTCTCAGTGCTGGAAGGTTACTCACACCCGAGAGTATCCAGTATCTCTTCAAAGCCACTATTCACCCATGCATGGAGGATTGTTGTCACATCTAGGCTGGTGCATCTGTCATTGGTCTCTCACTCCTATACAAGGTTAAAAAAAAAAAAAAAAGCGTCTGCAACCTAATAGGTCCCACACTTGCAACCAAACTCCAATCTCTGTCCCATTGACGAAATGTGGCATCCCTGTGCCTGTTTTACAAGTATTTTCATAAAATGTACTCTGACACACTCAAAGCACTTGTACCCCCTCGACATAGCTATCTCTGGCAAACCCCTCAAGCAGCAAAATCTCTCCCACACACTGTAGAGATTCCTAGATGCTATAAAGCTTTCAATTCAAATAGCTTCTGCCCTCAAACTGCTAGACTTTGGAATTCCCTCCCAGGTGTCTGTTTCCCTGACTGTACTGACATGCAGAAATATGTGAACAACTTTTTATAAGATAAAGTATACTTTTCTAAGTACACTTTATTTTCAAAATCTCACATGACCTTGTGTCTAACCTTGTGGAGAGGAGGTTAATAAGCTCAGTGTGTCCAACTTATCCAACATCTTATTGAAATGTGATAAAAACTTCTCTTCTTTCATTATTTTTGGGATGAGGATTATTTGAATTACTATTCTCATCTTGGATGTTATTTTATCTATGTTTTGATCAAGGTAACCCCCAAACTTTCTCAGGTGCAGCTATGGAATCTGTATGGAATTTCTGATAGAATTCTTTATTTCAGTCACAGGTGTAACTTGGTCTCATTCCAGTAACCGTGCGTGATCGGATAGAAGTCTTAAGTAATATGTACTTGTATTCTTAATGTCGGTTGCACTGAAGATTGAGCCTTCAACCTTACACAGCTTGATCTAAAGATTTGTGAGTAAGATGAGATTCACATGAAGAAAGTCAGAGATTACATTGGGCAAAACATTAAAACTAGATTAGAACAGTAGTTTGAATAAAGTAAAAACTCTTTTTTAAAACAAATATTAACTCCATGATTTATTATTAAGTTGGAACACAAAGTATGTATATACTTTACGAACCAATCTTTTGACAACTCTGTGTCAGCATCTTCTGGCAGCTTATATAAGCAGCTGGAAGATATTGAAGCATCTGTCTAATCAGCTGTCTGAAGACATATTTCAATCCAAGCATGAAATTCACTAAATCAAAAAAAAAAAAAAAAATTTTTTTTTTTTTAAACCAAAAATGATTTTTAACATGTCAACATGAATCATCCCCTTTTTCCCCATGTTAAGAATGTATTTCTATTTAAAAAGCCATTTTTTTTAACAAAAAGCAATTCTTAACATCGGGATGGATGCTGCATTTTGGATTCTTCACTTTGGCATCTTCCACCTGTTAATGTAATTTGTCGGATGATGTCAATGCAAAAGAAACAAAAGATTGGGCCATAAACTGGATACATAGTAAAAGCTAAATGAATAAAAAAGAATATTTGCTGACATCAAACATAAATTTAAAACTTCAGCAACATCTGATGAATTACTTTGTCTAATTTTTTACAAATACAAACTTAAATGTTTTTATTTTATTATATGTGAAGAAAGTCTTTGCAATGAAAACAACACTTCAATTCAATGCACTACCCCCCCCCCCCCCCAACTGATCACCCTCTACCCCCCGCACTAAACTGATCGTCTTGACACAAATCTTTTTTTCTTATCAAATGTTGTTATTTTTACATTTTATCTTCTTCATTCGCAAATATATTAAGTTGTTTGGAAAACAAAGACCAATTTTGAAAACAAATCGTGCTATGAACATACCTATGTGTTCACTCACTGCCGTGATCGTCTCTTTTGTTCTGCTGGATCAAGGCCATTCACCGATCTATTCAATGCTGCAATGAAGAACTCTCCATATAAAACAACACGCGTCCAATTTATAAACAACAACAGTGTTTATTATTTCGAATAAGTGGTGCTCGTTTCACCAAGGTTGAACAACAGACTTGCAGATCTGTGCTTGATGAGACACTGACACAATTTAATCCCATTACAAAGTCCTTTAGCAAAGAGCCCTCAGTAACTCTCCTCAAAATTAACCATCCACTCTTAAATTTTCAGCTCAAACTCCCACTCTTGCTCGTTCTCCTTCCTCCAAGATCTCTTTGTGTCTGATTTATTCTGGACTTTTGTTGTTGATCATTATTCAACCATCCAGAGAAGACATTCGCTGAAGATAACATCCAACTAGTCTCCAGATACTGCTTCTCTCCCCAAGCCAATCCCAGTGAGACTCTTCCAATTTTTCAAACAGAGAATATCTTCTGGGTAGTCTAAATCTGGCCAGAGATATTTTCAGTTCTCTCTGCCCCCCTCCCTCCTTTCCCTCAACCAAACATATAACGACTGCACCATCTGCCACCCACATGCACGTGCAAAACATGCTGCACGGCATGTTTACCTTGTCACTTCAGATAGTAGAGCATTGTTGAAACGTTGACATGAAATGCATTTCTGATATTTTAACAAAGCTTTTGTTCAACAATTGCTTTTAAATGTTCTTTAAGAGCGCATAGTCGTCCTATACCTTCTTAATCGTCAACACTCATTTCCTCCATGGAATTAGTGATGGGACGATTCCAATACTTTTCTCGATTCCGATAAGATTTCTAAATATAGAGTTGTTTTTGTGGAGAGGAACAGTACACCAAAAGTCCATGTAATATGTGCATATATTTTTGCAAACACAAAAAATGCACTTATGGGCCTATAGATTTTAGTTTAAGTAGTTGTTTAATATCAATAAATATTTATCATATCCACATTAATAACAGCTGTGGAAAATTAATCTTTGAACAAAAGGAAACAATAAAAAGAATTGTTTTGGAAATCAGAAAATAGACACAAATTTCTCCGATACCTCAAAGAGTTACAATTTCTTTGATTCCTGATTTCAATCCTGATTAATCATCTCAACACGACATGGAATGTTTTGAAACGACTTTCGTATTGTCCTATTACTTGTGGACCTTTTTCCCTATGCTTTGTTGATATTAGCAGCTATTTCGGAATCATTATGATTAACTTTGGCCTCCTGCAAGAAAAATATACAGATTACCCCTTTTCTACGCTTCAAAATTTTTATTCTGAAAAAAATTATTTGAGATTTATTGAAGAGTATACACCTATCAGTAAACATGTAAAAATTTTGTTTTGAAAAAAAAAAGACAAAAAAATAGCAACTTTTATGAAGCGAGTCGAAATATTTTCCAAACAATATTAATATTATGTTTTTCTCCACTTCAAAATTTAGATGTCATTTTCACATTGTAAAAAAAAATTATATCTCCCTTACATATTAGAATAGTTACCTCCCTTGGATGAAATGCCTATATTTGTTTTTTATAATAAGTCTTTGTCCATAATTCATCCTATATTAAAAAATAAAAATAATGAAAAATCTGTATATGTATGTACCCGTGATGAAACGAAAATATCATATTCCGAAAATTATGTAAATTGATGAAGTAGTTTTATTTTTATATAGAAAATCCAGTTTTTATTGTATGCCATTTTGAAAGCAATCTAAAAAAAAAAATGAAGGGTAACTATACAATAATTCAAACTTGCAATAGTTATGCTGTAATGCCTATGAATTCCCATTAATTTCTTAATGATTTTGTTTGTTTTTTAATATAAGGGGAATTCTGGACAATATTAAAAAAGAAAAAAAAAAAACACTGAAATTGGCCAAATTTTCTAAACAACATTAATATCATGTTTTCCTCCACCTGAAAATTTGGATGTTATTTTCACATTGTAAAAAGAATTGTCTCTCTTGGATAAAATACCTATATTTGTTTTATATAATAGTGATAATTATTATAATAATAATAATTATTATTATTATTATTATTATAATAAAATGAATGAATGCTTAGGTGCACTATAACTCGTGCATGTAATTGTGTGCGTATGTATGGAGTTTTGACAAATTTTAGGAGGATAAGTGTTTGAAAGGATGTAGTGTCTCTGTAGTCAATATTCAATGTAGGCAGTTTGTTCGACATTTTTACTTTTGTTGACCCCAAACAAGACATATTGCCACTTGGACGTAAGTAGCTACTATTTGAAATTGTGTCTAACAGGGGACTGAAGGGACTTGATATGTCTAATCATAGCAGATTTAAACTTTTTCAGATTAGTATGATTAGTAAGATTAGTACAGTCAGGGAAGCAGGAAACAGAGAGGGGATTCCAAAGTCTAGCAATCCAAGGAAAGAAACTATTAGAGTAGAAGACGTTTCTGCATCTAGGGAGTTTAACAGTGAAGAGATGTGATTTTGCTGTTTGTCAGATTAGTCAGGGTATGTATTAGTGATGCATACAAAATTCCTGATTCGATACAATTACTGATTCTGATTTTTTTTTTATAAATCTCTAAATATTTAACCAAAATGCTATGTCTTCCTGATTACCATAAAAACACATGTTAAAAATACATATATTTTCTTAAACTTAAAAACACACTTGTGGGGGAAGAGGAGGGGATTTATAGATTTTAACTTAACTGGTTGTTTAAAATCAATCAATTTTGATTATTTTGTATTACTACCAGCAGTGGAAGATTTTGTTTTAAACAAAAATACAGAAAGATAATTATAAAGGAATCGGTTTTTGGAATCGGAAAATAGGTACATATTTTTTTCAATACCGATACCCCCAAAAGTTCCGATTTTAAGAATTCCCGTATCTGATTAATCATCCCAACGTTAGTATGCATGTCAAGGGTGCATAGGTGCTATGAGTGCTTTTCATTAAAGTAGTTGTGGAATAGGCGCAGGGATGTTTCTGGAAGTAATGAGTATGGTGCTGTGCATGAGTATTGTAAATGAGTATTGTGTAGAGTAATGAGTATTGTGCAAATCAACGTGTACTAAAATGAAAAGTTAAAATAGAAATTAAAAATGTATTTGGAGGTTGGTGTTAGGGGTTAAAAATTTTAGGGTTAGGGTCTACCAAGTCAGAATTCAAGCTCAGGAAATGATATTTGCTTGGTTGCATGTTGCTGAACAGTTATCAGGTGGTCAATGTCTTGTGTAAGATGGCCAAACATATACCTGCTTTAATAAAAACAGGTTCATATTTGGGTTGATGAATCTCTGTCTAATTCAAAAGTTCTCGATAAAATACAGAAACATATCTGTAATTTTATTGCCTCCCCCCCCTTTTTTCTTTCTGACCTCTCTTTCTTTCACAGACTTTATCCTAAATCTTTTCTATAAATACTATTATGGCACATATTCTCTAGAATTATCTCATCTATTCCCTGCATGTACATGGCATAATCATGCTGAAACACCAGTTCCCATTAGATCACCAAGCTTAAGCAACATTGACCTTAGTCATTACTACAATGGGTGACCATTTGGGAATACTAGGCGCTGTATGTGCTCTCTGCTTATCTTGGCATTGTTTCCAATCCTACACGTCTCCTTGCCACTAGAAACAGGCACTGCCAACTCAGGAGAAATGTGGTTAGGGACTGTACAACCCTTGCTTAACAGTTACACGTGCTCTTACAGGAAGTATTCATTATCTCTTGAGACAGTACAGAGGCCATTTAGATATTTCCTGTTTCCTTTGTTTCCGCTCGTTTGACTTGTTGATCTCGTGGTCTCTATCTATTCACTGTTTTGATACCTTATCGTAATACAACTTCCTATTCCGGTAGCTTCTTTCCAAGAACGGCAAACTTGTGGAACTCTCTACCTGCTCACTGTTTTTCTCCTACCTTGGTCTTTTCAGGACTAAGGTCGATAGGCATCTTTACGATAATCATCTTTTTTCTTGTTAGCAATTTTCATTTAAAAAAACATGAGAAAAAATTGCAGTGTAACGTCACACTGTCGCAAGAACAAACCAACAAAGGAAAGAAATAAAAATCCGAGTCGAACTATTTTTGGTTTTAGCTTAAGGCTTTTATTACCATTACTTTCCAAACAATGTCTGCTTTTTTTTTTTTTTTTTATAACTGTTCATTTTGTCTGCCATGATATTATCAAAACCTTGCCATCTCGACGCCAGTTTAAAAGTCTCACTGCCACTGCAGGGCCACACATCCATCTCACCTGGCCATATTTCTCTTTCTCTCCTTAAACCAAGCTTCTATCCTTACATCATCAATGCTCTAATTCCCATCTGGCATACATTGAAATGAATGGTTCTCGTCTTGGGGAGGCTTCATGTTTTGATAAGCTTCTGGACTTTACTCCCGATCTGAAATAGAACACGTATATCAAATCCGTTGCCAAGGTTGCTGGGAAAATGGTTAGATCCTTCTACCGTTCCAGTAGATATCTCACTCTTGATGCAATTCTCTACCTATATAGAAGCCAGGTACGACCAATGATGGAATACTGTTGCTACGTCTGGGCTGAAGCTGCTAGAAGCAGCTTATCCTGCCTTGACAGAGTTCGAAATAGACTTCGTAGCTTAGTGGGGGGTGCCCTTTTCTCTTCCCTGCAACTTCTTTCCCACAAAAGAGACATTGCGAGCTTGTCTCTGCTTTATCATTATTTTCCATGGCAGGTGCTCATCTGAGCTTCAATCTATGGTCCCCCCTCGCCAAACTTTCATGAAAAACACTTGTCTAGCCAGAACCAGTATCTATAGTTTCCCACACTCTTTATCTGTGCCTAAACCTAAACATAGATTTCATGAACAAAGCTTCTTTCTTAGAACTGCATGCCTGTGGAACCCTCTTCAGTTTGCCTGCTTCCCAGCTGACTACAATCTGATTGTCTTCAAGTCCAATGTAAACAAGTTATTGATGAACCGTCCCCCTATGTAATCCAACTTACAAAAATTCTGCTACCTATGTTAAAAACGTTATAATCACATTGACTAATGTATACCTATTGACCCTTATCCTCGAGTGGCCTCCAGAGCTTGATAAGTGGTGATTCCTGTAGAAAAAAAAAAAATCTCATGCTCGCATTAATCAGCCATTTCTCACCTTCTTCAATTTTATATGGTTATCTTCGTCGGTGTGGACTTTGCTTCTTTCCGACCACGTGGTGCCCTGTTTTTCTTTTTCTTCTTACGCAAACCAGTGCACACTTCCTTATTTGCATTTGTGCTTTTTTGGCTGCTGCGCAAACAAGCTATTCTATAGCTCCTGCTGATATTTGCCCCACACGCTCATACACGCTATGTTACAGCAGTTACTTCCTTTATTGGTCTCGACATGTGAAAACGTACGTTGTAAAATAATGAAAAAATTGGAACCAGAAAACTTTATATATATATATATATAAAGTCATCTCTCCAGTTGATGATAGCAAAAGGTTGAACGTCTGATTTTGATTGATAACCACAATCATTCACACATTGTTTTTCCTTCACAATTTCCTGGATCCACATGCCTCAAAATACAATCATTATTTCTATTTTACTCTTTTTCTCTTAATTTTGAAATTATTAAAACACTAGCAGAAATACCCGACGTTGTATGGGATTTAGTGAGGATTAACAACTGTTTCAATCTTCTAATACATTTGTTGTCATCGAAATCAGCGAAATCGCCCATTTTTTAATCAGATTGATTCATTGACTGCTGTAGTTAGGGAACCCCACCACCCCCACCGCATTGTGCCGGGAGGAAACTTCATATGCCTTTCTGCAGTGACTTAATCCGCAATACATTGGAGTCTACATTGCACTGTAAAGAATTTACTGATTTTATAAAATTATCTGTAAATAAAAAATGCAAAAGTCAAGTATCGTGGTTCAATTGTGCTCTAAACACAGACATTCATTTCAAATACGCCCCTGTCGTATCAAAGAACCAACTGTTCATTTTATGGAATTACTTTTAAATAATCACTCGAGTTAAAGTTAAACATACAAAAGTCAGGTATCATGGTTCAATTGTGCTCTAAAAAGAAACATTCATTTCAAAAGCGCCCCTGTCTTATAAAAGAATCTATAGTTGATTTTATGGGCTGTGTATTTTTGCTTCTGCGTTTATAACTTATCAAATGCACTTGTGAGGTTAGGTTGTATAAATGTGTTAACTTTGGTCAAAATCAGACTTCTTTCTTTAATAGGATTTTTTGGATTTTTGATACTTATCAGTGGCATTCTGATACACAAACTATGTAAGAACACTCCCAGGCACATCAAGTACCTTCGTGTGAAATTAAAAAAAAAATTGGCCCAGCCGTTTCCAAGGCAATGACCTCACACGCATAAAGTTCCTAAAGTAGAGATAGAGCTATGTATGCATTCCAAACGCAACTGCTGTCCACATATGAATCGTAACATGCTTCTCATTAGCATGTAGTTTATAATTCCTAACCTGTTGTTCGGATCAGCTCGCAGTAATGTCGTTACAAATATATGAAAAATGTTTTAAAATGTAATTTAAATATTAAACATCCTCGTAACGCTGAAAGAATTACGCTTTGATAGTCGGCTGAAGAAAAAAATTGCCGTCAAATAATTGGACAGTGTGAAAGTTCTACCACATCTGACAACACTCGATCCTGATGCAGCATTTAATGAATTGTCACCGATTTTTTTACGATGCGGATGAAGAAGCCTGTCAAGCTCCCATGATTCTTTTTGGAATATTTTTCAAAGCTCAGAATTGCTGAAACATGGGGCTAATTGGGGGAAGAGTGGGGGGAAAAAAGAGAGAATTTTAATAGAAATATGTTAGACTTTTGCTCAAGGCAATGCCAAATAGCACTGCTAGTATTCATATGTGTGTATATTGACTTGTACACTGTGTGTGTGTATATATATATATATATATATATATATATATATATATATATACGCACATATACACACGCAAAATGGCGTAATGAAAGAAAACTATAAGGTGTTTGCAAATTCTCTTCCAATTTTCGGATTTTTTAATCATGTCCAAATGCATTTTATTTCCTTTTGACGGATTGATTGTTGCTATTTTTTTCTGATGAGTTAAGGTAAAAATAGATTCATTGATTGATATAATAATTAAGTGATTGATTTTGTGCTACGAAACAGATACTGACAAGAATTGTAAATGTCAACTGAATTAAAGGAATAAATTGTAAGATGGTCAACATCATGAAATTTGGAATATAGGCTGTTGTCATTTATTCATTTTATATATATATAGTTTATACACACACACATAATATATATATATATTTATACTAGCCTGGGTACCCAGCATTGCCCGGGTGTTTAGAGGTGCGTGTTGAGAAAAAAAAAAAAATGGTAGTAGGCAGGCTCAAACCTGTACCGCGAAGGAGGGAAAAGAAGATGAAAAAAAGAAAAAAAATCTGACATGTTTGTTGTTGCATCCATCGCCAAACCAGAAGTGACAAACGTTTAAATTAAGGCTAGTTAATCGAAAAGAGGCGATGACTTGCGAAAATATCGGCGAAGTGCTCAGTTGAGAGTGATGGAATGAATGATTTTTAGCCAATTTTTCGATATTTGTCGTCCGAAGGGTCAAAACAATACCAATCTCATGAAAATCTGTTGCCGCTGTCAAAAGTTTTAGGCAAACATATAAACATACATACATACATACATTTAAACAGACAGGTGAGATTTATATTATAGACTAGCGGGGGATACCCGGTGTTGCCCAGGTGTTTGGAAGTGTATGTGTGTGTTTGGGGGGGTAGATCAAAACAACCCTTTGGCCGGGTGTTTGGAGGTGTAAAAGAAAAAAAATGTTTTAGTAGAAAGGTAGGCTTGAACCCCGAACCTTTGACGCGGAGGTGGAAAAGAAAGGGAAAAAAAAAACTGCGACCTAACCATCTCGACCACGGGAATAGATGAATTGATAAGTGTGTTAAGTTGACGTTTATAAAGCAAACTTAACAGGTGCGAGAATGTTAAGTCGCATGATTTTTAACCTAGTTTTGCGCTGGAAACCAGTTTCTGTTTTCCCCGCTACGCGGCGATCAAAAAATATCTCGGAAATAGCTTTTAAAAGTCGGGTAAATTAAAGATAGCTGCGACCCGAGTTCCTTAGTCGTAGATATTATTATTTAGACAGCATATAAAAAGTTTTAAGAAGGAGCGAGCCAACCGAGAATCACGGCGAAAAAAGCCTTTTGTAGACATACACAAGAAGCGAACACACATACATACACACATTTTTGCTTTTATATATAGAAGATTTTATAAAACAATGCGTACGTTTCACTGTTCTTGGAAAAACTAATTCCTTGACCTCCTAGGTAAGAGGCACTAATATCAAATATTTCATTATCGTTAAAAAATCAACAACAAAATAACTTTAAAATTGATGAAAATAGCTAATAATATTGTAGTGTAATGCTATACACACTTGACTATAAAATCTACAGTTCGAGTTAGGCTGATGAGCTGTAGAGCAGTGAAACACGTGTACAACAATTACTATTTTAAAAAAGTAAAACTATATATACTAGTATAGGTACCCGGATGTTTGGAGGTGTATTAAGCAAAAAAAAACAAGTGGTAGTAGGAAGGCAGACTCGAACCCGTACCGCGAAGGAGGAAAAGAATGGGGAGGGGGGGGAAATGTGACGTCTTTGCTGTTACGACCACCGCCAAACCAGAAGTGATGTAGGTTTAAGTTGAGGCTAGACAATCGAAAAGAGGGGATGACTTTCGAAAATATCGGCAAAAAAAGCGACCCCTTCTTGTAGAAAAGTGCCAAGTTGAGGGTGAAGAAATTAATGTTTTTAGCCAATTTTTCGGTATTTGTTGTCTGAAAGGTCGAGCTTCAAAGCGATACTGATCTTGTGAAAATCCATCGCCTTTGTCGAAAGTTTTAGGCAGACATGCAAACATATATACATACATTTATATATTGGTAGCTCAAATTTTCGACCCAAACTGATTGAAAAGCTTGCCCTATCTCTGAATACCCTTTATGTCAAATGATTAGACCAGAAATTGTCTGAGTAATTTGGTAGAGATCGCAATGTCAAATTTTTTTTAACTTTGACCTCTATTATGACCCCTTAACATTTATTGTTTTTGGGCTCAAATTAAGTTATTAAGTTAGATCCATGTCCAAAGAACCTAGATCTAAAATTTCAATTGTTTATACCCAAAATTGGTGGAGGAGATTGGTAGAGTTTTCAAAGGTCAGATTGTTGAACTTTGACCCCTTAATCGGCAAATTTCTGGCCGAAAACAGATTACAAAGATTTTCCCAAATCTCAGTACCCTGTATATCAAATTTCGAGTCTGTAGACTGAAAATTGACAGTGTTATTGCATAGGGAAATGTACACACACAGACAGACACTTTCACTTTTATAGATATATATATATATATATATATATTTGTGTTTACGTCCTAAAAATAAGCGCGATATTTCATAGGGAAAACTAATTCCTTGATTTCCTAGGAAGGAAACACTAATACCGAATATTTCATTATCGCTAAAAAATTAACAACAATATATATATATATACTAGCATAGGTGCCCGCTGTTGCCCGGGTGTTTGGAGGTGTATGTTGAGCAAAAAAAAAAGTCAATTTTTTAAAATTTTACCCTTATTATGACCCCTTAACATTTATTGTTTTGGGCTCAAATCAAGTTATTAAGTTAGATCCATGTCCAAGGGACCTATATCTAAAATTTCAAGTGTTTAGACCCAAAATTGTCGGAGGAGTTTGGTAGAGTTCTCAAAGGTCAAATCGTTGAACTTTGACCCCTTAATCGCCAAATTTCTGGCCGAAAACCGATCACATTGATTTTCCCAAATCTCAGTACCCTGTATATCAAATTTCGAGTCTATAGACTTAAAATTGACAGTTATTGCGTAGGAAAATGTACACACACAGACAGATACACAGACATGCTCACTTTATATATATATATATATATATATATATATATAAACTTGTACACTGTTATCTACCACACATGCACGTTTGATTAGTTGTCGTCCACCTCCAGAGCACTGTACACTATAGTTTCATGATTATCAATATTATCAATAATTTTTACTTTTCAAAATGGAAGAATTAGTACTTTGGCCAAATGCAAAAGTTTTGAAACAGTTTGTTGGTAGAAAGTTGTGGACCATGATGATGTTTATTTTGAAGAATAGGTTTTGTCGTTGAATAAATTCACGCAAAAAAAAAAAAAAGAAAAAAAACAATTATTTTCTCAATTAAATAATACTGAGATATGAATCAAATCAGTGAGGGTAGAAAAATCAGTTGGGGAGGGGGGGTAAGAGTTTGAAGTTAAAAAAAAAGTGGTGAAATAATTAGAGAGAAAGCGGCATTTTTTTTATATGCCAGGAATTTTCATGAAAATATGATAATCTTTCAGATAAGAAAGAAAAAAAACTATTAAAAAATAAAAAATATTTAGCATTGTTTAATTTTCTTTGATGTAGCTCCCCCCCTTCTTTTCCATGACTTTACCAAGTTGATCTTAAAAATAGCATGGACTCAACAATTATCTCTTTAGAGACCCCGCCCCCCAAAGTTTGGAAGATGCTCACCTTTTTAATGGTTAATTTTTAAAAAATGCTTTAATTATTTTATGGATATTTCTGTGTTTTGCTCGTTTTTTAACTGATCAATATAACTGTGTCTTTCAGTGGTGCATTTTGTCTTTCAAATAAAAACAATTTTTTTTACTAATGTTTGTATCGTCATCGATGATGATGATATTACTAATGTTGTTCCTGATTTTTCCTACGCTATTTTCTTTCATTTTATTTTTTCACTTTTTTTTTTTTTTTTTAGAAAGGAGGGAGGGTAGTGGTTTGTCCACTCATTAGTTTTACATGAAATTTTTGCTTTTGTTGCTATTTTACATTAATATTATACAATTGTTTTATTTTTTTATTATTATTATGTGTGTGTGTAAAATAATGTGACCAAAGTGTTCAATTTTTCCTGTAAGGAAATACTTTTTTTGTGAGTATGCAGTCATTTCTTCATCCTTAGTTGTGCAACTTGAGGTTGCACAACTAATGACACGTTTAACATCCCCTGTGTTTTTGTTTCTTTTCGGTTGTGATTCCACACGTTGGTTAATGATTGGAGGTGCATTTTAGTCTTTGTCTTGCAGCCTGCGGTTGTGCAATTGCTGTGAAACTTGGGTTCTTTTAGCAAATGTTCATATAATCTATTAATATATATAATTATATAGTTCAGCAGAAATAAAAATAGCTTGGTTATGTGTCCGAGAACAATATTTATTATTTTTAAATGATTTTATACGAAAATAAAGTGACTGGCTTTATGAAAGGACCTTAGCAACATTTCTGCTCCACAACGGAATTGGGTATCAGACTTGAAACCAAATGGTTTCATTTCAGTAGTTATTTCAGCTTTGTGTCTTATAACCCAAAAATAATTTATTTTACTTATCCATGTCTAAAAAGATCTGTCTTTCGAATGTCTCCATACTTGTAAAATATTATTTCATGAATATGATGATGATTTCAATGATTTCATTTTCAACTTCCCTTCTTGAAATAAGTTTTAATCTGTTCAGATGTGCAATGTGAGGTCTAGTGATATCTGATGAAGGATCAAAAAGTCTGTGTGAAGAATTATGTATCACCCACCCTGTTCTCCAGACTTTGCACCAACAGATTATCATCGCTTTAAAAGTTGGTAAAATCATTTGAGTTGATTAAGGTGTGTAGTGGAAAAATCAAAAATCTATTTTTCTTTTTCAAGTTAAGAATTGTATGAACATGGCATAAAAAATATTATCGATGGAGGAAAATTTGATCTTGAGAAAAAAATTTTTATTGAGCTTTTAAAATACAGAAGGAAATTTCTTTATGGTATGAAAAACATATGCAGGACATGCTGTAAAATTCAGCAACCATTGATATCACTATATATCTCGGATATAATCCCCTAAATATATTTTGTTGCATTTTTTCTATCTATCGCTCTTTCTCTCTGCATATATATATATATATATATATATATATATATATATTTTGTGTACAGAAAGTTGTTAGTTGAGACAGGTCATTGGTACCGTCGGTTTCAAGCCCGATAATAAGGCCCGTTTAAGGTATCCTTATCGAGCTCTCTTCAGCCAATATTCGTCTATCTTATAACCGGAAGTGTGAAGTATATATACCTCGCGAATCCACGTTCAAATCTCGTTTTGTTTAATCCCCCCCCCTTTTTTTTTTTTTTTTTTTTTTTTTTTTTTTTTTTATCTATCTATATCTATATATATATATATATATATATATATATATATATATATATATATATATATATATATATATATATATATATCGGGTAATGTAATACCTAATTTTCAACTTTGAATTATTTAAATTTAAGATCTAATTTCGAAAAAATGTTTTTTTTATATGAATCGATTTTAATTTGAACCCCATTTAATTTTAAAATCTCTTTCCTTATGTATAAAAACTTTAAAATCTGTATTGGTATCGTTTAAAAACTTAAAAATTCGTTTAATTATATCGAACATTTAAAAATTTCCAAAAATACGTTTAAAGTTTTAAAAAATATATTTTTAATTATATCGAATCACGTTTAAAAATTTCGAAATACGTTTAAAAATTATTTTTTAAAAACCCAAATCTTTCAAGGTTTGGGGAAGTGAGTATTTATCTATCCTAAGTGATTTCCCTAGTTTATTAACATTATTATATTTTTCTATAGTTTTAAATTCGAAATAGATTATAAATTACATTTATAAAATATAATATATATATATATATATATATGACATTAATTAAAAATCTATAATATAATTGCGATTAAAATCCAAGTTTACCGACTAATTATGTATTTACAATTTTTTTTCCTTATATATATATATATATATATAAAAACAACATCTAAGTGTTGTTCTTTTCATTGATCCAATTTATTAGGAGACCCTTCCTTCTATGTATGCAACTTTTCAAAGCTTCACTCCTCACATTTAAACATTTTATTTTTGGGTCATGAATGGACCGGAGGATGTAGTATTTCTCTGCGTTACAGAGTGAGCATTGACTTAATTCCGGGACGTATGCTGGTCTATGCTCTATTTTTCTCCATTTTATGGAAAAGGGTGTATTTTTTTCTTTAAGCTCCCACACGCGGGTAGCTAATGCTGTATTCATCCTTGTTTTAGCTCTAAAGGAGCTCATATGTGCATAATATCTTTGTTTAAATTGGCCTTTTGTCATACCTATATATATTTCCGGTATATTTGTGGATTGTTCCGTTACTGTGGCCTCATAGACAAGGGATTCAGCTTTACAATTACCCTCCAATGGACAGCTATTTTTGGTCCTGCAAGAGCAGCCTGCGTTATCTATCTTTTTTGGTTCTTTGGATATTATCGACTTAATTGATGGAGCTGTCGAGTAACTAACTTTCACCGTGTTTCTATTAAAAAGTTTATGTAGTCTATGTGTTCTTGGAAAATGTTTGTCTAGAAGGCTAAGAAAACAATGCCCTACTCTAGTTTTAGTGTTCAATGAAAACGGAGGTAAGAACCAGATTATTTTCCGTTTCCTCTTTCGTTTTATATTTTCTTTATTCTGGGTTTGTTGAAATTTTATGTTTTCATTGAACCCACTTTGATGCAGTGCGTCATTATAATATGGTGCTGCTTTCTCGAACACTTCAGCGTTCGAAGAAAGCCGTGAAATCCTTTGGCTAATGTTCGCTACCATATTTTTAAACACTGTGGGTGGGTGGCATGAAGAGAGCTCGATAAGGATACCTTAAACGGGCCTTATTATCGGGCTTGAAACCGACGGTACCAATGACCTGTCTCAACTAACAACTTTCTGTACACAAAATATAAGTACGCTCTTAAAATTTGGATTTTCCTTTTAATTGAGCACTCTGCTGGAATTCTTTTTCCAAAAAAACTAATCATATATATATATATATATATATATATATATAAAATTGTCAAATAATGATTGAAAACTTTTAAATTAAATTCTTCAATTCTTAAAACAAAGTTTTCTTGGTAAACTTCGAGAATTTAAAAAAAAAAAAAAATTCAGCAACCATTAATATCGCTATCATTATATATCTCGGATATAATCCCCTAAAAATATATTTTGTTGCATTTTTTCTATCTACCTCTCTCTCTCTCTCTCTCTCTATATATATATATATATATATATATATATATATATATATATAATGTCAAATAATGATTGAAAACTTTTAAATTAAATTCTATAATTCCTAAAACAAAGTTTTCTTGGTAAACTTCAAGAATTTAAAAAAAAAAAAAAAAAAAAAAAATTTTTCTTCTTTGAACAAACGTATATTCTATAAAGACCAGAAATATGTGAATGTCACAGACTCTTTCTTTGGTTTTTGAAATATACATAGTAAGATTTGTTTTTTATTTGCTTAGCTAAATACAGGCATATACAAACATACGTACATAAAAACACTCATGGGGCTACACAGTAGAACGATAAATTTGTCGCCCTAAAGAAAACAACACTACAGATTTATTTTAAAACTTTTATAAAAAAAATCAATTTAGATAACTTGATTATGTAGTAGAGCTTTTCAGTTATGAGTTTTATAAACAAATTAGAAAATGGCATTATATATATATATATATAGAGAGAGAGAGATAGAGAAATAAAAAGAAACAAACAGTTGTGTGTTCATCAACGTTTCATCTTTATTTTGAGATTTCCTCTGGATAAATGAAATTAAGAAAACAAAACACTAGTACAAATATTTGAAAATATATTTTTACTGTAACGAAATTAATTTCATTCATCCAGAGGAAGTCTTAAAATAAAGGCAAAACGTTGATGAACACATAACTCCGTTTGTTTCTTTTTTATTTCTCTATTTCATCGGAATGCTATTTCCATTATCCTCTTCATATATATATATATATATATATATATATATATATATATATGCACACATTCAAATTTTAATAAATTATAAAACTCTTTTTTTTAATTAACTAAAAAGTTTGATTATCAACTTACAAACACTGACAACTATATATATATATAATGTGTGTGTGTATTTTTAATTATTTTCAAATTATATTCCAAATGAAGAGTATATACCAAGGTATTAAGTTTGTTTATAGCTGTTTCAAAGCAATGTTTTTGCCATACAATGCAACAAAATGTCTTACTCATTTGAATCTGCAAGTTCCTTTTTTTTTTTTAACTTTTTTTTTGTTCTAAAAATAATTTCATGATTATATTGTGATATGCTAAAAATAATTTCATGATTATATTGTGATATGCTAAAAATAATTTCATGATTATATTGTGATATGCTAAAAATAATTTCATGATTATATTGTGATATGCTAAAAATAATTTCATGATTATATTGTGATATGCTAAAAATAATTTCATGATTATATTGTGATATGCTAAAAATAATTTCATGATTATATTGTGATATGCTAAAAATAATTTCATGATTATATTGTGATATGCTAAAAATAATTTCATGATTATATTGTGATATGCTAAAAATAATTTCATGATTATATTGTGATATGCTAAAAATAATTTCATGATTATATTGTGATATGCTAAAAATAATTTCATGATTATATTGTGATATGCTAAAAGGTCGACTTCTTTCTAAATATTCAAATCTAAATTTGTTTGCTTTTGTCTTCTTTGCTTACTTTTTTGTCTCTGTCTTCTTTGTTTCCTTCATCTTTTTCGCTAACTTTGTATTTTTGCTTCCTTCGTCTTCTTTAACTTCTTTGCCTACTAAGTTTTATTTTTCGCCTATTTTGTCTTCGTCGTCTTTATTTTAATCTTTTGTTATTTTATTTGGATTACAAGTCTGAACATTTTTTGGCAAATTGTTTTTTTTTAAATGTTCCCCTCCCCAACCTACCCCGACCATAACATATATATATATAATTATAACATTATAGCTACATTCCAAGTTCTAAATATTTATTCTCTTTACCAAACAATTCCTTCAGCATATCAAAACTTTGGCACTTTTTTTTTTTTTACAGATCTGTTTCGTTATGCAGAAACAATCAATTATTATTATGTCAATATCTACAAAATTCGAATAGACAACATTCCTTTATTTGATATACTATTAGGTTTTTAAATAAAGATACGTACATATTATAAATATTAATAAATTATTTACCAATTTAACCTTATATGAAGAATAAACAATACAAAAGCTAACATGATTGCACACATTTTTAAGATATTAAATACGATTTAAAAACGTTACTTTCGCACTCACTACCTAAATAAACTCATTTTAGATCTAACACTAGTTAACATATTATAGACGATAAATATTTGTTAAATTAAGTAATATTATCATAAAAATAATCTCTGTGTAGACTAAAATCTTTTTAGAACAATTTGTTGTGCATATTTCTTTCTAAGCAAAATATTTTTTGATTTGTCTAAAGAGTATATGTATGGAAAGAGTCAATATTGACATAATAATAATTGTTTTTGCATAACGAAGCAGATCAGTAAAAATTGTGCTGAATTTTTTAAATGCTGACAGGATTGTTTGGTAAGAAAAATAAATATTTGGAACTTGGAATGTAGATATATTCTATAATATTTTATATATACTCTGTTATTTTTAACTAACATTGCACTTCTAAACTAAAACGATTCGTATACACAAACGGTGAAATATAATTAAAAAAAGAATATATATATATATATATATATATATATATATATATATATATATATATATACTCTCGTAAAGAAAATTAAATAAGCTATAAACAATTTAAACCATTAAAGACACTAATAGTTAGAGGAAAGAAAATTTTAAATAAACGATCAAAATTTATATGCAAATGTAGACAGAAAAATAATCTAAAAATGATTAAAAAGAAAATTACAATAAGTAAATAAAAATGATATTTCAATAAATAAAAAAGTATATAAAAACATTTTAGATAAATGAAAAAAGTTATTAGAAAGTAAATAATAAATTAATAAAACAAAAACACACATTCCGGATAAAAATATTGTAAACCAATATAATTTTTAAAATATTGTAAACTGATATAATTTTTAAAATATTGTAAACCAATATAATTTTTTAAATATTGTAAACCAATATAATTTTTTAAATATTGTAAACCAATATAATTTTTAAAATATTCTAAACCAATATAATTTTTAAAATATTGTAAACCAATATAATTTTTAAAATATTGTAAAATAATACAGGGTGTTTCAAAAGTCTTGGGAACATTACAAATTCGTATATCTCATGAACTATTCCAGGTAGAAAAATGAAACTGTTGTCATTTTAAAGCTTGCTTAATCAAGTTTTTGGTCATACTAATGATTTTCGTCTTATCTTTCCATGTGCAGTAATGGCGTTCTCTAAACAAGACAAGGCGTTTTGCGTCCTCCAATTTGCAAAGACTGAATCGTGGACATGTGTTCAGCGTGCATTTCGCAGGAAATTTAAAAAAGAAGTCCCTGAAAGGAAACCCATTGTCAGATGGCATGCTAAATTTGTGAAAGATGGGTGTTTGTGCCCAAGTAAGCGAACAGGTCGCCCTTCAACTTCAGAAGCTGCAGTTGAGCAAGTCTGGGCAGCCTTTCAGCGGAGCCCCCGTAAATCAGTGAGAAGAGCCAGCAGGGAACTTCAGCTTGCTCCAGCAACTGTCTGGCGTGTCTTAAGTAAACGACTGCAAATGGTACCTTACAAGCTCAAGTTGGTCCAAAAGTTGAAGGACACTGATAAGCCACTTCGCCGTGACTTTTGCATTGCAATGCAAGAGTAGTTGGAAGATAACGGCTTTGATGACCGGCTTGTTTTTAGCGATGAGGCGACCTTCCATCTGAATGGCAAAGTTAACAAGCATAGCACTCGCATATGGGGTACTGAGAATCCTCATGAAATTCTTGAGCACGAGCCAGATTCACCAAAAGTGAACGTGTTTTGTGCAATTTCCAAGAAAGGTGTCTATGGACCGTTCTTCTTTGAAGAGGCAACTATCACTGGTGAATCCTATCTCAACATGATGGAAGACTGGTTAATGGCTCAGTTGGAAGAAGCAGAATCTGATGACTTCATTTTTCAACAAGATGGTGCACCACCACACTGGAGACTTAGAGTAAGGCAGTTTCTTAACACAAGGCTGCCTGGTAGATGGATTGGGAGATCTGGGCGAGGTGATGACGTTCTCATGCCCTGGCCTCCTAGGTCTCCAGATCTTACCCCGTGTGACATTTTCCTTTGGGGCTTTGTCAAGCAACAAGTCTATGTGCCGCCCCTTCCAAGAGATATTTAGGAACTAAAGGCTCGAATAACGGCAGTTGTGGGAACCATTGACATCAAGATGCTGGAACGCGTTTGGCAGGAAATGGACTATCGACTAGATGTCTGCCGTGTGAATGGTGCTCATATTGAGCAAGTTTGAAGATTCCCCACAAAACTTGAAACTTTAACCTTTCCAACGGTACCAATTTCATTTTTTAACTCCTAATAGTTTTTGAGTTATTAAAAATCGTTATGTTCCGAAGACTTTTGAAACACCCTGTATATTTTGTTAAATATGGTAAAATAATTTTTTTTTTTTAATTGAAAACTATATAATTAAAAGAAAAAATATATAGGCTTTTGGGAAATGATTTTTGTTTTTGATTTTGTTTGACTTTGAGAAGACAAAGAAAAATTAATTTTTCTCATTTTCTTTAAGGAAGTCAGAGGGTATGATTGAGCTTCTAATTACCATTATGGACGTCTGCAATCAGATTGTGCTGAATGAACATCCTTTCAAATCTATTGGGATCATTTATGCTCTGATGTTGTTGGAAAATTTTCAAACCAGCAAAATATAGCAACTTGTGTTCAATTAAGAGTTGTTTATTATAAATATTGAGATAAGGCATTAAATAACTCGGCATCATTTGTGTCTATATGACCACATTTAAAGTGTGAACATGACCTCTTAATCATTGTTTCAGACTGAGCACTTATTAAGTCATTGCTTTACTTGAATAGTATTTTTTCCCATCAGAAAGCAATTCTTTATTTACTTAGGAAATTCATATTTTTCACTTGTTTTTAAAATTTGCAGCAACAAATTCACTGTAATTTGTAAACTAGTAATTTGATTGTGGTGAAATTTTTACATATGCTATTCTAAGGTTTTTATTTCATGAAAATCATACAAGTATTTTTTTTTTTTTCATTATTTGTGACACTATATGTTAGGCCCAGGGCTTATCAATTGACATGTTATATCGTAAACCATTGGTTAACATGTGTAAAAGTATTTTAGCATCAGCTAATAATTTTTTCAATATTGAAGATATTAACTCGATCTATTTTCTAAGGTCAGTCAGATTTTAGGCATCCCACAATGAGCAAATACAAAAACAACAGTGCTTATTCAGATGAGCACTAATAGCGATAAACAAAAATGAAGAAAAACTTTTTTGTACGTACTTGTCATGGAATGAAGATTGCCTATTCCAAAAATCACAAAAATTAGTCAAGTAGTCTTTTTTTTTATTTACAGAAAACAACTTTGCCATTTTTTTACAATAAGTGACACATGAGGTCCTATTTCTCGAGAGAACAAAAGGGAAGGTAATCAGTGATTATTATGACAGTTTCCATTTGCAGTAGGGTTGTCTGCCCTTGTCCACCGATTCATTTTTTCGATCCTTATTGAAACGGTAAAATTTGATTTTCTTGAATAAAAAAAAAAGAATTTCTTAAAAGTACATGGTTTTTTGGGATGTTTTATTTTTGTCCCATGACTAGTACATACATGGCACAGACATTTTTGTATTTTCTTTTGATTTTAAATGTCACCATAAGTGCAAGTCAAAAGCACCGAAAGGACTCATTTAGTTCTACACCGAGTTCTTTGACTTCAGTTGATCTGTAAATAAACAGATAATATTCACGTATTTGCTTGTTCTGGGGTGCCTCAAATGTAATTGATCCATTTTCTGTATAGATTTATTACATCACTAGCGGGAGAGCCTGGCGTTGCCTTGTTGTTTGTAAGTGTGTGTTTAGAAAAAAAAAAAAAAAGGTTTTAGTAGGAAGGCAGGCTGGAACCTGTGACGCAAAGGCAGAAAAGAAAGTGAAAGAAAACGTGACATCTTACCGCTACAATATGGCACCACAGGAAGTGTAAAGCGTTCAAATTTAGCGATGTCGATTAAAAAGTTGACGTGCATAAGAATCACGCAGGTGCAGAAATGAATGTTGGCTGAAGGCCAGTTAGGCGTTCCGCTTTCTGCCATTTTATTTATTTGTTTCTCCACGATGCTGGGGAAACCTAGCTCCCCACTAAAAAGGGGAACTCTCAAATGAATAGCAATTGTCTGATCCGGGTGTTTGGAGTTATGTGAAAAAAAACAGTTGTAGTAGGCAGGCAAGCTCAAACCCGTGACGCGAAGACGGAAAAGAAAGTGAAAGAAAAGCTGACGTCTTACTGCTACGTTATGACGCGAGAGGAAGTGAAAAGCGTTCAAATTTACGATGTCAATCAAAAAGTTAGTTAGGTGAATGAGTTCAAGCAGGCGCAGAAATGAATGTCTGGCTGCAGGCCAGTTAATCTTCCTGCTTGCTGCTGTTTTATTCATTTGTTTCCCCATGAGGTTGGGGAAAACCAGCTCCCCACAAAAAGGAGGAGTGTCCAAATGAATTGCAATTGTCTGATATGAAGGGTTTCTCCCACATTAATCAAAGCTAATTGCCTTCAAGACGTCCTGGGCGGGAAGGCTGCTGATGGCTTTGCTTTAATGAGTTTCGCTTTATTTATACGAAAAAGACAAACAAACATGCAAAAGGATGGAATAGAGGGAATTTTTTAAAAGTCAATTAAAATAAATGTAGAGATGACGTTCATTCACAAATCGGGGATATTATAATCTAGGAAGCATAAGGAAAGTTCTAAATAAATGTAATCTCGTCGAGAACCCTGGTGAAAATAAGCCTTTCTTGGACATACAAAAACATGAGTGACCGTTTTACCTTTTATATATATATATATATATATATATATATATATAGTATGTAATAAGCTAAATTTTTTATGAATTTCTCTGAAATCTTTTTGTCTTCTCTACTATTTACCGAGTAGCAAACCAATTTATGCTTACAATCGAAGCATACACAGTTGTATGATGTGCCACGGGAAACACCTGAGCTTTTTTTTTTTTTCTTTTTTTTTTTTTTAAATTGGTGGACAATTTTGTTTGACCAAAATTTCCAAAGAAATATTTAATTTCCAATCACGTCATTAATATGAAAAAAAATTTTGCTTTCTTCAAAGTTCCCCAATGGTTTCTGACGCTCCTATTCCGAATTTGTGTTCATAGGATGTCATCAGACGACTGACTGTTCATTACCGATATAAATGATTGCACACTAAAAATAATTTAAATAAAAAATATAAAAAATCAGGTTTTCTTCAAGCAAAGTCCCGTGACATTTGCTGCGGGCCTGTCAAACTAACTATTTCATAAACATATTTTTTTTTATAATAGTTCAAATAAAGACTATCTAAAAAAAACCTTTTTAATTTCAATAAATCATTTCTTAGTCTGACAGACCCGCAGTAACCGTTATGGACCTTGTTTGAAGAAATCCTGATGCTTTTTATAATTTAACTAGTCTGGGTACCTGGCGTTGCCCAGGTATTTTGGAAGTGTGTGTTGAGCAAAAAAAAAAAAAAAAAGTGGTAGTAGGCAGGCAGGCTCGAACCTGTACCACGAAGGAGGAAAAGAACATGAAAAAAAAAACATGACGTGTTTGCTGTTGCGCCCATTGTCAAATCGGAAGTGACATAGGTTTAAATTAAGGCTAAACAATCGAAAAACGGCGATGGCTTTCGAAAAAGTGACCCTTCCCTGTAGAAAAGAGGGTGAAAGAATTAATATTTTTGGCCAATGTTTCGATATTTGTTGTCCGAAAGGTCGAGCTTCAAAATGATACAAATCTCGTGAAAACATACATACTTTCATACATACATACTTTCATACATACATACATACAATTAAACAAACAGGTGATATTTATATGATTTACTTATTTTTAATGTGCAATCATTTATAACAGTGGAAATAGTCTACCAATGATGTCCTCTAGACACAAATTTGGAATCGGGTCATCAGCAATAAAAAGAAAAACACTTTTTTCTTTTAGCTTTATTATTCGCACTGTCTCCCGTTTGGAAAATAATTTTGAATCCTTTGAACTGCCAGATATCAAGTTGACACGAAAGTTCTCGCAGTTTTTAACTTTTAAATTCAGATGAACATAGCTCAGCTCAAACAAAAATGTTTTGATTGAAATAAGCATCATCAGAATCAACAAACTTTTGTCAACGCAAAACAAGTGTATTTATGCCAGTAACGTAAAAATCTTGCGTTCTGGTGGCGATAAAGTTGCAAAAGGCATTTTTGTTATCGCTTAGGATTTTTAAGCATTTCTCATGCAGAAAGTTGTCAAGATGCTTGAAGAAGTGGTAGTCAGTAGGTGAAAGGTCTGGAGAGTATGGCGGATGAGGCAGAGTTTCATAGTCCAATCCATTCAACTTCTGCAGGGTCGGTTTAGCAACATGCAGTCGGGCATTGTCGTTCTGGAAAGAAAACATAATTGTTTTAAAACGATTGTAATTTAAATGATAAGATAGAGCAAAAAAAAAAAAACGCTCTTTAAAATGATATATAAAGTGAAGATATTATAGTGAAAACTCATTTGAAATCAAAATGAAATATTCTGCAAAAACCTACTTAACCTAAAAGAAAGTGATGTTTTTTTTTTTTTTGTAGCTTGCATTTAGTTTTAAAGACAACTATTATGGTTTTTTAGTGGTTAATATTATCAGTATTTTATTGTTATCAACATGTCATGCTCCTCAAGCTGATGATCTGGTGCTATCAGATTAGGCTGTCTGAAGATATCGGCTTCTTGACCTAAAAAAATGCTATAAACATTAACTTTTTTCTTTTTCCTTTTGCAAAAGTCAGTGATGTTCTGCAAAGCCAAAACAACAATTTTCCTTAACAAAATAATCAAACCAAACACCATGAATAAATATTTGAAGATATAAAATACTTGAAGCATAAATTTTATTTTATTTTTTTTTTTTTGAAAATGGCTGGACTCAGCATTGAATAATCTAAAAAGGTTTGATATGCCATAAAATAAAATAACCAAACATTAATCTGATTGTGACGAGGTCTATATGTTGTCCCTCTTCTCTCTTTCTCGAGAGAGACAATGGACAACCTCAGAAATGGTACCTGTCTAATTAGGAGTTTATAGTGAAGCAGGAGTTTACACGAGCACTTCTGATCCAGTATTGCTTAATTCCAATATCGAGGAGAAATTCAAGCACTGTTGGGTTAAGCAGAGAAAGACTACTGTTATTTCATAGTTTTCTTCTATTTTAGTTACCTTACTCAAGGTTTCAGAATCTAGTTTTCTTGAATGGGGGGGGGTGAAAATTTTCGACATCTTCTCCAAAGCGTAAACACTATTAAAAAAAAAAAAAAAAAAAAAAAAAAATTTTTTTTTTTTTTTACCTTTTCCTGCTTTTTGCACCCACAAGGTAACCCCCCCCCCACTCCACTTCCCATCATAAATGTATGAGGAGGCCGGTCCACCGACCAACCACTGAAATTTACACCCATCGCCTCTTTATCTTACGTGGTCGCCGGTGTTTTTTTCCCCCCATCTAGCCTTGTCCGTCTCGCCCACATCCTTCCAGTCTGGATTTGACTTTTCCGAGGGCTCCATGTCGAGATTCCCAGAGAATGACTTTTTTGGCAGTGCTGGTACTCTGGGTTCTGGCAAGTATTAAACTATCATATTGGCATGCACTGTGGAATACAAGAGAATGACAGAGAGTGAGTGAGGTTGGGGGGGGGGGTTGTGTGTGTGTGTTGTTGTTGTTGTTGTCATGTGACATTAACCAATGAAATGCTAGTAGACTTTTTTTTGTCAGTGGAAGCTTTATGTGTTTGTCTTTTCATTTGCATTTTTCTGTGACTGCGATTTAAAAAAATATAATTGCATACAAATAGTACTTACATGATTTTTATAAAAATATCCAATCAGATATCGTGTGTGTGTGTATACAAATAGACCTAATTCATAAGATTAAAAATTTTAAATCAAATATAATTGATTTTTACCGTATGGGAACCGTTGTAGCTGGAGTAGAATGCGAGAAAAAACAAGCATTAAAAATTGTTTGTTTTTTGTATTTTTCTAATAAAATATTAATAAATAAGGAATCATTTTGATTTAAAATCAACTTAGTAATATGCATGTAAACTTGAAAAAAAAAGCATGTTTGGAATGTGTCAAGATTATGCAAATGAGCAAAATATAAACAAGATGGCAACTGAATTTGACTGATGTCATGTTATTTTGTTTATTCAGATAATGTTCATACATTTTAAGTGTTTTTTTCTCAATTTTACATGTGTAATATTAAGTGGATTTTAAATCAAAATGATTCCTCATTTTATAATGTATAATAAAAACAATATAAAACCATTTTCAATGTCTATATTGAATTTGTTTGTGTTCTTTTTTTTTTTTTTTTTTGCAACCTTTAACGTTTGCCTTGATTTTTAAATAATTTAGTAGCATAAAAATTTTAATAAATCAAATTAAAGTTGCAAAATCCTATTTTAAAAAATAATTTGATAAAAACGGATTCTTGTCCACAATTCTCCCCATATCAAAATTTTTTTTTTTTAATCTGTATGGTGTACATATCTGTGGCGAAACGAAAATATCCTATTCCAAAAATCACATAAATTGATCAAGTAGTTTTATTTTTAAATAAGAAAATCAAATTTTATGAGTATCTGATGAAGCAACTATCTCACCTGCCATTTTGAAAACAATCTCAAGAATCAAAGGGAGATAACTTAACAATAATTCAGGCTTGCAAGATTCATATTGTGATGTCTATGGATTCCCATTAATCATTTAAGGATGATTTTCTTTATAAAAATAAAACTATTTGATAAATTATATGATTTTTGGAATACAATACTTTTCATTTTATCATGGCTACCATATATTGTACAGATTTTTCTTTAATTTATTTTTTTTTTTCTGAAGTATAGCGAGAAATCTGGCAATTCTGGATTCAAATTTAGCACCTTGTTAATTTAATGTAGTAGACCTGACATCTATTCAATGTAGTCGCCTTCAGCCTCAATCACCACCTCGATACGGGCCCGAAACTAGGAGCATGCCTATTCCACAAATGCCAGCGGGAGCTCGGCAAATACTCGTCCGATGGTGGTGATCAGGCTGGCTTTGGTGTTGTGGGAGGTCATGTTGGTGATGTTCTTAATGTATGACCAAATAAAGTAATCCAGCAGGTCCAGGTTGGGGGAGGAGGGGGTCGAATGAGAGAAGGATCCAAAATCGTAGCACTCCTTCTAAAGCCAAGCCTGGGTCTCTTTGGACTTGTGGGCCGGCACCAAGTCTTACTGCCATGCTCAGGGTTTGGCAGTGGCCACCTGATTGCACCAGGGGTCACCACACTCTTCAGCACATCCAGGTACACTTTAGTGTTGACTTTGAAGATGTGAGGTGGCATTATGTGGCTCTTACTAAAAACCACACCATAACCGTAGCCAGAAACTTTGTTTTCATCACCCTGTGCACGTCCCTGTTATTCATGGCAATCCTGCAATGCATTTTGAGGGTGCTGACAATGGTCCTGTTTTTATAACTTGGATCGATAGAGATCATGAGATTTACAGCGGCACATCTTCAATCTCGCTCACTGAACATTGTGTCACTTTCTGACATGATAGAAGGTTCCTATCGCTCTTGGGATTTGTACACAACTGGCCAACTAGTAGATGGTCTGCAACAACAAAAGAAAACCGATTTTCATCAAACAGAAATGGAATCGTGTCGTCTTTTCTAGGGCGTCAATTTTATCATTCTTCCCTATATATAATTCTATGAATTTTTTTTTTTTTTATATAGAAATTAGAAATAATTTAAACAATTTCACCGTTAATAGCCATACTTGAAAAATGCACCTGACCTTTTCATAAACTTTTAGTATTTGCATTATAAGCAGATTTCTAAACAAACAAAAAAAAAAAAATTTAAATGCGTTTTAAGTAAAAAGAAAAGTATTTACATGTTATGTTCAAATTAGTAAAAAGTTGTGAAAAATGATTGAGTAAAAAAAATAATTACGTATAAAAATATATTATTGTACATTCTCGATCCCCCATTTAATTTGAATCTAAAAAAGGGGGAGATAAGTCAGTTTGTGATATGTAATTTCGTATAACAAACAGACTTTTTTCATGCAATAAAAGAAACATTTTTTTTTCCTTTGTTATTTTAAAAAAACTAAAACTCAATTATTTAACAAACTTGATTTCTACGTGTAATTGTTTTTCTATTCTATTATTTTTTGTAATTTTTGATGTGACCTGTAAGTACATACTAGTATTTTTACTTAAAAGGCATTAGTGTGACTTTTTTAGAAATTAACTTATAATGTACAAGCACTCTTTGTTTATATATATATATATATATATATATATATATATATATATATATATATACCTGTTAGATAATCATTTTAGCAAGTGAATAATTAAGTTTCATATTCACAATGAAGTGTCGAATGAGTGTGTCGTGTCTGCTTATATGAATTGCTAAACAAATCAGATTCCAATAGATTTTTGTTTTTTTTGTTTTTTGGGTTTGTTTTTTTTTCCTGCTTTTTCATAACAGCTTTACGTGTTTGTCTTTTTTATTTGCAATTTGTGTGATTGTAATTTTAAATCACTAATATGAATATCATTTCACTCGTTGTTTCAATAGCTATTTTGTATGTTTATATTTATGTCAGTAATTTTGCCGAGTCACTTTATCAAAGAAAGTTTGCCTGCCCTCACCTTCCCACTGATCAATTAAGACAATTGCTAAGTGGAAGGAAAAAAGCAAGCTCCTAATTTTAAAAAAAAAAAAAAAAAAAAGCTTCTTTTTATTTTAAGCTGAGTAAATATAAATTGTTTATGGATTCAAAATGCATTTAAATCAAGTTTCAGAAAAGAAGATTCAGGTGAGCAATTTATTTACCCGTGTTTCAAAACATTTATTCAAAGTTGCCACAAGGCAGAAAACTAAGCACACACATACATGTTTCTCAGCGAAAAGTTACTTTGATAAATGAATTCATACACAACAATAGGTAACAACATTTTGTCAAACAAAAAAACATATCTATCTATCTATCTATCTATCTATATATATATATATATATATATATATATATATATATATTATTAGTAGTAGTAGTATTTACTTTGACAGTGCTTAGTTCGTGAGTAAAGCTAAATATTAAGTTATGAAAACGTATATTGCAATTAAGCTACACAGAAATTTCTGTGTTTCATCCTCCTAAGGACTCATCAGGCTAAAGCATAGAATCAATGTTGCAGGATGTTTTTTTTTATATTCATGTAGCATTGGGTTTCTAGTTAATTAATGCAGAAAATTGTAGCTGAATTGCCACACATTTTTTTTTCATAACTTTTTATATATATGACTACTTCATTTAATCACATAAATTCATATACGAAAATATAATTTATGCGTAAATTTTTAGTATTTACTTCAACAGTGCTCAATACATAGGTAGAGCTAGGTAGTAAGTTATAAAAATATATGTGGAAATTAAGCTACACAAAATATTCCGCGTTTCATTCTTGAAAGAAATCGTCAGGCCAATGCAGTAATTCACTGAGAGAGATACACCTGAAATTTTTAAGACATGCATCTAGAAGGAAACTGATGTAAAAACCTGTGGTCTACTGTATGCTCTGTCCTGTGGCAGTCATCTGCACCAACAAAGGTGAGCAGTAATACCAAGAAGGCTGGTTGGCTCTGCACAAAGCCTTCACCACTATAAACAAATTATCTTTGTGGATTTCAAAGGAACTTGGCTGTTGTCAGGGAAGCTCATACGTCAAAATCGATGGGAGGGTCCATTATATATATACTAGCGGGGGTACCCAGCGTTGCCTGAGTGTTTGTTTCCGGGATGGGGGGGGGGGTTAAAAAATGTTATGGTAGGTAAGTAGGAAGGATCAAACCCGGAGTCATGAGTAAAAGTAGGAAAATAAAGTGTGGAAAAAAAAAAAAAAAAACATCTGCAACGTTAACAGTTCGGCCACCAAGAAAAGTCCATTCCAGTTGTTTAGGAAAAAAAAAAAAAAAAACGACTACGGTAGGTCGGCGCGAACGTGAAAATATAATGTGAATTGTCCAGCACGCTAACCACTACGCCACAGAGCACTGCAGCTTAGTTTAGTGATTTTAAATAACTTCACATGAAAGAACTACGAAGCCAAACCGGTGTTCTCTTCTCAACTGTTCCTTGTGAACGATCCCCAAACGGTGTTAAGTGGTGGCAGGGGGAGGAGGAATTTATTAGAGAGAAAATATTTTACCACTTCCATTGATCTTAACCGATTTTGGCCGTGACTTCTCAGCAGAAAAAGTATAGAAATTTAAGATTATCGAGGAATTTGAGAAATAATAAGCCTATAACACACCTCAGATATTGTTCTGCCGTTTGTGCATATTATATTTGCATGAAATATCTTGATTTTTAATCCTATTAAGGTCAAAATCCGACGGGAAAAAATGAGTTCATTTTATATATATATATATATATATATATATATATATATATATATATAAAAATTATCAAACCCTTTTAAGGACAGGCACTGTCTGGAAAATATAAACTAAGAGACAGTCAACAAGCATTCATGCAACATTTACGATTTCCGTCATTCGAACACTTTGGATTGTCTAATGTCCACACCCGAATTTAGTGTTTATTATTAATTCCTTGATTCTCGTGGCATTTGTTTGGTGGCCCAGAGGTAGAGGCTTAGCAAATGGAATCAAAAGTGGCTTCATAGCTGGGTTTGAATCTCCCAACAGGCAGGAATTCTTATCCTACACTGATAATTGCATAAGCATAAAACACTAGTATCTCTAAATATAAAAAAATAATTACTTAATTATATATGAGTTATTATTGTTACATCTAAGAGACCCCGTGTCAATAGCAATTATGTCAGCTGATATGAAGTTTGACATAGGCACATTAAGTGCATGTCATGATGACCCAAATCTACAAAGCAGAATCATTCCCAGGGTTAAATCAAAGATGACTGACATTTGGGATAAAAACAAAACGAGAGGTTAGATCAGTTAGACAAAACAGAGGTATAAGTCGAGATGATGAATAACATGTTTTCGAGTTGAGAAAAAACAAAGGTTTTCAATTCAGTCTCTGTGAAAGCATGCATGAGGCACACCACCGATAATGCAGTAAAGAAACTTTGATATTCGTTAAGTGTGAAATGTTATCTCAAAGACCTTTGTCAGCATGTCATCTATTTTAGTTATGGTTAGGGTTTAGAAGTTAACTAAATAATTAGCTAAGAGAATCTTTTAGTTTATTCTGCCCTAAATAAAACCTTTAAGAAACTGTCAGCAAACATCTTTTTTGTGTATTTCCGGTATGAAAAGAAGCTTTATTTGCATAGCCACCAATAAAACGAGCACATGCTACTCCCATGAGAAAAATGACCTTAAACTATATCCGATGGTGAAGCCCCACCTTGCGGGCCTTGGGGAGTGTGGAGCCACCCTTTAATTGCCATTGCTCCCAGGTCCACTCTGATCCGGAGTGGTAGTACCTGTTAGGGTCCCAACTATGGGTTAAATAGAATCTGACTTAAAAAAAAAAAAATATACTCCATTAAAAATCGTTCCTCAAAATAACTAGATTCGGCATTAAATAACGTGAAAAAGTTTGATATGCCGTAAAACAAAAACAACCAACCAACCCATGAGAAAAAATTGCCTCATCAGCCTTGTCGGTATTCCTCAGCAAGGACACCTCAGGCAATTAGCAATGAACTAACCCCTTCTCAGAGGGTGAAAAGGTAAAGCCTGGGAAGGTAGATTTCCTAGAACTGCGCAACCTGACAGAGAAATAGGCACACGATTAGTTTTTAAAAAAATTTTTTAACCAATGAGAATACAGATGATTCATGAGTTCACTTTTTTCTTATTGAAGTTGATTTTTTTTGTTACTGTTCAATAACCAGCCATTTTCTTTCACATAGCTTGTAATCATAGGATCCTCACTAATAACCTATAATTTTGACGTTTCCATAATTTTTTAACTACACGCCAGGTAAAGATGGATCCCTTTATGGAAAGGCTACTTCGACTACTAGATGCAGGATTAGACTAATTATATCTGCCAGAGCTGCAGGTTTTACATTAATCTTTTCTCCTCCCGGATGAGTTGCCATAGATCTAGCTATGGAGTACTATCAACTCTGGATTTTTTTCTTTAAAATCACTACAGACAAGGCATGAAGCCACTTAATGTAAGGAGCTAAAACAGAAAAAAAATATACTACTACAAGGTAAAAAACTAAGTATTTAATGGATAGGTTGCAACCCAGAAAGCAGCAATTCTTCCCCCTTTATCAGAAACATCACTAAGAACTGAAGGACAAAATAAGGGAAGTGAGAGTTATGAAGTTGCCATGTTATTGGTGCATTATAAACAATAATCGTTTACCTTATAAAATATTTTGACCCAGTGATTTGAGTAGCAGTAAGAGGAGTTGTAACTGAGGGAGGAGTATTTTCTCCAACTCTTATGACATTTGCAATTAATGGAGGAGACACTACTGATTAGATTAAATATAAAAACCATTAAAATCTAATAATTTTCTTAAAAAATGTCCTAACAACTGATAAAACTGATTGCTTATATGTATAAAAGCAATATGGTTAATGCTACAGGGGAATTTCTCTACTTTTTAGACCATAAGATTTTTTTTCTTAAAACTTTTTAATTGCAGGTGTTGTACGCACAAAATTTGCTATTGCGAATAACATTGTTTATCTGTTATTTAAAATTATAGTTTTGACACAAAATAAATGACTCCTTATTTATTTTTTTTTTTAAATTACACGTTTAAAACCAGGCTTGTTGTTTTATTTACGCAGTAACAAAATCAGCTCACAATAATCGTGTTGATGCAAATCTTAAAAATCACAAACGCAAGCACCAAAAGAAGCGTTAAAAAAAAAGTAATGATGCATACGTATTTGATTTTTTGGAGATGAGGTTTGATTATCATACTATTTACTATCTAAAGCAATTTTATTTATTTTATATTTGAGTGCATTATATTTTTTTTATAAAATTATCCATATTTCGGAAGTTGTATGCATTTGAAATTCATTCTGCTGTCATCCCAAGTATTCTTGGATAAGGCATTGTACATGCATGCATATATGTATATAGAATAGAATTGAACTAATTTTTTTTTTTTTTTTTTACATTTCTGACTTTTTTAGATGAGGATTGGTTATTCATATTATTTTAGACTCATCAGACTACTGTTCTCATCTTGAGTGTCATTTTCACAACGTTTTGATAAAAACATTCCCAAGTTGGACAAGATATACCTGAAGAAGATCGGAGGTTACATCAGCCGAAACGTTGAGAAAATCAAACTCAAGATGAGGACAGTAGTCCAATGAATCCAAATAATATGAATATTTTTTTTTAAAATTTTTATTTTTTAAAAAATTTTTGTAAAATGAAATTTTATTTTAAAATGGGATCACATTCATTAGAAAAATAGTAATCTTTTTCTCACTATCCGTTTCAATTTGGAATTTCAAAAACAAATACGGAAAAAAAATAATAATGAAAAAGTATTTGTGGTATCTGGATGATTTAATCTGCCATTCTCATCTTGAGTGTTATTTTTACAATGTTTCTAATGATGTAGCCTTTCACCTTCAGGTCTATCGTGTTGAACTTGACAATATGTACAGAATCTTGAATGGAACACGTTACTCATTGGTCTAATGAACTCCATCAATTTCCCTGTTTTAATACCTTATTGTAATACAACTTCATATTCCAATAGTTTCTTTCCAAGAACTGCCTGATGCTACCAGATCAGGCCGTCTGAAGATATTGGCTTCCTGAGACGAAATGCACCTAAAATTGATGCTTTTTGTTTTTCTACTTCCTTTTGCAAAATTTAATTATGTCCTGCAAAACCAAAAACAACAACCCACCTTTTCTCCCCTTCCATTTCGCCTTTTCTCTTTCTATACCCCTCACTTTCTGACTGGTTTCCCAACTTAAAATGTACCAAACATTAATACTGTAACCCTTTTCCCTATCCCATTGCAAAACTCATTCATGTTCTGCTGGGCAGGGAACAAAAATGATAAAATCCACTATAAAACAACCAAGCCAAACACTACAAACTAGCAGTTGAAGATACAAAGCTTTAAGAAGGAAAACCTTCTACAAAATAACTGACTTCAATTTGAATACTATTTCCATTTCCCAAATAACTGGATTCGGCATTAAATAGCCCAAAAAGGGTTGATATGCCGGAAGACAACCAAACCAAACTCTACAAATAAATATTTGGAGATATGAAGAACTTGAAGCATAAAAACTGTTTCCAAAATAACTGGATTCGGCATTTAATCACCTGAAAATGGTAGGCAATAAAACAACCAAACCAAGAACTGCAAATTGTAGAACTCTCTCTCTCTCTCTCTCTCTCTCTCTCTCTCTCTCTCTCTCTCTCTCCTCTACTTAGGGTGTTGGTTATTTCAAAACTAAGGCGAATCGGCATCTTGTGTCTTTGTAATCATCTTTCATTCTTATTAGCCCTTAAATTAATGCTTTCACGCCTTATCTGTCGCGATTTCCATAAAAATCTTTTTAATTCAATTCATGGGGGTAGCATGTTCTTGTTCTGTCAACCATGACAGGTTAGAAATCTTAAGTGATTACTAGGGTTAGGACAACAGCATATTCTTTTCATTGTTTTAACGCTCGAATGTGCATCCGTTGATATCTTATATGCTTTTATATAGAGTGATGTGGTTCTCGGTTGATTAACTGTGTCCGTATCAAATATATATATTCGAGAGTCAAAACAGTAATAAGAATATTTTGTTGTCATAACCCTAGTGATTAGCAATGATGGTTGAACATTGAACCTCCAGAAGAGTATCACTTAAAGCTGAATTATCAAGTACCTTATCCATTATGCCATGGGTCCTGGCCAAAATCTTGTTAAAATAACATTCAAGATGAGAACATCAGTCCAAATAATATGAATTATCAATCCTCATCTCCAAAAACAATTCAGGATTCTTTTAATATTGTGAAAATAGTAACGAAAATGTAACACAAGTTTAAAAAAAAAAATGAAAAGTAACGATGCGTACGTTTCTGATTTTTTTTGAGATGAGGATTGATTATTCGTATCATCTGGATTCTTAATACTATTGTTCTTATCTTGGGTGTTATTTTCACGTTTTGATCAATCTCACCTCCGACCTTCTTCATGTGTATCTTTATCCACTACGAATAAAGTACTTGGTAAAATTTAGCTGTAAGTTACACCTCTTCTTGTGGTTGAAGGTTCAATCCTCAGTTCAGGCTACACTCAAAATACAATTGTGAACTACATAGGACTCGGTCATGGCTGATGGAATGAGAGCTTGCTACTCCCGTAGATTAAATAAAGGGTTCCATTCGAAATTCCTGAGTTGACCAAGATAAATCTGCCGAAACGTTGTGAAAATCACACTCAACATGAAAATAGTCAGAAGAATCCAAACAATACGAATACTGACTTGTATTTAGAAATGAATATAAGAGAAGGTACTCTTGCAGAAATTTGACTAGATCCTCTGGATTTTCCGTTGATTAT